>NC_040237.1:11613916-11921122 GCF_001444195.1 Xiphophorus couchianus | reverse complement strand
AGGCCTTCTACTAGTGGAACAAATCCTTAATGGATCCCAAAAAGCTTTCCTCTTTCTGCCTGGATGAGGTCAGTCACTCTGCATGAGGAAATTAATTACATGTAGACTTGTTCTTTTGGTCATTACCCAAAACTCGTTAACACAAGTGGGGGTTATTTTAACCTTTTAGACCAGTACGTATTCTTCGTCACCACAGACGTTGCACTAATGCATCTGTTAATGTCTGGCTTCATTCTACACAACTTTATCACCAATTCAGTTTCAACCAAGACAGTTTCTCAAATTCAGTGGTAAAGAACATTTCGGCAGCATGGCAGTTCTGCAGGAAACCTTTTACAAGTGAAAGGTTTCCTGGTATGTTGTCAATCACTAATGTAATTCACCAAAAACATCACTACTATCCCACAGCTGGTTTAACAAAAAAGTTTGATTAAGGTCAAAGAAGAATACATTTCTTATGTCAACCTTCAGAAACTTTTAACAAAAAGTAAAATCTAAGGTTAATAGCCTTAGATTTATCTAAAGACTTGACTGGATTGTCACTTACTAGTTCTCACGACTAGATCAGGGTTTGGAAACCTGCGGCTCCAGAGCCCAAAGTGACCGTCTGATGTATCCAACAGATGTGTCTCTTAGTAACTTTGGGTAAAAGTGATAAAGCCCCATAAGTAACACTTTATTCAAAGGGCTGTGCATAAGACTGACATGACACGGTCATAAACATGACATCTGTCATGAACATGAAGGAGTCTTCATGAATGTTTACGACTGTTGTCATGAAGTGTCATTTGGTAAATAATGACACTTTTAATGAAAAGATGCAATAATAGTTGCATTAAAAGTTAATCAGAAGTGTCAACGTTGCATTATCCAGTAAATAATGACACTTTTAATGCAAAATCCCATTAAAACTCACTTAAAAATGTCAACTTTGCATTAAAAGTGTCATTATTTACTGAATGACATTTCATGACAACAGTCATAACCATTCATGAAGTCGTCTCATGACAGATGTCATGTTTATAACCGTGTCATGTCAGTCTTATGCACACCCCTTCAAATAAAGTGTTACCAAACCAACTAATGTTTTCACATACAGATACAACAAATGCAGGGTTTTTTTCTCATTGAATGATTGCATTTCAGCAACATAGCGACACTATAAAAGCATCTGTAATATTTTCTCTTGCCGGCAGATTGGTAACTATGTCCACAAAACTCGACATCACCTAGAAGAAAATACATCCATCCACTTTTTTTGCAAAGGTTTAAAGTTTTTTTTCCTGGATTTTAATAATGGTTTAAATGACGTATTATTTTCTATAGCAGACAGTGCTGGTCCATTGACTGAATAATCACAGAGTCTAACTGGGTTAAACTTCTGCAATAAAGGCTGAAACACAGTGGAGAGAGAGATTGATGTTCCTGCAATTAATTGTTTTAAACATCCAGTGTTTGCGCTCGGTCACTGGTTTGCAGGAGTGACAAAGAAAGTACTTTATTATTACTGTAACCTGCTGATCGTTGGCTACAGTTTTGTTTTCTGACTCTGGGATTAGCAGAACTGTTGAAACTTTCCATATTTAAAACCCGAGCCATACTGTTTTCGGGTTGGACTCAAGGACTGCAACAGTTTAGTCTGATTTATTGTCTCAGCTGATCATGAAGTGCGACAATGCTGTGATTTTTGTGTTCAATCTAAAAAAACAAACAAACAAAGAGAAGAGACCCGGTGTGTTCTCAGAGCCATTAAAATGCAGGTTTCTGCTTTTAAACCAACATGTAGTGTCTTCTATGTGTTTGCCTTCAGGGGCTTTAATATTCTCTAACACTTTAGCATAGAAACATCTCGATGGCTGTCTGTAATATTTTTGTATTGAGAGAAAAATACTTTTGAGTATCGATGAGCTAGTGAGGCAGGGGAACGGACGAAATAAAGGAATATCTCTATGTTTATTGTTGCCAAAGACATGTTGTGTTGTGTTTCAGGGTTAAGTACAACTTGGTGTTTTTACCCCAAAGCAAAGACCGAGGTAAGGAGCAAGACGGCAGCTTTGGTCTGAACCGATTGTAGAAATGTGCAGGAGAAGGATTGGGATACAGTCTGTAAGATGTGCCCCCCCACTCTGACCTGTTCAAATCATGACTTTCTGTACTTTCTATTAGATATAAATAAACTCTGGTTTACACAGCTTAAGGCTTTTGTTGACTTTTTCACAAGTGTTATTTGAGTAAAGACGAATCTGTAATTCCCTGGAGTTTTTAAAGCACGTTTAGAAAGACCAAAGCGGGGCGTGCCGTGGTGGCGTAGGAGTTAGCGCGACCCACATTTGGAGGCCTCAAATCCTCAACGCGGCTGTCGTGGGTTCGACTCCCGGACCCGGTGACGTTTACCGCATGTCTTCCCTCCTCTCCTTCCCCCTTTCCTGTCAGCCTACTTTCGTAAAAAGGAACTCTAGAGCCCACAAAAAGACCCCCTGGAGGGGTTAAAAAAAAAAAAAGAAAGACCAAAGTGCAAATGATGCAATGTTCAAAAACGCAAAATGCGCTCAGCAAGGAGGTGAAAGGCAAATCATTTGGGCTTGTTTTTAAAGCCAGATGAGCTTTCCACCATTAAAGCCTCTGTGTGTCATTATTCTAGAGTCAGATGTGAGAAACTGTGTGAATAGCATGCAATGGTCTAGTCAAAGCGCAGATCTCCAGCTGAATAAAATGCCCTGGCCCTGCCCTGCTCTCAGTTTGCAGATCAGCAGATCTGCAAACTTTAATGGGCAGAAGCAACGCAAAGAACAAGCAAATCAAAGTTCCTCCACAGTAATGAGATGGACTGAAAATCACTGAGTTATCGCTGCTTCTGCATTTTAGCTTAAGGTACATTTTTTCCCCCTTCAAACCCTCAAACATAAACCCACTAAAATTTAAGCAAGATGTTCTGTTGATGGCAGCAGTAAAGAAAAAATAAAGGCGTATATAATTTCTTACTTTTGGTGTCATTATTTTAAAAAGAAAACAAAACACAACAAACTGCGTTGATTTGATTTATTCTTATATATTAAATCGGAAAACAGACATTGCGTTTACAATTGATTCACAAATATTTGCAAAACTACCACTTACTCTGCAGTAGCCATCATTTACACCGAGGCTTTGACAATGATCAGTTGTGTGTGCAGAGTTTAAAATAGAAGTATTTATCAGTGTGATTATTTTAAAATCAAAAAAAGGTAAAAATGAACCCGCAGCGTCTGAGTTCTCTAAAAAAAATAACCTAAACATCCGAGTATCATTCATATTTTATTAACTTCTTTTAGATTAAGCTGACATTTAAGTATGATGTGGAGTCAAATACACTTTATTTTAATAATCATCTGAAAGTCCACTTGAATATCAATTGTATTTAGGAATATTTGATATTATTTATATATATATATATATATATATATATATATATATATATATATATATATATATAAGAAATGCACAAGTCACATATTTAGTACGACTTAAAGGGTTTCCATCTTTTGCTATACTAAAGTAATACTTTCAGTGGCTGATTTAAAATTTTAATTTTTTTACTCTTCACTCATTCAGTTAGTTTAATGATTAATTTGAAATATTTGCCATTCTTCTAGCAACTTGCAGAAAAAGTGTTTTCATGGCGGATTCTTAAGCTTTTCCCGTCACAAGCCACATTAACCTCCTCGATTTCTGCACATGCAGCAGCAGCACCTGTAGCCATGAGAAACGAACTCGAATGGAAAACATTTAATAAAGCTTCATGTCAGTTTGTGGTTGGGTTTTTTAGCTTTCAATGGCAAAAAAAAATTCTTATCTTGATTTTGCTTTTTAGGATTTGGGATAAGAACATATGATTTTGGTAACAGGTAAATATAAATTTTTATATATAATATATACTGTAAATTAGTCCAGGTTTGCAAATTTATTCTAACCAAACAATTCAATGGCAGCAAATATGACACCATTTGGCACGACACGTTCAACCAGTAGAGGTCACATATTTTTCTAATTTAAATACAGAGCAACATACTGACACACGGGGGCTGATTAGGGTCAATACTGTCCAACACATTTATATAGGTACATTTTCAGTACTAAAAAACCAAAAACAATTCAACACCAATCCAAAATGACATTATTTGAAGACTAACTGTGAAACCAATCAAAAACAGCAATATTCTAGTATTTGTTTTCCTCATCTGCTCTCTGCTAGATTTTTATTATTAAATATGTTTTACATCATGGATTACGAACAAAAAAAAAGCCTCACCAGTTGTTTATGTCGCTGACAGCAAGGCAGTTTAAGTACATTTTTATTTTTAATTACCAATTTCAGTAAAGCTGAACACACAGGCCACAACTGACATAATAAAATAAAATGAAGCTTTACATTATTTTGAAAGTCAACTTGAATATTAATTCAGATTGTACAGCTTTTTTTTTTTTTTTAAATAAAAACAAAAAAGTTTGGAATATCTCTTTGTGGGGGGAAAAAAATTATTCCAAACCGTTTTTCTTGGAGACAATTTAGACCCATAATAATCTGTTTTGTTTTGTTAACTTTTGTTTGTTCAAATTCGTTCATAATTGCATTAAAAAAATATAAAATATCCAGAGTACAAAAAGGAAGTTTTGTAGGATGTATCAACAAGTCACTGTGCAATGAGTTGTTAAAGCTGAGACGTGAAAGAAAATAGTTAAGCTTCTTATAAAAGAAAAAGTTTCTGATAAAAAGATTAGAAGAGAATAGAGAATATTATGGTACCGTTAAAAGTAAATCTGAAGGAATGTCAGTGAGCGAGCCTGTCCTGGTCATCTGATAACAGCTGACAGAACAACAAAAGATTGTTTTGCTCCAAAATACAAAATTACATTCATACAATTTACCATGAAAAAAAGAAGACTGACCCTAACCTCGTCCAGAAGCGTTAAGGTTCTTTATAAGTCGTAGATGCGGTTGAATCAGTTTCCTTGGCAAAAGCTCTGATGCATAAAAATTTAGAGAGTATTTTTAGAGCAACTTATGGTGCTTTCAGAACCACATCTTCTGAAGGGACATCAATGCATTTTAACCAAGACAATGGGAAACACTCCACAGTCTCAGCTGAGACAGCAGCAGGTCCAGACCCGGTCCCAGCAGAGAATGTTGAACAATACCAAAGTCATAACTGGGTCAATTACCTTTTATTCCACGAGATGTGTTTGCAGAAAGAATGAAACCCTTCATAGTTTTACTCTGATGTAATACCAGAAAATAAGAGAAAAAACAACAACAACAAAAACGGTGTGAACTGTCTTTTTTTTTTTTAAATAGTTGCTGTAAAAATCTGGTTTCAACAGTAAACAAGAAATGTCCGTTCGGGCAGAAAGACTGGAAACAAATCATTTGAACGTTGCTAATTATCAGGTCAGAACTTTCAGAAACCAGAGATCAGAAATCGGCCATAAATATCTAAACATAAGGGTTTGCATTTGCTGAGCTGAAGAAGTTTTACTCACTTAACCGTGTTAAACAGACTTACAACCGTTTGTTTAAATCTTTTATCGTCTTAGTGGTTCAGGAAGTGGCAGTGCTGCAGCAGCAACAACAGATGGCGCTGTTGCTCTGGGTGAAGGCAGTAATAACGCAAGGGAAAAAAGGTAAAACACCTTGAAAATGGCCTTAAAGCCCTTTTTCCGCTCTAAATAATTGACTACATCTAAAATAAGTATATAAGAAGCTCACATTTTTGTCCAACTACAAAAAATTCTTTGTGTCCATTTTTACCTAAAGTATCAACAAACAGGAGTCAAAAGTTTGTCTGGATCGTCGAACATCAAATGAACATCGACTGTTTACATCATATCATCTCTGTTTTTCCTGCTAATGTAACCTTTTTTTTTTGAGCACTTCATTGAGAAGTCAAATAATTGTGCTGCAGCTCAGGGGCTCTCTGTGGCCGTGGAGGTTTCCAAGGAGTCGTAGTGAGCTTCATCAAGATGCTCCTCCTCAGCTTCACCTTCATCAGGAAGCAGGGGTTTAGCTGGAGCTTCCACAGTCGGCTCGCTGGGCGGATCTCTCCTGGGCGCAGAGAGAGAGAAAAGGAACAAACATCAGCTGCCTAAAATAATGTAAAACACATGAAAAACTACAAAAGAGCTGGAGCATCTGCTTTCATAAAAACACCGCAGGGATAAATAAAACTGCTCTGATGAGTCATGCAGAAACAACAATACAGAAAAGGCCGAGCATGCTGCTGTAACAACACCACGCATTTCCAGGACAAGCGCTGCAACCCATAATCAGCTCGTAAAGCCAGCGTTTACATCACAGAAACAAAGAGCAAACAAACAAGCAGTGATGGAAATAAACCCAAAGCCACAGCACAACTCAAAAAAAAAAAAAAAAAAATCAATGTGATAGAAAGACAAACAGGAAAGGTGGTGCAGAAAAAAAAGGGGCGCAGAAAATCCAAATTTTACTTTCACTTACGAGGAGTTATTTGGTCGCTCAAAATCGGGCGTAACCGGGCCGCACGCTGCAAGCAAAAAGAGTCCTCAAGTGTCAAACTCAAAGGAGAATCAGGGTTTGTTTTTTTTTTGAGAATTTATTGCAAGTTTAACACTGTTTGCATTTATCTTCTGTTAATGCAAAGCCTCACAACACAACACAGCCCCGCTTGTCTCCTCCTGTTCAGTCTGATCTAACATTCACTAAAACCCAAAGAAAACATTATACCGTCAAACCAACAGAAACTATTGTTTTAACTTGAAATGTTAGACTTTCTGTTCAACCAGACACTAATTATATGATTCTGAAATTTTCTGCAAATGATACAGTTTTAAAAACATTAATAATAATAATCAGACAATACATTGGGAGATCTTACAGAATATAAACTTGGAGTACAATTTTAACATTGATTTACTTTAGTTTTTTATATATTTTGGTTAATTAAAATGCCCTTGAAAATATTTTTACACCTGCAGCTCATAATATACATACAGCAATTTATGGTATCTTATCTATCCATGTAGTAATTTAATAAAATATATATTATATATATATATATATATATATATATGTATATATATTTTATTATTATAGTGTAAAAAATAATTTTTGCTTGCTTGGTAAATTGTTTATGTAACATCAATCCATTAAGCCCTAAGACATGAGCGAGCATGTGCAGCTGTGGCTTTACAGTGAATGCACAACTCAATGTGGCAAATGGGGGGAAAAGAAACTAAAGTCAAGTTTATATATTCTCCATGTTTTATGAGATGTTGGTTTAATATACTTCTGCGCTGGTTTAATCAAAGTACCTTTACCAGTTAATATCAAGGCTACAAAATCTGACAGGAAGTATTATACAGGGTGGGCCATAAGTTTCCATACATAGGAAAATGTAAAATGTATATTTCTTTTATTTTTCAGATACCCAAGAAGATGCGTTTGACAAAAAAGCAAAGAATTGAAATGGCTGGATCAGGAAGCAGTCTCATGATTGCATGAAACTTTAACAGAAAACATGGAAAGAGCATCTCACACACACACACACACACACACACACGACACTGTGGCAAAACTTATTTGCAAGTTTCAGAAAACTTGAGATGTTGCAGATCAACCACGAAGTGGTCCGAGACGATTACACAGAGTCTCACAAAAATAAAAACGGTCATCCAATATAAAATGTTTATTTTTTCTATGTATGTAAACTTATGGCCCACCCTGTATTTTACTTATCTGGATTTAGAAAATGAATTCTTAAATATCCTCTGTGATTCAGAGTCACATAGCGATTTGACTGGATTCTTGTGGTAAATTGTGGAAAAACTAATCTTACACATTGACAGTAGTATTCTACACATTTGATAGGAATTTTCACCAACTGATGAAATATCATCCAATGATTAGGACAAACCCACACACCAACACCGACACACAGCTGAGCGGTACCTTAGCGAGCAGCAGGAGGAGCAGGCCGGTGGGCGGCTGGCAGGCCAGGGTGCGCAGGATGCAAATGTTAGCACACACACACGCTGAACATGCAACACGGCTGCAGGGGGGCATGGCTGGTCTCAATGCACTGGTTAATGCGTTTGAGGATGAACACCACTGAATGAAATTATTACTGAAGTGCAGCAGAAGGCTGGAAAAATAAAGTTCTGCAGGGTAGAAACTAAACATTTGAGCCAGCTGTTATGGTAGAAAGTTGTTTTTTGGGAGGCGGGGGGTGAATAAGGACCAGAAGCAAGAGGAATGTCCATATGAAGAAATTTATTTGATAATTTTTGTATAGTAGAAATTCAAACATTTGAGGTCATCAATCTTTATACTTCTTGCTGCCTCAACGCATGCATATTTCAGAAATCCTCTGTACAAAATGTTTTCATTCTTTTGCACCTGGACCCCTCAGTCGGTGGACACACACGAGTGCCGTGCAATCTGCAGTCGTAGCTTTGATTATTTTAGTGGAGAAAGAAGAAAAACTGGCAGCTTCCTGTCATCTACTCTCGACTTGGTCTGAACGCATCAGAACAGATCAAGAAACGGCAGAAAGCAGGTTGGCAAAGTTGAGGGAGAACATCTGGGACGAAGCTTCTACTGCACTGTGCAAAAAAATAATAGTAAAATAATAATAATTTAAAAAATCTGAACCGAGATCTGATGCAGATCCAAATTAATGTTTCACTTGCTTGAAAAATATTTAAGCATCTCAAGCGATGTCTTTTTTTTTTTTTTTCAGAGAAGTAACCTTTTAATTTCGCCATCTTCATCCCTCTACAAATGTTAAAACCTTCATAAATTTCAGAAGTCAGCAGTTTCTAGTGAACACCAGAAGGGACAGCCAGTGAGACGGGGACTAACTGCGCCGACACAGAAAAACAAAACCAGTCCGAACAGACGACACTCGTCTTAAAATGTGACGCCGTTTGACTCGCTGAGGTTTTAGTCAGAGTTAAAGCAGAACATGAAGGATAAACACAGGAAATCAAATGGCTTTCCAGGCAAATGTAACTCAGTTTTCAGTCGCTGTGTGCACCGATTTGACCTCCCAGTTTCTGTGGATCCATTAGAATCCATATGTCACCTGCATATTTCTTCGACAATGTTACATTTAAAAGTTTCCATTAAGTTATATAATCCACAGTATAGGCACCATGTATAAATATGCAAAAACAAAAATATGTTTAGTTTTGTACATTTCTTTCTAATTGAAGTTTTTCTAAATATGGCTCATCATAAGCTGTAAAATCTCTGCACGTCTAGAGTTGTTGTCTGATGTTTTCTATAAATTAAAAGTCATATAAATAATTTCTGCTCATCAATTGTGACATTAGAGTTCAAAAGTATTCACACATCTTGAACCTTTCACATTGTGTTGCATTAAACACACATTTCAATTTATTTAATTGAGATTGTAAATGATTGACCAAGACAAAGTAAAGAATTATTGTGGAAAAAAATAATATTTCTAAATTTAATTCACGTTACAGTTTTCTGCCACTTCATTCATTTAGTGATGTACTTTCTTGTGTTGGTTAATCATATAAAATCCAAACAAAACACATTAAAACTGTTTCTCTACAATGGAAAGCATCCACAAAGAATCACTGAATAATCCATGAGGATTTTTAAATTGATTTTAAAACTGTATTACATGGATCACCAGATACGAATAGGACAGTAGATCTGAGTCTAGAGGTGGAATGATTTTCTACAGTATGTGTTTTTTGCGGTCCAGAGTCCAGAGTGACGCATGAACAGAACCTTGAAGATAACCGTCGTATGCTTAAATCTTATTTTATCAATCAATCAAGGCCGTTTTTATCTGTATGCTGCCAAATTACATCAATCAGTCCCTCCAGTTTTTTGTAATTGTGGAAATTTACACAAAGTCAACAGATTCCAGCATTTTTTCTTTTTGCCGCTAATCCATAATTGTGAGTTTATTACAAACTTCCTGGGGAAAAAAAAAAAGAAAAGTAAAAATAATTGGCTTAAAGTGATGCCAACTCCCACCTGTAGGTGGCAGTATTCCATGTTTTTACTACACTTGGTAAATCAGTGATGGATGTGGAGACACGTCACATTTACCATGTTAAATATTGCAAAAATTCTTGCAATCATTTCCAAGTTAGCTCCACAAAACAGAATTAGATTGCAAAAAAAAAAAAAGAAGAAAAGTCATAAAATCCTGGAGCTACTGATCAATGAAAAGATGTTCAATGTCATTTAACATTAGAAGGTATGCAGTCGCAGCTATTTATTACTGATTTAACAGTTTGTTAATGAGTTTTATTAATACATTCTGGCACAACAGGTTCTTTGAGAACGTCAATGCTTTTGAAATGAGTTTGACACCCAACCAGTTTCCCAACCAGTGGGCAATGATATGGAAAGCTTTAAATGTGCTGGAATGACGGCAGCATGTTGCGATTTAAAAGTCATGTTTGTTGGTTAATGAAGCAGGAATGATGGGAACTAAATCACCTCATCTGCAGGTGACACAAAGAGAGTCATTTAAAGTGTTAGCATGACAATTTATGTTCATTTAATCTAGATTACGCGTCGCCTTGTGAATGGGAACTTCCTAACTTCCGTATGTATGTGTAGATGTGAGATCGCGGTCCAAACATCTGTACTGTTTTTTTTTTTTTGACTACAGAAAATGCAAAAAAAAAATGAATTAAATAAAAAAATAAAAAGAGGTCATCGTCGCTGCTTATTGTTCCGATTACTTGATGATGAAGCAGAGAAACGCCTCAGCAGGACTCTAGCAGCACAGCATGGACAGAAGCACCTGTGTTTGAGTGTGTTGGAGCACAGTGTCCAAGTTCACAGACCGATACCGAGACGGTTCCAGGTTGTTTTCATACACAAAGTCACAAACAGAGATTATTAGTTTCATAAAGTGCGTTTTTTTTTTTCTTCCATGAACAGATAAGATACTGCGTGACAAGCACTTTTTGTATGTACAGTAAACATTCAGCTTTCTTGGTTAAAACATTTACAGGACCTCTCGTGTCAGAGGAATACAAA
This sequence comes from Xiphophorus couchianus, assembly GCF_001444195.1. NCBI lineage: Eukaryota > Metazoa > Chordata > Actinopteri > Cyprinodontiformes > Poeciliidae > Xiphophorus > Xiphophorus couchianus. Next base: position 11,910,075 of record NC_040237.1, on the reverse strand, counting down.
ACTTCACAGCATGAAAAGGCAGAAATAATTCAATACTGAAAAATCCAGTAAAATTAAAAACTATCATGTTTTTACAGTATGAAAATCCTCTTTGGGATCAACCGCTTTCTTTTCTTCACGCCGTCATTCCGATGGAGAGCACTGACATTAGTGGAAATAGGGCGGGGAAGTTTCATCCCCTCAGTTATACAAAAGTACATGTACATGCGTGAAAGGCGAGAAAAAAGGCCCATTTTCCTCAGGGAGAATGTCCGTCACGTGGATTGGAAATATTTACGGCACAACGTCTGTTCTGGTTTGGTCGTGAGGTCAGACAGACGACTCGGGGGATGGCGACGGAGGGAGAGATGAAAGGAGGGTGGCGGATACACCCGCGTCTCTTCCTCGGACTCGAGAGGAGTTTATTGCCGCAAGCAGGAGGCAGGAAAAGAGGGGGGGGGGAGGAAGGAGCCTGTCCTATCGCATCGTCTCACACTGTGGAAATCAATTTGACCTCTGAGGAACTGTGGACAGAAAGAGGAAGAGGATTCCAGGTGGGCTGACTGGGAAAGAAACAGCAGCAGCAAAACCAGCAGGACACACACAAGACTGAAATCTGCGAGTCTGTCCTGACTTGAGCCTGAACATTTACTGAGGCAAAGAGCTGCAGCAGGACGTTCGGGGTGAGTGGAGCCAGAAAATAAAGCAAGAAAAGCAGCGTGGCGGCGGTGAGGCGATGAGGAGTCGGGATGCGAATGGGTTCAGAAACTTAATGAACCAAAGACGGTGAAATGAACTTCGACAGAAACAACAAACACACATCGAACACACCTGAAGACTTCAAACTATGAAACTTCTATAACTGGTCATGCCTACATTTTTTTTATCTTTATTGGAAATTTATCAATCGTCACGTAAAAGAAGCTCTTATTTTGAAAGGAGAGACCTTCTTGTACAACATGTTTTCAAAAGGCAAATTGAAAGTTGCACAGGTTTTTAATAAAAGATCCCTTTTTTATTTTTTCAGGTCAAATGCGGAGGAAACTTAACTTACTTCTCCACCGCAACTAATTCCCAAAGAACATGGAGTCCGGTTTTGCAAACTCAACACTATAATCGACATAATCTGCTATATAACTTCAGGAGGAGTAGACTGCTTAAGGTAATTTGGCGACACTTCAGAATAGTCACAAACCCCTATTAGGCATATCTAAGTGAAACCTCAGAAATTTACTCAAGCATCTGGTTAGACCCACAGAAGCACAGCTTTATTTACTCATCTAAAATGAAAAGGTTAAATATCTCCTATTATTAAGAAAAGTGCATTAAACCCTGTCCAAGCTGCCCAATTTCCATCTGATTTGAAATGAATTAGATCATTCTTTCTAACAGTAAACAAGACGTACCAACCTGCAGCCAATCAGATCAGAGCCTCGATCCAGACCTCGGTGTGATACAGGATGTCTGCATATTTAACCAACTCAAGTTTCAGACCTGTTTCTTCACAGAAATGTATGAAATTTGTTGATCCAACTGGCGACAAATTAGCACTTTTCCATGATAAATTAGCTGGCTAACCAGAAAGGTATGTTAGCAGCTAGCTCGCAGTAGCTTAAACCGCAGAGTCAGAGAACGCAATGAAGATGTTTGAGTGCGACTCAAACTAAATACATGGAATATACAAGATTTAATAGTCTTAGACAAAATTTAAGACCTGTAATTAACACATTAAAGGCTAACTTGCTCTTTTTAAAATGAATTTCAGGATGAGTGGACAGCCTGTAATAGACAGTTAACATGACAAGATCTCCTCATTTATGGTTTCATAGCAAACAAATGTTGACAGAAAAGGATGGAAACACAGAAAAACTAAAAAATGAAACCAAATCAAAAGTGTGCTGCACCAACTGTCCCAATTCCCTCAGCCATGTATGGAGAGCTAATACTCTTTGGTTCCCCTCCCACTGACTGAAAAGGATTCCTGCATCAAACTAAAAGAAGAACCTGAGCGGTTCTTACCTGGTGGGGAAGCGGGGCTCGTACTCTTCAGCTCCCTGCTGCAGACAAAAAGGAGAGAAAAAATTAGTTACACTTTATTCTGCAATGATGTGCATTTACTTGTGAAAGCTAGAGGACTGTTGCAATAATCACAACAGTCAGCAGATGGCAGCAAAGATTCTCAGAAGTATGACTCCATCGCACAAGCTAGCATCTCTCCATATAAACTGATCTTAAAAGTAGAAAACCAGCTTTAAACTGGAGTAAATCTTCCCTTCTGTGTAAATATCTCATGTTACAACATGGACACATGTGCCTTAGTTGTCTGTTGTGTTATATAGTCTTTCAATTTTCAGATTAAGAACTGAATAAAGCTCTGAGATGTTCACAGCTTGGGGGAATGTTTTAGAAACTGAACGTGTTTTTAACTTCAACACTTTTCTCACCAACCCGTCTAAACCACACACATTTTTATTTATGGGTAGCAACATAAAAGGGGATGAATACATCGCAATTTTTAGGCTTGTTTATCAAAGAATTAGAAAACTACATATAATTTTCCTTGCTCTTTCACAATAATGCATAACTCTGTGTTGATCCATCTTAATAAGGTTTGTGATTGTTGCATGATAAAATCTTAAAAAGTTCAAGCCGTGTGAAAACTTCTACAAGTCAATGAGCTCCACATCAAGACTGGCATTGCTTTTGTTACAATTCAGCGTAAAAAATAGAAGAATTAAAATCTATGAAAGACAAAATATAATAAATAAATAAACACACAAACCCAGAATTGTGAGATGAGTCATCAACTCACAGGCCTGATAAGTGAAAGAGTTTGAGAAGCAGAGATTTTTTGAATAGACGGCGACTAAATGACAATCCACGGCGGCGGCGAGGCAGAAAGAGCAGCTTAAGTTGTTACATGACTGCACTGCAATTAAGAGTCGCCCACATGTTATGTTCTAGGTGAGGCGTAGGAGGGGATCTGGGCTGATGCAGAGGGGGTTCACTGTTTCATAAGACTCTTCCTGCCTTATGATGAATTCTTATCCTTCTCACAGGTGTTTTCTCTGAATTTTCTCTTTCTGCGCTGCGTCACATCCTGCTCTTGATCCCTGCCACCAGGCACAGCTCATTCCTGCAGCAATGTAAGCTAGCGCTGCACATCATTGTTCTTACCAATTATTTTTAGTCTAGTTTCCAGTGCAAATATCGTAGCATGCTTGAATTTACGCAAAACTAACTTAGAAGCAACTTTTCAGCCACATATAGCAGCTTGTCAATAATTTCTTAATATTGATGGAAAAAGTACTAGATCCACCAATTAATTATTTCACTTATAACTTATGATAGTTTTTGAGGGAAATTACTTTTTCGTCAATATTAAGAAATGATTGACTTAAACAAGCTTGCTGAAATGTTTCTTGTAAGTCTGTTTTATCTTATTTTAAGTCTAATAAGATGTTTGCACTTTAAACAAGAGACCAAAAATATTTGGTAAGACGTTGTGTTTTTTTGCAGTGCGGGATCTTTGTGACGGCTCAGCTCGTGTTTTGTGGGTTTATGTGCGGACGTTCTGCAGCATCTGTACCTGCGGGAAGCCTGGCACCGCGACGCTGTAGGGACGCTGTTGCCTGTGCAGCGTGGCGGTGCTTTGTGCAGACATTCGTGTGTGAGTGCCGTAATCGGGGCCGGGCAGAGGCATGTCCTCTCTCTCCAGAAGGTTCCCTGTGCTGCTGCTTTTCCCATGGTGGAGGCTGGAGACACAAGACAGCATGGAAAGTAAAAACTGGAACCATGTTGCTCCTGTATCCCATCTGGGCCAGTTAGTGGAGAGAGCACATCTGTAAGAATGGAACTGGGAGTTGTTCAAACATCTGGAATTTACAAATACCATAGAGTCTAACAAAACGGAAACACAATAAACTTCACGTACTTGTGAACTCGAAGCTGCCTCATGGTGTCGCCGTTGCTCTCGGAGACCAGCCGGGTGTAGGAGAAGGGAAACCAGCCCCGCCTGGTGGAGAAGAGACAGCAGGTCAACAAACATTCATTCCTTCTTCAATTTCAGAACCATAGAATAGAAACAGAAGCATCACATCTTCAATCCCAAACTACGCTCACATCCTCGTTTTCTCGTTCTCGCCGTAGTGCCAGCCGTCTCGCGCCTCGGGCACCAGCAGGGTGATGATGTCGCCCTCGGCGAAGCTCAGCAGCGTGCTGTTGTCTCCGGCGGCGTGGGAGAAGACGGCCTGGACTCGAGTTCTGCCGTTCCTTTCCAGACCTGCAGCCATGGAGCTGGAGCGGGGCAGCGTGCGAGTCTCCACTGGAGAAAAAAAAAAAAACACCACAAAGTTTTTAGTCTTTGAGTAGTGAAACATGAAAGAGAGCCGGAATAAATTCAGAGGAGGTGTTACTGTCCTCTGTTATATTGTACAGTGGTTCAAGCAGAACAGTTTTACGCAAGTCACTCGGGCTCTTTCTCATTTCAAATATCACACGTTCTATTCCCACTTGTTTTGGTCTGTTATTAAACCTGCGGGCTGCGCTTCAGGGGGAAAAATGATTTTTTTTCTCCACTCTTCTATGATAAGAGTAACCAGAGTCTTTTTTCGTAAAATATTGTCCATAGGGCTGCAACTATCAATCATCTAAGTTAATTAATGAGATTATTTTTTTAAATGGCACATTCTTCATATTTTCACTTAAGCCCTTTTATGCAATAGAAACACATTAAAAGATGAAAATAAATCAATGATTCAATTACTTTTCTAAATAGGAAAATACGCATTTTGTTGCATGTTTAGTGAATGCAACAATGTAGCGTTCTTTTAGCGAATGCCTGACATCAACATTTGAAAAGCTCAGCCATTTCTGCTTGACTTGGTGTCAATGCAGAGCTGATCTGTTCATAATTCTTTGGAAGAATTGAGATATTTTTTCCCTGTAGAACATATTTACAGACAAAATATATTTTTTATTAAATTCAAAATGTATACATTTTCATACAGCTTTGGCTTAATTATTGGTCTCAGTGTGTTTTTATTTCAGCAAATATCCCTTTTTCAAGAGTCTGCACACTCCAGTAAATGATTAATCGATTACTCAATTAGTTGATTATTTCAATACTTCCTCATAATCAATGCAATTGTTTCAGACCTGATTACTGGTCTCTCCAGCTCATTTAGTGAACTATTGTGCTGTTGCAGCTTCATGCTGAGCACGGTTTGCACTCAAAGGATTAATAAGGTAATCAGAGTCTTAACTAAATTCTCAGCCAAGTTAATTAACGGAGGATGCAAAATAAAATTGCATTCGCAATCCCAGCAACGAAAAGGATTTCTGCAGACGTCTTTACCATGGAGACTTGTTATTTTTTATGCTTCTACTAAATCTTGGAAGAAAGGAGAGGTGTGTGTCCTTACGTTGGGGGGTCTTGCTCTTTGTGGGGGCGGCCTTGCGCACAGGCAGTGTGTTGGAGTAGACCTCCGCTCCGTGACGCTGAGGCTGCGGGGAGGCTTTGCCCTGCGCCACCTTGCTCTCCATCCACTGCTGGTAGTCCTCTCCACCTGCTGCTCCGTTCATCACCGGCATCGCTCCGTCCATCAGCCGCTGCGAGAGAGAGCCGTTGAGATGATTAAAACCGGCTCCTGCGCATTTACATTAGTTGCATAACTTCCTGCCGCTCATTAGTGATTATGAAGGCGTCGAATGGCTGTTGGTCAAAAACGCTTCATTAATTAAAATCGTTTATGTACAGAGAGTTACAAGCAAACATCTGTGAAAGAGTTTCAAGGCATTATTATTACTGAATGCACAACATAAATATATATGCACTGTATTTTAATTAGGATTCAAACAAAAGAACAAAAATTTTGACAGACATATGGACTTATTTGTCCAGGAGAAGAGAGCTAGCGTAATGATGTCACAAATTTAAAGTCTGCCAGAGCAACAAGCCTGTGACTGATTCAATAAAATTTCATTTCTATTTTTGATCTCAAAGCAGCACTTCACTTACAATCCCTCAAAAACATTTTTTAAAGTCTTATTTGGAGTCATTTAATCATGTTTTACCAGAGGGGGGGGGAGTATACAAAAAAGTTTACTCAAGCAAAAAAGATTCTGTCAAAGAAATTACTCGAGTGAAAAAAATAATAAAAATAATTCATGTGGATACCACAACTGCAAAATAACAAATTCAGGCAAAAGAGACATTTATCCATATCGATGCCTTTCAATATAAAACATTTGAAACAAAAACTGCAGGTGGGTGTCTGGTGATCTTTTGGTTAAAACAAGCTTGTTAATTATTCACTGAAGCTCCTCACAGTGTAAAGTATCCAGAAACTTTACTGAAGAGTGGCGATACGTCAGAATAAAATTACTGAAGTAAAACTAAAATCTACAACATAGTAAAAATATATGCCTAAAAGTATTTTGTTTTACTCAGATTACTCGAGTAAATGTAAATAGTCACTACCCAACTCTGCGTTTTACCTTCCGTTTCTATAAATGTACATAAAAAGGAACATTTTGTGCTGCATGTTTTGAGCTGCCCGTGTCTCCACTCGGTGAGAAGCTGCACTAAATGAAACACATTGCGCGTCCCTGCTCCTTCAATCAGACATTTCTGCATATATACGTTCTCAGTTCCGGTGTGAACTATAAATGATGAGTCATAAAGCCATTAGACCGCTCTTAGCCGCAGCAGGAGGAAACACCACAATTAACCCCTTGATTGCTTCTGTTTTACATTGGCACAGACTCGCTTTTTTTACAATTTGTAAAAGTGAGTGTTTTTACTGTTTATTTGTTCAGATTCGTCTTTATCTGCAGGCTTCAGTCGTCTGAACAGAGACGCTGCCACGTTTTTCAGTTTGTGTGAAACGTCCTGTCGTTTGTCTGGTGCGGTAAGGCCCAGGAGGAACTGACCTGCTGGCCCATGGTGGCGCCGGCCCGCAGGGCTGCCAGCTCTGGAGGCATGGGCAGAGGTTTGGCGCCAGAGATGGGCTCGGGGATGCCGGGGTGGAGGGCGCCGGGAGGCACGCCGCCCGCCGCGCCGCTCATCTGCTGTGCCAGGAACATGGCCCGATCCGGCAGCTTGGTCGGTTCGGCGCACAGCTGCTGCCACACGGGGATCTTCTGGGACAAAAGCTCCTTACCCTGGAAACACAGAGAGAGAACAGGCTCAGCATCATCTATTATATGGAGATTTATTTGGGCTGGCAATTTTTTAATGGTCAGAAATTAAATGGTAAAAACATTAAATTGGGGATTTTTGTTAAAGAAGTTCACAAACAGTCTTAATTATTTACAAAAGTTTTGTTTAATGCATTTTTCTTACTTTTTCACCCTTATAACAAACTCATGTATCTGTTCTTTAAGGCAGGGATATTTGACCTGACTCAGGTTAACCCAGTCAAGTCGTGTTTGTATCTTTTGGAGCTGGAGGGATTTCAAACAATGCATGGATGGGGTTCTTCAGACAGAACATTTTCCATTTGAAACATTCAATAGGCAGAGTATAAAGAATTTAAATGTAAAATCATTTAGAATCTTTATATTAGCAGGAACTAAGGGAATAACGAGGAAATCCCAAACAAGGAAAACTGGATTCATATGGTGCATGTTATTTATGTTAGAGAAGCTAACCTCTTTCTGGAGACTTGAAGCGAATAAATTTGTGTGTGGAAATTGTTATTGAACTACATTAAACCAATCATATCGGATTTTGTATGAAAATAACTTTTTGGTCAGGAGACAAGGCTGAAATAGATTAGACGATGGATGCATGAAAAGCTGCCAGAAAAGCAAAAGAATAAGCTGAGTTTCATACACCGTTATGCAAGCATTCATGTATTCATTTGATTTAAGCTTTGAAAGCTCTTTGAAACATTCTGGAGTTGCTTGAAAAGGAGAAAATAAATGTTCAAAAGCCAAAGTAACCAGTTATTGGTAGTTTTCTAGACATCACATTTTTCAGCGAAGTCTATAATTCAGAGTAAAACGGGTTGTAAAGTGAAACTGGCAGGAAACTGAGGAAGCATGCGAATCATCTCTGTGAGAAGCTCTCGGCTGCTGCAGGACGTGTCCATGCATTATACAGCAGAGCAGTTACGTAACGACCTCATCTGCATTCATCTTCAGGGAAGAACAAACAGATACGAATCTGGAATTAAAACTCGGCTGGTTCTAACCCAGCCAAGGAAGTGGGCGGGCTGCAGAGGCAGGCATCAGTCAAATTACGAGAATCCAGAAAATGAACCTCTAATGTGAACCGACCCTCTTTAACCTTTAACACCCTTAATTAGAGACGCTCTGCTTCTGCTTTGTTTCTGTAAATCGTCGCTGAAACAGAGAAGAATGAGAAGTCACAGTTCCGTTTCTTTGTGTTCTGCAAACTTTTCCTGAGAACATCTTTGCTGCCGGTGAAAGCGATGAGTCACTGCGACCCCAGTTAGTCTGGCAGATAGCAAAGATGGAGCGTAGGTGGCCGGTGCCTTTACCGGCGTTAGGATAATCGACAGGCACAGACGGCGGCTGCCATATCCTGCTCTCAGAGGACAGAGAGAAGAACAGAAACGGACTGATCACCTGGTCAACCTCACTGGCTGCAGCAGAGGTCTTACAGGGAAGGAGAACAGCAGCAGCATCTCCGTGAAACACAACTTTCAGAATCAACTCTGAAACTTAAAATTGAGGATCTTAAAAACGTGACAGATGCTTAAAGCTCCAGGAACTTTTAGTTGAAATTAGGGCTGCAACTAGGAATTATATTAGTAATCGATTAATCGGATAAAAAAAAACAAAAAAACTGGCACATTCTACAGATTTTTCATTTAACCACCTAAAGCAGTTTTTTTTATGCAGTATCAGAAATATATTAAAAGCTGCCTCAATTCATCATGATTAATCTATTTAAACATTTCAACCCTTAATCGTCTAGATTAATTATTTCTGATTTAGTCCTGAGCAAAAATAATTATGCTTTAATAATCTATTTCTGTTGAAATACATCGTTTGATAACATTACAGATTCATTCATCGTCTCCTGGTCCATCCTGCCGTCACTCAGGAGCATCAGGACGACTCTGCCAGAGGCGGAGATTCACCCAAAAAACGTGACTTCAAAAAGAAAAACGCCTCCAATTCAAAGGAATTTTTAGCATCTTTTGCTTAGGAACAAAAAACTCTCCTTGTAATTAGCATGAGGACAGCTGGCGGTCGCTGTGAGTCTAATTTAATCCCTTTTCGATGTTTAATCATCCCATCAGCAGTTTGTGTTCTCCGCTTCCTCCTGTCTATCAATCACTCATTCAGACACTTTCACACCCACACGCAGTGAGTCGGAACCAAGTGTTCCTGCAGAAGTAGGTCATCCTCCCGGCCGCCTTCACCCTCCTCCTGCTCCTCAGGCTCTACATATGAAGAAGAGAGGATGTAGCCATTCGAGGAAGAAATGTGAGCGGCTTGCATTTCTGTTTATAGTGAGCCTGTGATTGGCTGAGTGGGAAGCATCTGGACGAGTACTGGGGGGTTTACCATTTCACGACGATTTATAAATAAACAGAGGAACGTGAGAATGGAACAAAGCGACAAGCCTGAACACTTTTTATGATCTGCCAATCTGCGAAACCGATGAACAATATCAAATACTTCATGCTCATCCATGTAGCAACATTATTACTAATTTTCCTCACTAAATAAAGTCGCATTTCTGATTGTCCTGATCTTGCTCTCCTCTTTCTCCCTGAACTTGTGTTTTTCTACAGCTTCAGGATTTCTGAGAGAAGCTTCAGTTGCAATTTTCATCAATAATATTCCAAAGTCACATCTATAGAATGTTATTCAGCCCTAACCAAGACTGAATAAGCAATTAATAGCATGATAAATTAAACTGAGCTTGACAATCATTTTCGGCTGTGTTTTATTTTGGATATTTAAAATATCTTCCAGTTCCAGTTAAACTGTTTTTTACAAAATTAAAGTTTACTGCTCTTTGAAAGGGCAGATTTAAATTATGGCATTATTAATATGTTAGTTGAAAATGGTCTCAAAGAATTAGTGTGATGTCAATTTGCTTTCTGAAATTTGCCTTGTTGCTTCAATTTCTAGTGAAATTATTGCTCTACCAAACCCGTTCCTGTGCTGGTCTCACCTTGTTGTGGTAGACACTGCTGTTCTTGGCCACGGCGCACTGACGGTCCACCAGGAAGCAGTACCTCCTCCGCTCCTCAGACAGAGCGTTCTTGTAGCCCTCGGCGATGTAGCTGTCCAGCTCGCTCTGCTTGTTGCTGATGGCCTCCACATACTGGGAAGAAAAGGGGAAAAAAAGAAAATCCAGAGATTTTCCAGCTGTTTCAAAACAATAACAGTAACAAAAAAAAGTGCAAAAAAAAAAAGAAGACTGCATAATAAACATTTTATGGAGTGGGTGAATCAGTCCTTTACATGCTTCAAACGGTGACATGTATAAAGAAAATTGTGTTTTTGCTGGGCTGCCTTGGATATTAAGTCAAAAATGTCACAGCACATTAAAACAGGAACTTCCTGATCAACATTTCCCTCTCCCACTGGGTTGTAGCTAGAGCTGGACAATATTGCCTAAAGCCATACCATGATATAAACATTCAGTCTTCTGTTTTAAGCATCTGAAATGCTGCCAAACTGGTGATGTGACCACTTCCTGTTTTACCCACAGTTTCCACTCAGTGCAGTTTTTAATTTTTAAGGCTTTAAACTGCCGCTGCTAAAGTTGCTCAGCAGTTTGTTGCTAGGTAGCCAAAGGGTGAGTGAGTTGCTAAGCAACCAAAGAGCGAGTGAATTGCTTGATCCCACCAACCTAGCTTATTAGTTGGCCAGAAGAGGTTGAGCAACTAAAGCTTTTCCTCTGCCACTCGTCTATCGCGATGTATATTTATTACCCAGCTCTAGTGTCGACACCAACGAATGAATGCAGCGAACCAGACTTCATCCGCAGCTTCAGTCAGACAAGAGGGGCTTCTAAAGAGTTTAAACAAAGTGAAACGTCGTTCTCAGCGTGTTAGTCAATGGCCACGCTGCGAGCCGTTCACACACAAACTCCGCATCCCACACCGACCTGCACATTTAGCTGCTTCAGCCAACAGGCGAGGGCGGGCTGGACGTTCAAAAATAACCCGATGGTGCCAGGAGACGGATCTATAGAGCGACTCGAGTCATCCAGCGATGCTCCATAATCACCATCACACTTTGAGCAACACCAGAGGTGCTAATTATGGAATTAATAAAGCAAAGCAGACATTCATTAAGAATATTTTTCTGCCTCATTTACATTCTTATCTAAACAAAGAAACTGAGGTCACTTAATGAATTTTAAACACTTGGTAACTTTTCTGTCTTCAAACAAGCATTTAAGGTCATGTAAAGATCAGTTTCGCTTAGCCTGTTCTCACTGAGGTGCTCAGCACAATACTGAATTTAAATCCATAGATGTTTTATTTTCTTTTTCATACACAACTTTTGTACCTTTTAGCTGGAAAAGTTATGCAGATTGAGATGTTTTCCTTCTAGAGATAAACTGCTGCTTTGGTTTCTGTAAACTGTAGATCCTCAAAAATCAATGTGTTTTCCTCATCATCAACAAATGCATTTCCACAATAAACCTTTAAGGCATAAGCGCAAAGAAAAGAAGCTTAAAAAAATGCAACAGCAATCAACTTCATTAAGTTTGAAAAGATTATTTTGAAAGTTTTGTCCTCTTTGTTAATGTCTGGAAAACTACAAATAGAACAGGAATTATTCAGAGCTGATCAGATGCAGGATGCATCGTGGTGCATAAAACAATTTGCAACATCACAGAGCGCGTTAGATGCAGAAAATTATAACATAACTGTGAGATGCAAACATATGTAAAATTCTGCAGAGCTCACTAGAGGGACTCTTTGAGGGCAGTGTTGATTTTTCTGGAAATGATCCAAATAAATTCCTGGAGCCGTTTTAGAGAAGCTTTTAGCTCAGCTTTCAATAAATAAACAGACTCTTCAATCAAATAACCTATAAATAACATGAAAACATACAGTAATCACTAAGAAGTAATAAGGATAAATTAAAATGAGGGTGATAATTCACATTCTGATGATTAACATTTTTTTGTAGGGCAATTCTGTTTTCAAAAACTTCGGAATCCTTTTTATTTATTGTTTTTGGTTGTTTTGTTTTATTTTGGATCTTGGATATTTTTTGTCTTCCAGTTCCAGTGTGGAGTATTCTTTACAAAATAAAAGTTCATTAGTCTTTGAGAGGATGACCTAGCATCATCAATATATTGGTTGAAAATGGCCTCAAAACGTCAATATTATCGTTTATCATAATAACTTCTGGGACAATTTATCGTCCAGAAACATTTGTTACTGCAGTGGACCGAGGAGCAACATCTGTGAACTTTGGGAAGAGCGGAACATCATTTTAACGACGTTATAAGCAGAACGAAGCTCCGCCACCCGGATGTGCTCATTAACCAGAGTTGCTCCTCAAGTGGGCTCATCCAGCAGCCACTGTGAAGTGGCCGTTACAGAGGAAGACGGAGGCAGCTAATGAAGAGGACAAGCTGCGTTCAGGGTCCGGGTTCAGGCCAGCAGGTGGGAGCACATGTTCCACACAGCTGCTGGCGGTCAAGGAGAACCCACCGTTTCTTCAATCATCTCTCAGCACGAGGCTGCGAACAGTTGGGAGGATTTAACGACAACATGCAGGACTCAGGACGCTGCCAGTAAGTGGTGCAAGATGGAAGTCCTCCATGAAGTTCATTTATTTAGATACAGGCTGGCCTTTTGTGCCGCTGCCAATCAACTTCTTCATTACAATAAATCCGACTCTGCAGCTGGGGTCCAGCTGACAGGGACAATAATCAGCTTTTCCCAACTTCTGCTTACAGAGGAACACACCTGCAAGAAAAGCTCTGCTGAGTGCGAAACACGTCAGCAAGGAAGCAGACAGAGGTTGTCGTAATTAGCCCTACGGAAGGGATTTTTAAAGTGTGTGATGTTTTCTTCAGGTTGAACCCCTCCTCCTGTCAGTGGGATGTCAAAACGCGGTGCGGCCGTATGCAAATTCACTGTGGTGATGCGATGAGCAGGCTGGAAGATTAAAGAAAAGCTGAGTTTGGACTCGGAGTTCCCTTTGAACTGATGAACCGATCGCGCTGCAAGATGGACAAAAACAAACCAGAAGGGATAAACTGTGGCGTGGGCTCGCTGTGGAGATGAAATGAGGAAAAAACTCTGATATTTGGGATCCATGACAAGTTACCTGCATTCATCATTCATGTAAAAGAAAAAACTGGCTGCTAGCCCGCAGAGGCCTTCATCGTGCTTTGAGTTCAATGCCTAATCAATCATATGTTCCTCTGGTTCAGAGGTTGATGCTCTGGTCTGAATTAATAGTTGGAAAGTTAAAACCTTTGAGATGCAGACTCTGGTCCTGTCCCCAGACTGCATGTGAAAGACGATTTAGTCTGCATACGAAACTCCAAATCAGTCAAATATAGAGAGTATTCATGTCCAAACTCTAGCATCTATTAGTTTAAATCTAATATATCTAAACAAAAACTTTTATAAGTTTATGTTTGATCTAGATGTGCTTTGTCTCTAAAACAGTGTCGTTCAGCATTCAGGCTCGGTACAACAACAAATCTCTCTTGCACATGTCCTTTCTTAATATAAGAGAAAATTAACTTTTTTTATTAATTTCACTACATGTGCATTTGAATTAGAATTTGATTGGTTGATTTGACACCAATTTGGCATAATTAGATATAAAGTAGACCTGCTTTGCTCCTATGAACTATGAGATGATGTTTGCTGTAGTTTATGCCAATTAAAAACGGAACTGGATTGTAAACACTATTGATTCATCAACTGCTGAATCATATTACGGATTCACATTAAACCAGCTATTGATTACACACGAATCTGACTGAAGATCAATCAATCAAATTTTATTTGTATAGCACATTTCAGCAGCAAGGCATTCCAAAGTGCATAACAAACAAAAACAAAGTCATGCAACATAGACTCAACAATCAAACCATTACATTAAGTCACGTGCCATCATGAAATTCGTAATTGATTATGTTTCAAATACAACTCTAAACAGGTGGGTTTTTAGTCAAGTTTTAAAGGAAGTCAGTGTTTAGGTAAGCATGTTTTACTCCTCAGTCATCTTTTCTCCATGTAACTGAATCCATTTTTGTTTGGAAGAATCAAGAGCTAATAAATCTCTTGGAAACAAGTTTATCTCAAAAAAAGGCAGCTGCAAGTCTTGTTGCTATGCAGTTAATTAAAAGTGTGACAGAGTGAAAATGCTTGAACTGTGGAGCTCATGGCCTCATTATAGGGAGTTTAAAGAAAAGGCAGGAAGCTCTGCTCATAAAAACCCCACATACACCGACTCCATGTCACGTTTTGCTCTTTCTAAAGGTCAGTTCAGTTCTGTTGCTACATGTTACAGCCAGGAACCGCTCCAAACAATCCTGATCCTTTAGTACACATTGTTCTCTATGTAGAGAACAAAACAGTTTGTATGGAAAGGAAATGTTACATTATAAATATCTTCCAGTCGCAACAGTCTTTTGTTGGAGGTGACAAACACAGACCGGCTCCGATGGCTGAAATCTAAATTAGCGAGGTTTCACATTGTGGAAGTTCGCTTCCTCTCCCGCCACAAACAGAACCAAACCTCTGCAGCAACATGACATGGAAAGAATCGAACTCTCTGCCGAGACCAACAGCTTTCACACTCAATAAGCCACTGAAGCCCAGAGGGGCCGATGGACTTTAGGCCTAAACGTTTCCGCGCCGCAGCTCTTCATACTGTAGCTCCAGCTATTGATTTGTTGTTGGTTTTTTTTTGGAAAAGCCACCAGGCCGACCCCTGCTTGCTCAACCAACCATCCGCTGCAGAAACACTAACAATTAGACAGTAATTGCCGCCCCTGTTGCTCCGACAGAGCAGCATGACGCCACGTTTTCAGCCTCTGGAAGTCCTGAAGCTCTCTGCGGCAGGTCAGACATGACAGTCTTCATCGTCTGCTGCAAATACTTTAATTATTTGCAAGCTCTAAACTATAAAAAAAAAAAAAAAAAATCCTGCTTCCCTGTAATACTTTTAAAGAATGACGAAGAATCGTGGCTTTTTATATTCTAATGAATTTGCTACACAAAACAGGTCAGCTAGGATTCATGAATTGTAGAACCACAGGGAAAACATTTGGCTTTAGATTAAAAAAATGTCAGAATAATTAGCTGTAAAGAAACGGAGCCGTGACGCCGCCTGACATCTAACCAAGCTGCAGGTAAATTGTTTTGTTGCTCTGTGCAGACAGGCTGTCAGCAGATGAAGTCCCACATTCCCAGTTTCATACCGGCTTTAATTATTTGTGTCGCACTCCACGCGTCGAGTTCAGACGAGGCAGAAATGCACGACATGCTTTATAGAGGCCCAACAACTGGAGCTGGAGAAATAAAGAAGAGAATCTCCGACGTTTATGTCTAAGGGAGGGAGGAAGCAATTAGTTTTACAGCTAAAAGTTTTGTGCTCGTGTTATGATTACAGACAAAACGAAAAACAAAGCAAGTGAACAAATGGCTTTGATAGGGTCAGTTCGTCTATGTCTGTGCCAGCTGATGGGACGGATAAGAGGCTCATGACGGCAGCCTCTGGTGTGCAGGTTGTGTAATAAGAGCCGACCCACCGTGTGTCACCACAACACCTCCAGACAGGAGTTCAGAGACATGCACCGTGTAATCACACCTCCGCTCTAACAGCCACCGGAACATCAGCCAAACGCTCACCTTCCCCACTTATCCATCACACTCAGGAGAGCAGAAGGTAATGAATCAGTCAGAGCACCGGCAGACGGTAAGTACTGTGATCCCTGGATTTCTCAGTTTCGCTGAACTTTCTATGATGACTTTAAATATAAAAAATCTGGGTGTTTTTTTTTGTTTTTTTTAAAGGTTTTGTCACAGAAGGAATCTTAAAGCCCATCAAGAAGACAAAAATGCATTTCTAAAAAGAGTTAAAGGTTGCTCTTGATCAAACAGTTTGCATGAATTCAACAGAAATCTGTGTGCTTGAAGATGAGTGTAAGAGTGCTCTGGAAAAATAAAATTTTACTAAGTATTTTTGGTTTAATTTCAAGTTCAAACATTTTAGTAGACTTGAAATAAGAAAACTAACTAATACGTAATTTTTCAGCAAAATACAGAGCCTTGTTTTAAGTCAGGAAAGTTGATAAAAAATACTAGTTCCACTAGAGGATTATCTCACTTATAACAAGACATTTTCCCCACGTTTTAAATGAAAAACATCTTCTAATAGAGTGAATACACTTGATCTTGAGTATTTAAGAATCACTGACAACAAACTCAAAAGGTTACTTCTAGATAAGTTTTGTCTTAAGTGTATAAAAATATTTGCACTAGAAAATGGACCAAAAATAGTTGGTATGATTTTGTGTTTTTTCAGTGTGTGAATAAAGGAGAAAGTTTCCTGTTGATGTCAACAGCTGATCTCCACCGCAGGACTGCCCGAAGCCAAGACTTGCATCAGCAGTGGTTTATGTGCTGCATCATGATTGAGAGACACCACAGAGATGCCACACACACACACACACACACACTGACCTGCATCTCCTTATCTCCATACTTGGAGGGGTGCTTGCTGCTCTGGCTCTTCCTGCGCAGCTTCTTCAGCTCCGCCTGGCATTTCTCCAGACTCTCCCCTTTGCTCTTGTGCTCCATCTGGTACTTCTTCAGCGCTGCCTGAGGGGGGCAGCACAAAGTCAGCAGGGGCGCAGCGGAGCATGCACAGGGATAAATCAGTCCAACATTAACAGTGTGTTTATTTCAGAGCATTTGGCTCTACACCATCTAAATGCTCTAATGAGGAAAATAAATAAATAAAGTCCTTGGATGTTCATTTAAGATTGATGAGGGAAGAACTCTTAAATAGTTAACAGCAAGAAAATAATGTAAACCTAGAAATGTTTAAAAATATATATAATTTTTGCTAATTCTTTTTTTTTTCAGGTTTTGTATGTACTGTATACAGTGTCCAACCAACAGCTTAAAAACATCAAATAACATCAACAAACTATTTATTAGAACAAATCATGCAATTTCCTGTTGCATAAGCTGAAGTAAGGCAAACCTCCTGTATATTTAGGAACAGTTGAAATAATCACTTCAGAATCTGAGCCACGCTAAAAGTCCAAATATATAATCCCCTATCTCTTAAAAAGCAGAAATTTATGCATGATCCTGCCCACATACTGTTAAAACCACTCTGTTTTCAGGCTACTGATAAAAATAACATTACTATTCTCATAAATTGTTGGTTTTTAATAGTCAAAAATTCAGATTTTTTACCCAAATGTCTTTAGCTCAGAGTTACTTCTTTGATCTGGATCAACTTTGTTTTCCGGAGGGTTTCCAAATGTTTCCGTCTACTGCTGATTACGGGAAGGTTGCAGCAGGTTTATCTGAACTTGACTGAGCAGCATATTGAATGAATGTAGTAAAATACTGAGCCTAAAATAAGCAGCAACTGTGTTGGAAAAACTTAAAACAAGCAAGTGAAGGCTGGCAGAAGATTTTTACAAGAAGATGATCTTAAACCTCCCATCTGTCCATATTTTGTCACAAACCCAAAATAAACCCGGGTTTTGTTTCTCTGACAGCAGCGGCTTTGACTGAATGGAGGTCATTTGACGCCCCGTTCAAGTAGACACACTGCCGCGGCCCACACCGGCTCCTTTGACCCCACATTTTGAATCTGCAGAGAAGAAGAAGAAGAAGAAGAAAAGAAGCCTCACGTTCAGGTAGCGCGCATCCAGCTCCACCTTCTTCTCCAGCTCTGTGAGGAGCTCGTTGTGGAAAGACTTCAGCTGCAAGAAACACAAGCACAGAAAGCTCAACAATAACATCCACAAACATGAAATAACACCAGCCTCAAGCTGTTCCATGTGGAAACCGCAGAGGAGGTATTTTTAAAATGGGATGTCTGTTTCAGTGCTGAAGGAAATGATCGAAAGGCAAGATACTACAGTGGGAAAACGACACACCCAGAGGGCTACAGAGGGATGTCGATCTGCAGCTTCCGCATGAGCAACATGATCATCATCATGCAAAAGTATTCAGCTCTATGATTTTCATAGGATTTTACGTGACAGACCACCACAAAGGATTGTGTACTTGTGAAGTGGAAGGAAAACGATACATGGCTTTCAAGAGTTTCAAAAATATCTAGAAGATGATCAATTTCTCAAAGATTTCCTAAGCTGGTGAGAAATCTACTATAGATGACAAAGTAAGGCTAAGCTAACATTTTGAAGTTGTGTAAAAGACTTACAGATCAACTACAAATTTAATTTATTTGTTTCTTATATTTAGCTACACCACCTGCTGGCATAAATAGGAAGCTGCATGTGGGAAAACAGACTGGAGTCCTGCTGGAAGGTGAACGTCTGCTCTAACCTCAATATTTGGCAGCCTCAGGATATTAATGCATTTAGCTCCATCCATCTTCCCCGTCAACTCTGACCAGCAACTATAGGGACAGCATGACGCTGCCACTACTATGCTTCCATCATAGGAATAATGTAAGACTAATCGGCATTAAAGAAAAAAACATGAAAACTGTGAATAATTTTCTTCCCACTTGTTTGAATATTTTTGCAAAGCAATGTAAGCCTTGGTGGGGATTCATATCATTATTTAAAAAAAAATAATAATAATAATAATAATAATAATAATAATAATAATGGACTTCAGATGTAAGGTACTTGTGAAAAAAGTTGTGAAAAGCAGCCCCTCAGGATAAATCTGAGTCTGATTTGTACATAACTGCATCTTCGACCAATTATCCAGAAGAATAGGAACATTTGCAAACAGACTTCCAAATAATTCCTGAATACATTTGTAGGATGACTGTTTCTAACATCTCTGAATCAGCTGAATGTTCACTCCAAATGTTCCCACATTTTGACAATTTTCTCTCTGATTTGGGTAAAGAACTGACATAAGGACCGTTTCACTCTGAACTCTTTGTGAATTACATATAATCAGAACCAATTTCCACATCCCACTGCAGCGGAGTCATCAGAAGCCGCTCGTCTCCCATAAAAAGGCTGATTTTCAGATTGTCAAACATTTCACGTCATTAAGCAAAAAGGCCACAATCTGTTTGGCTCCCAGTCCCAAGCTGATTTTAGCAACACCATCACCACATGCTCACCATCTCCTCAAGCTGGATCTGGATCTGTCTGTGCACTTCAGCCATCTGAAAGAGCACATCCCCTGCAGAGAGGAAAACAAAGAACAAAAGAGATGATTAACAAACAGAGGGAGGGGAAGGGAGAGAAGAGTGTGATATTAAAATCGTTCCAAACGCAGAAACACAGAGCGTGCAAAAAGAAACCCCGACAACAACAGCAACCATGCAGCCAAACAGAACGCATGAGAGACGGGTGTCGATGGAAGCGGTGGAGGGCGAGCTGGAACATCTGAAGTGATGAGCAGACAAAACTCAAAACAGAAAGCAAAAGAAATATGTTGCACAGATGTACTTAATGACAAATCAAAGAGCTGATCGAGAAACCTGCTGAAAGTGTTCAAACCAAGCTGCTACTTTATGAGAGTTGATCCATTCTATCACGAAAACAAAAAAAACTCACAGAAACAAAACTTAAAAAGAAATCCTCGACTTTTTTAATCTACGCATTAAGATGCATGTTGTGCTACAAGATAACGGGGGGAAACAACAAAAAGCAAACCCCAGAAAGAATAATTAACATCTTTAAGAAAACAAAACATGGTTCATGCAGCCATTGAGGTGTTTAAGATACCTACATGCTGCCTCTTCTGTATGTGCAATGCATTGTTTAAAAAAGAAAAAAAAGAAGATCTAGTTTGAGCAAAATAACACAGACCTGAAGAGACAGATCAAACTACCCTGAGAAAAAAAAACATGGGGCAAATGACAAGTTTTAAAACACAGAGAAAGAACACTTAGACACTCTGCTAATTTACACAAAAACCACATGCGACGCTGCAGAACCAAACTTCACATCATACACAACTGCAAAATACAAAAATACCAACTTATTAACCAAAAATTTGTAATAACTTCAATGATTCTCTGGACAGAGGCGACACGCCACATGGTTATTTATTACGTAAGATGTCGTCTGAATCATCCACTAGGCTCTGCAATTTAACTTCATATTCAGTGGCTTGGAAACATTTTCATACTCCTTGAACTTTTCCACACCACAACCATTAACTTTAGTTTCTTTTGGGGGGATTTAATGTAATAGACCAACACAAAGCAGGGTTTATCTGTAAAACTATATTTTTAAATGTTTTTCTTTCTCACAAATGAACATCTGAAAATGTGGCATGCATTTTTAATAAGATCAGATTCCTGCCGCCTCCTGAGAATAGCATCCCTTCAGCATAATGCTGCCACCACCATGTCTAACCAAGGGTATGTTTCATTACTAATTTATCAATTAGTTAAAGTTTATTTTGGTCTCTGTTCTTGTATGGGTTCAGTGTGTCCCTTAAATAACTTGTGAGAAAATGCAAACTGGACATTCGATTTTCCTCTTTCCACACCATCCAGAATTGGGAAATGCATGACTAACAGTTCTCCTTACCTGTCAGTAATTTGATTACAATTAACACACAGGTGAAAGATAGTTACTAAAAAAGTGACTTCATAGTTGGGATCTCCTTTGTGTTGGTTTCTCAAGTAACATGTCATTGAAATGAACTGTTTGTTATTTAAAAACATAAAGTGGAAAAGTTAAAAAGGTGTGAACTGTATCCAACTGCACACTTTATTCTTGAACCCACTATTTAGAGGTGAAATACAGACAACTTATTTAGTTTTCAATAAAAAAAACACTTTGTGGAGTGCAACATTAGAAGCATACTGCTAGAATGCAGAGTGAAAATCTAGAAAATAAAACAAAAAATATACTTGAAGCCCGTATTTTATGAACTGATAATAACCTGGCGGACTTCCATGAAGCTGTGAGGGATTCTGTAAGGCAGCAGCGCCGCGGCATGGCGGTCCTATTTACTCTAAACGAGGCCCTCAACATACGTTAATGACCCTCATCTTTCTCCAGAGTTACGCACAGCGACAGCTTAATGCATGTCGCTCTGCTTTCCTCCTCCAGCTCTGCAGGGAGGTGAGCCAGCCAGCAGACCTGAAGACGCTGAACAGTCGGAGGGGACACAGAGTGGGCTGCCTGGACGGGATTAATGGGCTTAATGGAAGTGCTGCGGTCATGCAGATGAGACTCGGTTGCAGTAGAAGGGATTTAGTAAAGGCCAGAGCAGGAGGTGGACTGTTAGTTAAAACATATCTGCTTGTTCTGAAGTCCAGTTTGGACCAGACCAACTTCATTAATGTGAACCTCTTCCTCCTTCTAGAGCTCAGCAGCAACTTTATTTCTCACCAGTATAATTTCATGTTGCAGTTTGGGCTGCAACTAACAATTATAGTCAATTATTTGGACAATTAATCGGATACAAAAACTGGCACTTCCTGCAGATTTCTCATTTAACCACATAAGCCTTTTTTATACAGTATCAAGAATACATAAAAAATACAAAACAAATAATTCAGTTCCTTTTTAAAATAAGAAAAACATTTTATTACCTAAAATGCGATAACTAAAATTTGTTTAGTGAGCACTTGATCATTTGTAAATTGCCCATTTTTTGGATTAACCGGTTAATAATTTGATAGCGAAAGGTGCTTAATAAGATATTTGGGGGTTTTTTTAGAGGTGAAATAATTCTGTCACTTGAGGAGTTGGGTGTAGAACGTGTGTACAAAGATTTTTTTCATTATCTTAAATGCAAAATGCATATATTCTTGTACAGTTTGGCCTAATTACTGCTCTGTTTTGAGTCTGTGTACTGCAGTTAATGATTAATCGATTACTAAATTAGTTGATTATCATTTCTATAATCGAATATTCGTTTCAGCCTCAACTTCAATGCTTAGGATTTTCTGCAGATTTTTATTCTTTTATTGTTCAACGCCACTATTTTTAACCCCCTGCACAGAAACACAGATGTAACAAACACGTATGGTTAGAAAATACGTATATGCAGAAACAGGAAGCAGCCGGTAGAAGTTTGTCAGAGTACGACCTCTTATTCAATAGTCACCCTCCCCTCCTCCACCTTAAGAAAACACATCGACAGGCTGCGGACAGGGCACCGAGGCAGATAAATGCACCGATGTGCGCTTCCAAACTCTGCTTTGGTTCTTGGAGGGCACCCAACACACACTCCCACCCCATCCATTAACAAACAGCCAGCGGCCATCGACAGGCTGCATGAGGCAGGCTGAACTTGAGCGGCTCGATCACACACACAATTACACTAATGTTGACTTCGGCCCGAGGAGGGAACGGGATGCTGCATCGTATCCAAACTCGACCCGGAGAGGCGGCTGCATGTTTGTGGTTTCTAATAATATTCTTAGGATAGACATAATATAATAAAGGATGCATGAAAATAGCCATGCAAAGACTAAAATATGCAACAAAAAACTGCATGTTTTAATAATCATTATCTACTTTGACATAAACGAGCTGCCTGTTGGAACGTATGAGGCTTCTTTTGATCGATAGCTTTAATACTCAAATGTTATTTCAAACAAAACTGAATTAAACCTTAAAAGTCAGTTTTCATATTTTATCTGCAGATTCATCCTAACCTCAATCAGAAGACAAAATCTAGTCACTGGATTACCTGAGAAATCAGCCGGTGATCATCCAGACAGGAACTTAAAACACTAATTTTTAGTTTTTCGATCATTGAACCACACCCGGATATCGTCACCGGTTACGATAGCGACACTTCTAGGTGCGGACGGCATCTTACTGTAACAAATAAAGTTCATTAAAAACTAAAATAAATTTTTAAAAATGTGTGGACGGCATTTCTGAAGCTTAAAATGAGCCTGTTCAGAATGTGAGGGATGACGCACAAAACCCGGAAGAAGCTTTCAAAAAGGAAACTGTATTTCTACACAGGCAAATCCGTGTAAGAAAGATCAAGATTTTCAGCAGCTAGCATGAAAGCTGAACACGAACAGCAACGTTGCTATGTATTAATTTTTAGTTCTAGTTCATCATAAAACATTCAAGTCCGGGAAACGTTAATAGCCTTCAGGAAATCTCAGATTCAGGGAACGGCTCTCTAAAAAATACACATTTTATATACAAACTATGAGCAGCCAATGTTAATAACTGCTAATAAAGGAGTAAAGACAGTTCAAAAAGAAACTAAATTATAACTTTGTCTTCATTTTAAAGTCCAACTTTACAGGCATGACAAATGAAGGGTGATTTTTAAATCTGTGAAAATTCAACAATTAAAGAACTGACATTACTTTCTGGAAATAAAGCCAGAACTAAGCTGGAATAAAAAAAACAGTTGTGGGTCAACTGGTCTCATAAAACTGATGCATGTTGGGACATTTTGACTTTGTCCTGCAAGCTTTCATCCTCTGGAAGATCTTCAAATTCCTGGATGTTCTTGTTTTGCTTTGTTGCCTCCACCTAATCCAAAAATCTCCCCACCTTGCATTGTGAAATATGGGACTTCTATTCACCAGAAGTAAGCTGCTTATCGTTAATCAGAGCAGATCTCAACATCTGAGGCTTAAAGGGGACGTAAAGCACATTGTTGTCCACTCCCAGAGTGCACAAGTGGATCAATTATAGGACACACAAAGACCGCTTTTGTTTGCAAATTGTTCACAAGACCCAACAAAATACATTTTGGCTAGTTTTCAATGTTATGCTGGTATTTTGATTGGAAATTATATTACATCTATATTAATTATTGCCACATATAATAAAACTGGTACTTTTACATAACTAAAACTTTCAGATCTTAAGAATTAAACCTGAAGCCTCTACTATAAGCACGTTGAGGATTTAGGCCTCTCTTATGTGTTTTTACAGGGGAAAACATGAACCTTACCCACCAAACTCCATCCAGCTGGTGTTCTTCCATTGTGTCCGTTTGCACAGATCTGACTGCAGGCAGGAAACAAGCCCATTATTCATCAGGCCTCACCCAAGGACAGCGCCAACATCTGGGTTTATTGCCCCATCTACTTGCCATGCTCAGCAGAGAGCTGGAGAGGGGGAGCAGTTAATGGCTGTGTGAAGGAGGGTGTTTTATGCAGCGTGCGACCCTACAGGGACTGTATTATAGGAGCCTGAGCGCAAACGAGCAGCTTTAATCCCCAGAAAGCTGCAGTGAGGGGAGTACAAGGTGCTGCAGGGAGATTTGCCCTCAAAGCCGCATGATTGACACCATTACCGTTGTGCTCATCTGGGCCTTTCATTTTGCTGAACCAAAACACCCGCCAGGGAATGGGCCCGATTCTCCACAGACAAACTTACAATGCAGAATTAGTGTTTACATGTGAAGCACCTGACTGACTACGAGGTCTTTGAATTTCTGCTTTAACAAAGTCTTGCAGATCTGATGCTGCAATCCAGTTAACTGGGACGTGGGAACTGTGGGCTGGTTCTGACATCAGGCCGAGGTAACGGCGTTCTAGTTATGAAGTCGGAATGTCAAAATGGCGACACCTGTAAACATTGTTCACAGTAACTCTTACAAATATAATGCTAAAGCTTTACTATCCAAAAGAAAGCATCACTTTTCAGTGTGCAGTCCCAGGTGCTACATGCAATTAGTATTGGGCAACTTTAAGTTTTATTACTTATTAATATTTTGGGGTTACGATAAAAACTATTTATTACTTCTTTGTTTGTATAGCTATGACTGTATGATACAGCAACCTTAGCTCCACCAACACAAATAATGATGTTGGAAAACATTATTTACCAAATCGCATAAAGAAGTGTGATTTGTGTCATTAAACTGCACACAGTAACTGCATGTAGTCATTTTTGTTCATGCTTTCATTGAACAAACAGTGGCAAAAATAGTAAAAATTACAATCCCAAGGGTTTTGGGGATTTTCAACATCATTCAGTGGAATTTATTGAGACGACAAAAAATCGGAATTCTTAATTTATCACAACAAACAATACAATAAATGCCAAACACTACATGCAACATTGATTTTAGACACACTATTAGGTGTGTCTTGTAAAATAAAAATGTTTCCACCATAAGTTGCCACTATTTAAGCGAGGAGCGACCATAACGAATCACAAAGTCTGCCTTTCAAGTCATTACTGGGGGTAGTTGGAGTTGCTCCCAGTTTCCCATTGGGAAATCTGAATTCAGTTGATTTTTATGACTGGGAAGTCAAAATTTCCCAGTTCCGAGTACAACTGGAACACAGCATGAAGCTGTGAGGCTCTCAGTGAGTAAACAATAACGCCATCATGCTTTTTTTTAAAGTACTATCGACTGAAATGGAGCGTGTCGTGTTATACATGTGTTTGACAACTTTATGTCTCAAACTCATAAAAAAAAACACTTCATGAAGGAATCAGGCCACAGCAAATCAATTAGACTGACATTGTGAAGACATTACATGCTGGCTGATGCGGTGATGAATGAAGAGTGATTATCTGAGGCACAGGACACACGCTGGGAGCCGGGGACCGGGGTCAGCATGTGGAGAGTGACCGATATATAAAACCTGATAGCTTTTCACGTTTTGACACATGGTCAATGCAATTCCTGGCACCCAACTCATCTTGTCTCACTACTAATTGTTCACCACAGTGGGAAAAAAATCGGTAAGTAAAGATTTTTTAGGCAGTGATCCATCAGTTGGTCCGTCCCTGTCATTATTCGTCTCTGTGGAGTTAGTTCTGAGCTGTAAAGTGGACAGAATCCCAGTCGTGACAGATCTACCGTCTTCATCTAAGAACTAAGTTCATGACGCACTGAGATCTGCAGCTGTGACTTAAGAAAACCCTAAAAACTGATTCAAAGGAGCTTTTCTGCACATATTTACCAACTTAGTGCAGGTCCGCTAATTTATTTTTGCACAGCCTTTGTCTGGAGTCCGTGCACTTCACATCATTAACTTACCGTTTGGTTCAAGAACAATGCGGCACCTCAAGGTCCTTTCAGTCCGGCTCATTATTGAAGCCACATTACCAGCCCATTACCGTTACTTGCTAAATCAAACACGCAAAGTCCCTCACTGGCGCCGGCCGTTTCCGACCTGGCAATAAAGTCACGAAGCTTGCAGCTGACCAGACAGCGGGGTTTAAACGCCGAGGAATGAAACATTGAGAACAGGTGAGGTGAGCTGAAGGGATGGATGACAGGTGAGGCGGATCAGAGTCTGTGAGCTTTGTTGGCTTTCAGCTTTTGATTTCAGCGGAGACCGTCTGACAGCTGCTAATGAGCCGGGAACACATCGCTTTCCGTCTCGCCTTCCTCCATCTCCAGTGTCCATCCTCTCATTACGTGTGTCATTGCTTTTTCTGTTCCTCCAAGTCCCATGTAACCACCTGAGGTGACTCAAGGACAAGGACTTTCTAATGGCCCAAAGACCAACAGGGAAAGCTAAATTAGTGGTGTGGAGCTGCTCCGACGACATGCAGACAGACAAACGATACTTCTGTCTCCATCACTCAGTGGCCACTAGGGTTTTAGTTATTAAACACCAATCTGCAGAGACAGATTTAAATACATAGGAGACTTCCATGAAGAAAAGAAAATCGTAAGTCTGTCTATCCTTGGATCAAACCTGCTACCTCGGGATTGGTCAGTGCTAACAGACCTAAATTTATATGCTGTAAACAAACTTTATGAAAAGGGGCTTGAATATTGAAAGAAGCAGACATATATAAAATTAAAAAAAGCCTTTCAGAGAGTGTTCTTGTTGAAGTTCCTCCCGTATACAAAGTAAACACCGATAGATTTCAGATTGGCCTCCAAGCTCTGGGGAAATTCAGCTCAGAAAAATTAGGGTCGGGTTGAGGTCACCAGTTCTCCCTCAGATTGCTCCAAATGAGATGTCAAGCGAGACGACGAAGGGACAGCAGCGGCAGATAATGTAAAGAATTTCCCTCAGAACGGCTGGGTGACTCAACCCAACATAATTTCATGTTTTCTTTCCCGCATTTGTGAAGCTTCACATTATTCCTATCATCTTCGGTTGTGTTTACCTTTGCTTCAAAGAGCAAGTGCTCATATTTCTGTTGCTCACACTACGCACCGCAGCATGCGGTGATTAAACAACCTTTCCTCTCTCAAACTCAGATCGGAGAAGACGATGAAAAGATGTCGACGGAGTAAAACATTCAGCACAGAAAGGGACACTATGTGCTGTATTTCATATTAATATAGTCTGATATGGTCTGTGTCATTTGCAAAATGCCTTTGGCTGACATGCCCCTTTAAATTGGGATGCAGTGAATTAATTAATAAACGTGATGAACCTCTACTCTTCTAAAATGGCCATCTGAACTAACTTTTAATTTAATTAATGGGCTCTAATCAGGGGCTGCGCTTTCCCTTGAGAAATGGGGGGGGAAGAGCAGGATTTTCTTAAATATATAGAATAACTAATATTTAAACTCTCACTCTTAAATTATTTTGCAAAATGTTTGAGCATAGAGTTGTTTTTCTCCAGATTTCATGGCTAATATTGTATGATTACAACTCAATTTACATTTAGGACACTGGATAAAAGGTCTTTGTTAGATGATTGTCTTGCTTTATTTTTAAGTGTTTTTTTCATTGACCACTATTTCTCTCCATTCACAAAAACCTTTCATAAGTGCTATCTGTCTTGACAAAGATCTGCTTTTCTTTTGTGTTTAAAGTGGGAAAAAAGAAAAACAGCTACATAAAAAAAATCATCCTGGCTAAAAGACACAAATATGATAGATTGGATATGACGACTGAATAAAGTTCAGGTTTAAATTGCCACCATACAACATTTTCTAAAAACCAGCTAAGCTTTTTGCATTCCATTACAAAGAAAAGACCTGATTAAAGTTTCATCACTCCCCTAAGCTGCATTTGAATAGTGGAGCCCATATTTGGTCAGCGAGGGGAACCGGAACTGCAGGAGCTTCCTAGTTTTCCTCATCACCATGCCCATATATAGCACACGGAAGCCAGACATTGTCCTTTTCAGTCATGATGACATCACCGACACACCATTTTTGGGCTGCGGATCGAGCGTCGTATTCAGTCTCTCGTCCATCGGAGTGGCTCCGGTCGAGGCGTTTTATTGAATCTATTTTTGGAAACGTGTGCAGAGTCGGCATGTTCTCCTAGCACTGCGTGAGCTCCCACATCAATGCGGGGGTGTTTGCAGACACAGAGTGCAGTAGTGAAAGAGGAGCAGATAAGTGGGATGACACTCCACTCTACAGCAGCGGAATAGCTCCTTTCTCCGCATAGCGTCTCGTGAAAGCAGAGCAGTTGGTCAAACTAGTGCAGAGTAAATCTGAGACAGAGGCATCACATCCTCTTCCTGTGCCAGCTTCCCAACTGAGGCATCAGTTCACTAAAGTAAAGAACAACTCCACTCCTAATAAACCAGCATCCCCACTAAGAACATATATAGTTGGTTCACCTTGAATCAAAAAGTGAACAAATTAATTTCTCTTCATTATTTTAGAGTAGCATGCAAACTGTTTAATGGTAAACTTGGATACAAGTCAGATCATTTACTTCATTATTCAGCTTTTCTGTTTTTTTTCTACCAGTTAACATTTTTGAGAAATTTGGCTTTACCTGAAATCGCATTTACCTATAATTTGTTCTCACCATCTAAATGATGCAGATAGTTTCTTTTTTTTACATTAATTTAGTTGGACACACTGTAAATTAATGTGTTTTGCAACTAAACTGGTTGAAGATTAAATTTGTAATTTAATCCAACACACCTACAAGAACCGTTTTAATCCATAATTACTATCCTTTATTATTTAAACTGTTTAAAGAAAATTGCTATAGATGTTCAGCTGGTGACAGAACTGAATGATCAGCTTCAACTGGTGACAACCTGGTCATAAATGCAAAAATATGATCTTGTTCCAATGATTATGTCTCCATAAGCCCAATCAGGTCATGCTAAGATCAACCCTCTTCAGTGTGGAGGTTGATACTGAAGAAATAAAGACTGTTTTGCATCGCAAGTCAAAGGAGGAACAAAAGTAGTAGAAAAAATGTTTAAATCATGAACTGTATGTCCTGCAGAGATGGTCTGATCACTACAAGGATCTAGACTTTGGCAGAGACTAAAGAACTTCAGCTTTTGTAAAGAATAGCGCTATCTATTAATGAGTAAATGGGCCCTCCCTCCAATATAAATAATGAGAACTCATAATAGAAAGACCAAAAGATGTTTTGTTGAACCCTGTTGATTACAGATCTAAAAGAACAATCTGGTCTGCAAAGCTCTATAAACCACAGTTCATCCATTTCACCCGGGACAATGCTTTTTATTGAGATTTAATTTGACAAAACCCAAAGCCTCCTCTCCTAATGTCACCCAGTCACATGGAGCTCTCCGTCCTCCGTCCACGTGCAAATGCCATTAGCTGTTGTTCATCACAAAACTCTGACTAATTTCATTGTTTCATGATGAAGTGGCAGAATATTTCTGGAAAGATTCAGGCAGTTTACAGTCCAGTCATTCCTGTGCAATAAGCCATGACAGTTCCAATTACGGTACATTAATTAAAATCCTAAAAACGGTCGACTCTAAATCATCTGCATTCAGTCCACATCAAATACAAAATGTGAGACAAAGCTCTGGAAAAAAGGTGATTATCCCCTCCCAACGCATTCAGTGGCCTTATCTCTGATCCCAGTGACCAAACTTCAGCTCGCCTCACACCCACGTTTTGACACACACACACACACACACACACACACACACACAAATCCACAATCCTTGTTATCTGCTAATTAATAGGCTGCCAGGCTTGAGAACGTTTTCACATAATCCAAGAACAAAGCGTTCAGTGTTTCCTGACCTCTTCTACAGCAATACAGAGAGAAATCCTGGAGTTTACGAAGCCACCAGCACAGCGTCTCTTTGTGATGTTAAAGACTGAGGGACGCTGATTACTTTGAGTCATTGAACTGAACAAATCAGGAGGAAAAAAAAGCTGGGAATTATATTTAATCAGTTCTCCTTACCTACCAATAAATCCCCTGATGTTTGGCTGCATGCGTTTATTTTCTCTTATGATTCTAGACTGTCAGATGCTCCCAGGTAATAATGTGTTGATTAACGATCTATTTTATATTCCAATAAAAGACGTAATGTGATCTATGGGACAGATTATGTGTAGATTAGGAATGAGCACTTTCATTTGCATCCAATCAAGAGTAAAGTCCGCCCTGAATACCTAAAAACCACTGTGCCGAGTTAACAAAACAAGCCAAAGTATCCGTCCCTTCAGCATGCACAGCCAGCCGCTGCTCCCAGCACTGCTGATGCACGAGGACAGCATCAATCCATTCTGCTCTGTCTTTTCACTGAAGGCGGAGGGAGGCTCTGCAGAGTTTAATGGAGCGGCTGAGTCATGTTTAAGCTGCCAGAAGAACAGGAAAGGAGTCAAGAAGGCCACATCAAGCAACTCCTCTACACGAACACACAGTCATGCAATGCAGAAAACATGGAAGCAAAGCAACAAAGCTGATGGAAATGGGGACAACATGGATGATTGATCGGGAGTTTGGACCCAAAACATCATGCAAGTATTCAAAATAGTCACCGTGTTGAACAAGAACCACAAAAAGCTATTTGTAAACTTGTACAAGTGATAAGACGGCACAAATCTAAAGGTTACATCACAAACTTCATAAAAGGTCAATTTTTAAAGACAAAAATCTTCCCTTTTCACTATGTTTTAAGTAGGCTGCCATCAACTGAGGCCGTAGGTGTTTGGCTCAGATACACTACAGTGATAAAAAGAAGATCACTGTGAATAACAAAGGTGAATCAGATTCGAGGGGGAAAAAAAGCTTTTAATACTGTTACATCGGGTATAAAAGCTCCGCCGAGCATCCACACTAAAATAGGTGACATATTAAAATGAAATGACGCTTCAAAGAAAGAGCTCAAAAGCATGAAAACAGCTCCCCCTTTAAATATTGAATCCAGCTGCTATATCCTCTCACACATCTCAAATATCCATTTTATTCTCCTCTTAAACTTCACTTCTCTGTGGCTAAATTATGTCAGAGTCAAACTGCGACATTAAAAAAATAAGAACTTGGATCAACTCCGAAGGCTTCCCGCACTTCCTGCCACTTTGTGGTATCTTCACCTAAAAGGATGTTCCTGGCTGCGCAACTTGTTGCCACAGCCCCCCATCAACACCAAAGCAACGTCCGTATTGAGCAAGCAGAACCAGACCTGATCCAACCGAAACCAGACAACACACTGTGTGAGAGCAGAGTGACTGTAGCTGCATTTGCATTACAAATGCGAGCAAACCTGTCGATAAATGTAAAAAATAAATAAATTAAAAAAACAATTTCACAAATGCAGTTTTCCATTAAATAACCCAAATGGAGTCGCACGTGAATAAAATTGCTCACACAAGAAAACATGCCGCACCATCATCCTCCCACCACTTCCTGTCATCTTCTTTGTTGTTTTTGCCAGTAGTAACTATCTACCATTGATTACATGACTCATGATGCAAAGAAAAAGGGATTCCATTGTAGTTTTGCGAAATAAACTAATTTAGGTACAGTCAAAAAATAAATACATTTCATCCCAGCATTTTTAATGAAACTGACACGTTCCCCTTAAATTTTTTCCGCAATCCAATTAGCGCAGTTATATAGTGAATGGAAACGCAGCTAATGAGAGATCGCTGTTCAATTCAGATGGTTTTACTAATATTGATATTTGGACATGTGCAAGTGTCGTGGATGAAACGAGAAGGGAAATGTTTCAACCTGACCGTGAAACCCTCGCTTTTTTTTATGACTGTGGAAAGTTTGCATGTGTGTATCCAGTGGGTGGTTGGTCATCAGCTGCTTCTGCTCCACCAGTACAAGCCGCCATCCCATCTGCCTGTCCAAGCCCCGCCCCCATTCACTTCATCAGGGGAACCACTGCCACTACCAGGACTCACCAAGATCCTTAGAGCCTTGACTTTCGCTGGCCATCTCGCCCATCCGCACCAGAGCGTCGAAGTAGCCCTTTGCAGCATATGTGACACCTGGAAACATGGAAGCATTGGGCATCAGATCAAGGGTGCCGAGTTGAACTGTCTTCTTCAGCTCTGCAACCGTTCTCTGCAGCCCTCCGCTCCCACAGAGAGGCAAGCTCGGGCATGGGAATTAAAAGAGCGATAGGCGGAAATGGTGACCAGGCAGGAAAGGAAAAAGCTCTATGAAGCAACTGCAGGAAGCAGAAAGCTGCAGAGATTTTTTCTCAAGGCTTCAACTCCAAACTCACTTTCTATCCAAACTACAAGTTGATCAAAATGTTATTTGTAATACTAAAGCAGTGTGTGGATTTGATATGGAGACTATTAAAACATTGATGCAGAAATCCCAAATTTATGCTAGGTTAAATTAAAAAGGTAAAGGTAGATATTGTAGTTTGCTTAAAATGTATCTAGATGTAAGGTATTTAGCTGATCTTTACTGAAAACAAACTACATTATTAGGTGGAGAATTCATAAATTGGGTTTTAAAATGCCCCACCAGCACCCCTCCACTCTAATTACATTCTTTACACCTCCTGTCAAAAATCTTTACATCAAAGTCTTGAAAGCATTCTTCTGCTGAGATCCTGTCAATCAGCCGTGGTTTCCTGGGTTGCATCATATCACCTGCAAGGTACGCCAACTGAGGCAGAGCAGTGAGCCAGACCTTAAAGGAGACAAGCTGGTCTCAGAAAGCAAAGACAGGAAGCGGGTCGGGAGCTCGCCACACAAGGACTGACGGCAGACACGGGTCGGATGTGGAAGAGGGCCGGGTTCATTACAGAGCTGTCAGCCAGATGAGTGTTTGTGCTCTAAGCTGTCACAGACCGCTCTCTGAATCCCAAAGACGAGAGGAAAATGACAAAGCATTCACATGGAAAACAATAGGAATCTATTCTGAGCTCAGTCCAGAGCGACACAGCATGAAGTCCACCGCTATGCGAGTCATTGTTCTGGAAATAAACACGGTTTCTGGCTTGGATTTCTAAGATCGACACGACTTTGGCTGCAACTGCCTGCAAGGGTCCAACCTTCCCTTTCTCCATCTCCGATTTAAACCTTGGTTGTATACTGGTGAGGACATGGAGAGGTTCATCTCATTGATACCTCAGCTGGGGGAGAAAGGGGCCCAGGCGAAACAGATTTAACTGGATGAGCGGCTTTACCAATCAGTCAATTGTGAAGTGAACAAAAAGACCAAAGCAATAAGGAGGGTCAGTTTAGTCAGAAAATTAGATGAGGGGCTGACAATGCAAAGGTGTTGGTGTAAAAGAAAAAACAGGATGGAGGTCAAGATGGTTGATACTCTATCCAAATGTGTTTGTTCATATGAGAAGAAAATATTTTTTTTATTTATTTTATTGACAGAGCATTTTAAACTTGGTAATCCATTAAAAGAAGGTTCCTAATGAACTCGTAACATTACAGAATTTCTTCTTAAGGTAGATTAACTTTAATTTATTGAGCGCTCCTCCAGATCCCCTTTAGCCACCAGGGACCTTGTTATTTGGAAAAAGCCAGCCCTCCTGATGTCAACGATGATGTTAATAGCATCACCTGCTGTGGCCTGTGCTTAAGGTTGGAGCTCATCTTGTATACATAAGATTTGGGCCTCGACAGAATGCAACGTTTGGCTACAAGTGATAATTTTTTAGCAAGACAAAGGCAGTTTAAAGACGTCCCGTCCATGCAGCCATACATATTCATACGTGGAGCTCAGCTAATGGGGACATGCTCACCGTCCTCAGTCTTCTGAAACGTTTTAAGGCTACAAAAACAAAACAGTCAGTCAGCCGCCCCCTCGTGAATAATGCTGGTTTAAACCCTCCTTTGGGATAAAGACTGCCACTCTGATTCTACTTTAAGAACCAGTAAATAAAACCAGACTGGTATATTTTTTTCCAGCGACAATAAAATGATTTCCTGGTACCCAGCCCAATTCTGCTGTGCCTGAGTCTAGACTCTAGCCCTGCGTTGCTGCCTGGCATTGATGAAGTGCAATCCCCACTCAGGGAGTTTCAGGGTTATTTTTAGCTTTATCTATCAGACAGGAGTGAAGCCTCCTTTATTGTTCCTGTAGGGAGCTGAGTCTTCCCTGCATCTCCTCTAAACACAAAGGAGAGCGCTGCTCCGCACCGTACACTCGGCATGCCATGTCTCCTCCTGCTGCAGACAAGAGTCACGTGTTCTCTAAAAACATCAAATTCTCTCTCAGTATTGCAACTCCACTCAAATATCATTAAAGTAATAAAAAAGCAGTAAAATACCCTTCAGTTTTGGTCATTTTGTATGGAAATATTCAATATTTTTCTTCTCCTGGTTTTTATTTTACTCAGTCTTGTCCTGGATTTGCTCTCAGCCTGTTCCCATTTCCTTGGCCCCATGGGTGGTGGGGTACCGTTACGTTAGCAACACCCCCCGCTCCATTTCCCATCGGCTTATGCTCCACTTAGCTCCCACAAGACGTTTCGGCTGCTTCGTCTTTCACCTTGAGCCATTGCTGTTTGCTGCAATTTCTCTTTCACACACACACACGACCATGCAAACACATGAGCAAAAGCAACTAGAAGCGATGACGGAGGATGCACAGAAAAAGCAGACATTTAGGAAACGAAGTCACGGGACAGCAAGAAGGGAGACGGGACGAGAAACAGTCTGGAAACCCATGAGATTCATCAGACGGAGAATATTAATGCATCTCTAACCAACAAGAAATCTTCAACAGTTCAAGTCTGGATTCAGACTGCAAAACATTACATTGCACAACATCTGTGTCATCATGACTTTACCCCAACTCCAGATGAGTCAGGAGGATCTAACTCAGCACCAGGCGTTGGGTCAGCTGGCCCTCCGCCTGGACAGCCAATGAACGAAAGAGACGCCGCCACAGAAAGTAAACAGAGGAGGGTTGGTGTACTCACTGGTGAGCGCCTTCTCGTAGCTCTTCGCCATGGCTATGAAGTTGCGTAGGCACGGGTTGAACTGCTCCATGATGTTCTGCAAAGAGGAGCGGGGACAAACAAAAAGATCTGGTTAGCCTGGGAAGGAGACGATGCAAATCTGAGATGAGCTACAGTGACCCAGCAGCACTCTGCCTGTTTTTCTGGGGCACGAACACACAGTCGTCTACAAATCAGCCGAGCCAACCAGCAGGAAGAGCAGCGCAGGAAGGACTCGTTTCAAGAAGCCCAAATCCAGCAAGACTGAATATAAGACGGATCGAGAGCATGAGTGACTGAGGGATTTTTGTGTCTGTGTGAATATTAGTGTGTGTGTGTGTGTGCATGCATGTGGATCGGTCCCTCACACCTCCCCTGCTGTATCCATTTTAAATTAAACTTGATTTTGGCTGCGGACTCGGAGCTCAGCAGCAGATCTGGACCTGCTGCAGCTTCTCTTCACTCCGGCACAAACCTGCGGTCAAGATGCTATTTTTGAAACAGGATAAATTCACCAAAATGACAGACGTGACTTTCACCAAAGCTCATTACCGCTCATGAATAGTTGCAGTTCTGCTAAAAAGTTTTAAACCAACACTAAGATTTCATTGCACATTTCTTCCACACAGCCAAACTTTTTATTGATCTTGAATGAGGAAGATTTTCAGGAGGTTTTCCAAAGTTTTCTTTTGGATTTCACGTTATTTTCTGTCCGAGAAGAGTATAACAGAATACAATGCTCAACAAACAATCTGTTATGTTCCTTTCTGCTCCTCTTTTGAAATAAATGCCATAAGAGATGTGTCACCTTTTAGTTTTTCAAATACCTGTCCTCAAGAGCTGGTGTTCAGTAGGATTTAGATTTGCCGTCGGTGTAACACAGCTCATTTAAATGGCTGAATTACCTCTTCAATGTGTCATCACACTGTGCAGAGGCCTGGTAATGAGCCATTGACTTGATTAAGATGCACTGAGTCAGGGCAACACCTGAAACATGCAGGATGGGGGCCCTTGAGGACTGGTTTTGGACAACACTGCCTCAGAAAGCCCCGAGAACCGCTGATAAAGATGGATTTGAAAGGTTAAAAGGATTTCTGGTTGCTTGGGAACAACACATAAAGAAATACAGAGGACTCAAGAATCAAGTCCTGATGTGCACGACTAGATACAAAAGAATTCAGTGGCAAATCAGAAAAGCTAAGAAAATTCTGGGCTGCAGCTTGAAAACCATGAACAAGTTGTCCTCATGCATTTAAAGAAACATAAACCTCAGAATCTCATTTTTGGTACGTTCTGCCTCACACTTCCAGAGCCGTCTGTCAGAAAGCACAAACATCAAGCACAGAGGCCTGGAGGCTTGTTAAAAACTGAGGAATCCGTCAAAAAGAAAAGTCTAATGAGTCTTACTGTTCATCCATCTCTGGCCTCTCTCTGCTTCCGAGACGCCCTTTAACCTCTGCAGACTTTCCAACAAAGCAAAGCAATTTGAAAAGATATTTCTCTCCCTGTCAAACCTCACTGTGAGCCTCAAGTTCTTATACAGAAGCAGCACTGGTTTACAGCAAAGCAAAACAAAGGGAATCAGCCATTATCAGAGGAACTATTTGGACCTTTAAAAGCCTTTAAAACCCAGCTAGAAAGTTTAAAGATTTGCAAGAGTAGAGTGTATAGTAAAGTTTTGAACCATTATTACAGTTCAAGCTAGATAAGATTTAAGTACCATCTATACACAGAGGTAAAGAATATTAAAAGTGCCATGTCAGGGTGCATACTCAAAATGGGTCCCGAATATGAAGTAAGAGGACTTTATTCAGCAACTTTTCAGGTGAAAAGACATTTTGGATTTGAAAAAAGTTGAAGAGAAGACAAAGAACAAAAAGAGGACAGGAAAGAATAACAAAGCAGATGGAGGGAAGGACACATCTGAGGCAGACGGACATTTGTTCATGGCTGCTCGCAGCTCGGGATGCCTGCTAATGCCCGGTGGCTGACGCACAACAGTCACCTTGGCGCACAAACTCCATCAACTCCAAAAAAGGAAGTAAGAAGTAGGACAGCGTGACACTGGAGTACAGAAGAAAAAAAAAAAAAGAGAGGGAAAAAAAAGCAGGAATCTTAATGGAAGTTCAGTTTGAAACGGTGAAGTAGAGCAGGACATGAAGTGAAACGAACTGAAGCTTCTGTGGCGTTCTTTGTGTAAAGCTGAACACGTGTTCAAAGCAAAGGATCAGATCCGGTAATCTATAAATCCATTAGATAAATATTCTATCATTTTGAAGTCAAAATCACAAAAACAGAGAAAGATGGACAAATAAACGGCTCCATTTATACCCCAGTTCCTCCCTCTCGCTCCCAGCTCTTGTTGCGTAAGGCGTCGGCTTCATACCAAAGTGACTCTGTGAAAGTGCATCAGCTCCAGTGATCGTCACCCTGATGCACCGCCGCCTGGAACGCACAGAGAGAGGCGCTCCGTAAAGGAAAACAGAAGATGGAGAGCGGCCCAGTGCTCATCGCGTGCTAACAGAAAAAACACCCGGGCTGGGTTTGTTTGTGTTTGTGTCAGTGTGATTGAGAGACGGGTGAATCATATGTTCACTGTCAGACACGTCCACCTTTATGCGTCACATTCTGGGTGACCTGCAAAAATAAAAATGTGTTTTTGGGATCCTTTGTCTTTCAGTAGAGCTAAAAAAAAAATACAATTCACCAGGAGAGGATTTCCCACACAGACAATGAAGACGAGGCAAACACTGTAATGAACGTCTTGATGAACTTGCTGACTGCACGGTTAAGCATTTTCCTCATTCATGAGCCCGTCTGCATATGTAAAAACTTTCTGAATAAAGAAAGAAGTTGACATTTCTGAAAATCCTGACTTCATCTTTAACCAAAATGTTGCTCTAAAAATCACAACCAAGCCAAAAACTTAACTCAATTCTGAAATTATGAACAATTATCGAATCAAAAATTCGATAATTTTTAATTCGATAATTATCGAAAAATACCACGTATACACGTGGTATTTTATTCATGCCACTTTTGCAGGCTTTCAAGCCAGACATCAGAACTTTTAAGGGTTTTTTTCATTTGTGTTTTTAAAATTTAAGTGACTTATCTTTACAGGAGAAATTGGCATAGAATAACTCAGGGATCATGATTTTCTATCTCATGCATTTCTTTTCTTACCCACAATGAAAATGTTAAGTACAGGAAGATACTGACTGCATGTCATCAGTCCAAGAACCCCACTTCAAAATATATGAACTAGCTTGTTATTATTTTGCAAAAGGAAAACAAACGTGGTACCGGATATATTAGAAACCCTGAATATTCAATTCTTACTCTTGCCAAACGATAGAACAAAAGGGTTGATGGCTTTTCCTTTTTATGCCTAATTTTATTGGAAGAGCCATAAACAAACTGACATTAGCAAACACACTAAAACTGAATAACAATCTTTCTTATCTAGACTCGCTAAATTGATCATTTCTAAATAAGAGAGTCTTCCTACAAACACACCCATATGAAGATCTCATCAGAAATGTGTTTTTTGTTTTTTAGGGCTGGGTTTAATAGGTTTATTTCCGTGTTTGGTGCACATTTAATCCACAATGAGTCAGTTGTTCCTTAAGTAGCAGAGA
Organism: Xiphophorus couchianus; assembly: GCF_001444195.1. Taxonomy (NCBI): domain Eukaryota; kingdom Metazoa; phylum Chordata; class Actinopteri; order Cyprinodontiformes; family Poeciliidae; genus Xiphophorus; species Xiphophorus couchianus. Next base: position 11,871,295 of record NC_040237.1, on the reverse strand, counting down.
CCGGAGCTGATTAGCATTTCTCTGAATAAAGGGCCACATTTTACAGAGTGGACGGGAAATAAGAGGGATTACAGAACAGCTTGCCATTTTCCAGCCATTAGTTTCAGCCATATGTCAGCAAATGAGTGCTACAACTAAAAACACTGGTTTTCTTTTCACGTTGCAGCCACAAAATGTTGGAACTCCATCTTTGACCCAAATTAATTGAGCCTGAAACAAAATAACAGAATATATATGGTATTGAATCAATTTTCTGAGGTGAAGCAGAGGTTTCCCAATTTCAAACAGGTCGTGAAAACACAGTTTACTACTTTCAGGGTCAACAAAGCAGCATTTTTAATGCTCATGTTCCTAATCAGGAGCAGGTTAAACGCTGCAATGACACTAATGATGGAACATCTGGAAAATGTACCATGAAGCGAATAATTACTCCCGCTGCCAGACGAGCTGCACCATCCAAATAATCGACTCAAGAGGGAAAAATGGAAGTAACCTTTGAGCGGAGCAATTTGTGATGATAGAAGATTAAATATATTGACATTTAGTATTTTTAAAGGAGGAAACAGACATTTTAAAGACTAAAGTATTAGACTTAAAGGATGAGCTGACAGCATCTGTTTAGCAAGTTTTCATAAGTCAGGCAACGGAAAGCAATTAAACCCATTAAAGGCAAAACAAAAGGTAGGATTTATTTATGAGATCACTTTGCCTTTGTGTTTGTGGAGGGTTTGAAATCACACAACTTCACATGAGTCCTCACATGATCAATCTCAGCTACATTAAATATTAATCTCCATTAAAGGACAGGTTTGTTCTGGAAACACGTCGCAGTTGCTTACAAGACAGCTCTGGACCTTCAATCCGCTTTAAGCTCTTATTCTAGGTCTACAGAACTCTGCAGGTTGATGCGCGGAACATTTTTCGTGTTTATTACTTTGCATTTTGCATCTGAAAGTGGTTTGTAGTTCTACCCCTCAACCTTGTAAAAAGGTAAAAGGTGCCCTTAGTGAATAAGGGGACACTGACAGAAAATGTATGTAGAATTAATGCTTTGACCTTGAAGAGCAGCTAGAGTCATACTTTGCCCATAGAGGGGAAGAAGCTGCAGGAAGCCCACCAACTTCAGGACTAGCAGGAAAAAGTCAAATCAAACACACACCTCAGCCTGCAGTAGCAGTTAGACTAAATCATAAAGTTTCTCAATGAAAGAGTCCTTCACCTACAAGGACTATTTGGTCTGAACGTGGCTTTTAGGCACCATGTCAGATCTCCAGTTTCCTGTATCTGAAGCTGTTCCTCGGTGTTTTAAAGAACTTTTAAAAACATTTCCTGGCATAAAATAATCATATGGGTGGTAACGCTGAGCTTAAGGTGAATCATTTCAAGCGCCTCAGTGACCGTGAAGGAGGGGTAATATGTGGAGAAACAGAACAAGCCCTCAGCTTCAAGGTTAACAGATCTATCAGAGCGGCATGGAGATCACGTCCCATAAAAGATGTGGACCAGAGCCAGAGGTTATAGAAGCCATTTAAAATATGACAAGAGCAGGATTGAGCCGACATCTCTTTAAAGTGAGTAAAGAGCAAGACTGTGCTGGAATCACCAATCCACTTTCACCAACTGAGGTACAAAAGAGTGCAAAAAAAAAAAACCTTCAGAAACAAAGCCATAAAAATATGTAGAAAGTAATACAAGGCATCTTAAAAACTCTTAAATTCATGTATCTAAAATAAAGACCTTAAAATGTCAAATTCTTTTTTAAAAAAAAAAAAAAAAAAAGTAAGTTCAATACGTTAATCACAGAACTTAAATTCTGTCTCAGCAGGACCATTTAATCTCATATTCTATGTGGGGGGTTTTCTCCTGGGACTTTTCTGTCAGGCAAACCTTTGAGTCGTACTCCAACATCTTTATTGCGACTCGAGACAGTTTGGGCTACTGCTAACTGGCTGCTAATATAACCTAGCGATACAGCTAGCTACATAGCAAGTGGGCTGGGCAATGTTTGTACATTTCTGTGGAGAGAGAGGTCTTAAATTCCAGACATAATGATCTTAAAAAGTCTTACATTTGAGTTGGTGAAACCTGCATAAACCCTGTAGTAAAAACAAAGAATCCTTTGGGAATTTGTTGCAGATTTTGGGCAGAAAAGGTGTAAAAGGAGTGAGAAATAAATCTGCATAAATCTGTCAATGATAGATGAAGGGAGGAAACATAAAGGAGCCAGAGGAAGGTAAATGCTTAAAGTGTTATTGACTCTCCAGGCATTAGAACACCAGTACAGTTGTGTAAGTGCATCTACTCCAGCAAAGCCACCCATTACTCCCTTCCCACACATGTGCGCAGAACCATATTGAAACACTTCAGACAAAAACAAACCGAAAAGCGTTGAGAACATCGTGACCTAGCTGGCTCTGGGAAAGGCAGTGTGCGTTGGAGCGCGTGGCGGTTGGAGGCAGGAGACTCGTGCGTGGGCTGAGTCAGAACCTACTGAAAGAGCAGTAGGCTTGTATCATGTCGGGGCGTAAATTACTGCAATGCCAAGGCAGCCATGTGGCACCATTAGGACCTGCTGCGCCGCTCGCTGCCAAACAGATTAACCAGCGAGTGGAGAGCCGGCAACCCCACTGAGGTGGGAGGGAGAGGCTGGGCCAGGTGGAGGCAAAAAAAAGAAAAATAAATGAGTTTGAAAACACTTTACAACAGTATAAAACCCATTAAGAACCAACACAATATTTGAAGACTTGTTTTTAATTCTGCCTTTTTGTTTTTTGTTTTTTTTTATAAATCCTGACAGTTTATTCTCAAAAAGGTTTTTTCAATTTATGCCGGCCAAGTTGAGAAAATAATTTCCCTGCCGCTTCACCCTTTTACTAGATGTAACTAGTTTGAAACGAGGTTTAAATATCAGAATGTGCATCACATCAAGCAATTTTAGAAAAGCTTGGTCTATACAATGACGGCAAAGCCCAGATTATCAATAATCATCTTCACCAGAATGCCTGATTTTAATTCATTACCGTCTTAGCACATCAAGCTCCACAGGGGTGGTTTCATTTGATGCAGGCAGACAAAGAGACAGCTTGTGCAACAACGTTTTAGGGGTCCCTGAGGTCCAGAGGAAAGACGTGACTGAATGGAAGAAGAAATATTTCTGCGGTTCAAAGTAAAGGTTGTCTGCTTTTTTTTATCTCTTTGAGGCCTTTAATCTGAGCAGAATATGGTCAAAATCCACATGAATCAACTAAAAAGAAAATCTGTAACACTATGTCTTTTACAATTGGTCAAATTGGAAGGTAAGATTTCTACTTTTTTTATTTAAATTTGACCAAGATGAAATACTGGGGTGAATTGAGGTATTTAAAATCTTTCATTAAGAAGGCAAATAATAATAATAATAATAATAATAAATAGGTCAGAGACCAGAGTTTGCACATTTCCTGTCAGCTGGCTACTCCTTCAGTCCACTTAAAGAAAAACAGGTTTTTATATAATTAGTCTTGTGTCCAGATATGGAGAAGAAGATGGAAGGATATTTATTCTGTTCTCCTGATATCTACCAATAAGTGTTGTGGCTGTTGATTTTACATGCATCAATCTCAAAAAGACAGTAATTATTGCAGATTATTATTATTAATAAGTAATATAGGTTTAAGTCATGCTTTTCTGCTTTAGATTCTGGCCTTTAGTACCAACATGAGTATAATTTTCACATTTAATTCACACGTAGATCAAAACAAATACATTTTCTAATTTCAGGAACAAAGAACTGATAACTGAAAGTGCAGGAAGACTCATGCCGCCATGTTATCTGCAGCATGTAAACCGATTGGTGAAAGTCCCACAAGAATAAAAACAGTTGATGGCAGCAGTAGGTCACCTTGACTTTTGAGCTGAGGCCAAACACAACCCAGCGCTGTGTGAATCCCCCCCACCCATTGCTTCCATGTTGACAAAAAGAAAGATAAAAATGACCTTTTCTGTGAATGTGAGAGAGAAACGCCCCCCGACCTCTGCTCCATCACTGTGCTCTCATCCCTCAGCTGGTGCACAAACATGCATCTATCATGTAGAAGCCGACTATTGCCACTACAAAGTCATCCTATCAAAATGTCAGATTCTGAACACTAGAACCCACAATGGTAAGAAAATAAAAATAAATAAACTACATGTAAGTAACCTGATGTGGTCAAAACAAGACAAGGTTGGACTTTGTGCTGCAAAGAACTTGCCAGTTCTTCTTCAAGCAGCACCTTGGCGATGCTGATGCCTGCAGGAAACCGACAGCAGCCATGTCAAACAATCAGCTACCTGGTAGAAATTTAACACGTGTAGAATTTGGACTCTTGTTTCCTAATACTGACACACAAAAAGAACCCAATTTATTCATTCAATTTGCCCTCTTTAATTCGCTACTAAGCAAGTGATTTCCAGGATAATCCTCGACTGCAAAACGAGCTTTAATCTTTCTACAGCGCATGCTTTAATGTTTGATAGCATGGCAGCTAAGGTGCCACTGAATGAGAAAGCAGCAAGCAGCTGTGATTATGAAAATCCACTGCAACTCATCCGTCACTGCATCCAAAGATTTAGACTTTGGGGCAAAAATGAATAGAGTCTCAACTAAGAAAGATTTGCCCCTTTTTGTCAAGAAATTACATATTGGTTTAATTCACACAAACCCTGTTTAGTCCACTTTAATCAAACTCTAGTTCGTTTGCTTAGAAAATGACGTTTGTTTGTGAAGGAGTGAATGAGCAAAGACCAAAAAAGTGAACTAGTAAACTCAGTCTCAATTCAGTTGAAGTGAACTCTGGCGCAGTTCGAATGTGTATGTAAACGGGAAGCAAACCAGAGACCGCTCCAAAAGCAGGAAATGGCTGCAGCATAGTGCATTCTGGGTAAATAAAACCAAAAACAAACAAGTGTCCAGTGCAAACGAGTGAAATGTGTTCTGTTCTTTTACCAACAACAAAAAAAGAAGTCCTACAAACACTAAAATCTGACCTTACTCCATCTTTTTTAACATTTCATGGGAGAGGAAGTTGTGCTCATGCCTTCTTTGGATGTTTTCATGTCAGTTGTTCTTGGTGCAGCTCCACCACAGGCGAGGGGATGAACAGATTTTTCAAAGGTTTTGGATCATTTGAAACAGTGCAGCGCGCCAGCTGAAAATGTAACAAATGTCTCCATTGTGTTCCCCAAGAGAACCGAGCCTACCGGACTATCAGGTGTAAAAAAAAAACCTTAGATTAATTTAAGACAACCTTGAAAACTCCTAGTAGCAATAAATGGAGAAGGGAGGCTCCATTTTAACTCTGGAAGCTGCTGAAATCCACAGAGATTTTGTGCAAACCACAAACTGGCAAAGCTTCTGGAGAAATTCCCCACAGATATTTCATTTTACCAATAATCATCATGTTAATTTGTACAGGATTTCCACATGGACTGCACAATTTTACATAAGAATATCTCCTTATGCGAGATTAAAGAACTATTAGGACTCCTCATTCCTTAAATGACAGTGCGGGATTAGATAGTAGCATTATGTCCTGTAATGCTAGGCTGCTGACGCTCATTATTGTGTTTCAGGAAATGGACATTATTTCCCTCTGCTCAGCCACTGTGACAATCTGTGTGCAAAAGCTGCACTGCTTCAGCAGCCTCAGGAGATGAGAATTCAGTATCTATCGTGTGCGTGTGCGCAGGCAGCAATTTCCCTCTCAGATGAGCCCTTATCAGAGAGCAGAGGAATAGTCAGCGCCCCCTATTCCACAGATGCAGCTTCTGTAGGAGACAGGAAGGAGGGGGGTACTTCCGCTGCCATATATGGATGTGCTGGAATCCCCCCCTCTCCCCACCTTCGCCAACACATCCCACCTGTGCCGTGACAGGGCAGCCCATTTTAATTCACCTCACGCTCTGCTCTGAAGGCTGGCGGGGGCGGGTCGAGAGAGGCGAGAACGAGGAGGGTGGGAGTCTCCCCGTCAACGTCACCGCCATCCCATTCACTCCAGCCTCATTCTCATTTTACACACGTACACGTGAATGAAGGTGCGTTCACGCATTTCCATAACATCTGCACATGTGCAACGGCAGGACGAGCGGCAGAGACTGCAAGACAAAGTGTTTGTCAGAAAACTCTGCAGAGATAAGAGTGCATTCCTGCTTTTCACCACGATCAGTTCAAAAAACACACTGCGGTTTGCCTCTCAGGGCTTTCCTCCTCACTGCCGGTCTAAAAAGATTGGAGCTCCGCACCTTCCAGTCCTCGTCCTGCTTTCATTCAGCTTCAAGAGCCGTCCAAGCAACTTTCCTTTCATCCTCTGCCAACCTCCCGCAAACCCAACAGCATCCACCTCTTCCTCTCACCCTCCCACCGGCTCGAGTTTGATAAGCGCTTCGCTAAAGGCTGCCGACGTGCTGCACAAACGCTGCAGATGTGAGCACTTAGTGTGTGCGTGTGTGTGGCCCAGGAAGGCTGTTGTTGGTCAGTGAAATCTTAATGAAAGCACATCTGTGAAGGGCTGCAGCCTCCAGAACGCCAGAAAGGCGAGTTGGTACATTTTGTTCCTTGCGCCTCGTGTGTTCTGACAAAATAAATGATGGGCTAAACGTTACAATATTTCACAGCTGGAGCCCCTTTAGAAACAAACCGCACTGGAAAGGAGGACAAAGAGATCCAATAGAAACCTGCAAAGTATTAGGGGGGGAAAAAAGAAAGAAAGAAAAAGAGTGGAAAGTTGCACCTGTAACAACTACACACGGCATGGCTACAGATATAAAGGGATACAAAAACATAACTTTCAAAACTGATAAAATGTTCCTTCGTATTGTTTCACTGCTGTCCAGAGTGACTCCTGTCCAAAAATCCTCCACATTAAAAGGTAATTTATTAGCAAACAGTTACAGGGTGGATAAAACCTTTGAACTAAATTACTAGAGGTGGATTATTTGAAGCTCAACACGGCTTCCTGGTGTAATTTTTCCAACACTGGGAGGATTCATTAATGTGATAGGAAAAAATGTTGACCAGGAATGTTAACCAGGAATAACCAGGCTTCAGTCAGGTGTGCTGATGTCAACCAGCCTCTTTTCTGACGGACAATTTCTTTCAGAGAGTGCAGCATCCATTTGATTTGTTGTTTTGTTTATTTATTTTGGATATTGAACGTGTCTTCCAGTTCTAGTGTTGAATTTTCCTCAGAAATTAAAGCTTATTGGTCTTTGAGAGGGTGTACTTCCATTATTATCGATATATTACATTAAAATAGTCTCAAAAACAACAACATTATCATTTATTGCAATAATTTCTGGAACAATTTACCGTACAGAAATTTTTTTATTGTGACAGTTCTCCGATAGGCCTGCAAAAAGGCATCAAAACAACAACAAAAATTCAATCTAGCATGAAACTTTTCTTTTTCAGATCACTCAGTCAACATTCATCCATCTTTAAAAAAAAGCTGGAAGGAGAGTGACCTAAAAAAATAATTAAATATTTCATTTGATTCCATGTCATCTGAGAGCAATGCTTCATGTTTCCCCCGCTTGCATAACCCAAGCATATTCCCAACATCGCAGAGCATCATCGCAGAGCGTCACCATGATGCTCACACACTGCCACCTTCCAAAGATCAGCGACGAAGCTCAAAGCTGAAACACACCCCGAAGCCCCCCCGAGTAGGTGGGCACGAGGTTCTCTGCAGGGACAGGAGCACAAAGGCGGCCATGACGCTCCGGGCACAGACAACCGAGGAGAAAGCGCCGTAGCTAATCAAGAGAAGAGAGCCCACTGGTTTCAAGCCATTACACTGGAGAAATGTCTGCCTGAGCGGAGCGTTTGGATTAATCGCTGCGCTACAGATGAGCGCAGAGGCTACAGGCTTCACCTCACGCAACCCCAGACAGGAGAGGTTCTCTGCCAGTCGGGGACGCCAGAATACATCTTGTCAGAGCGAAAGAGTGTGGAGGATGGTGGTGATGATGATGATGATGATGATGATGGAGCCCTCTATCAAAAACTCCTCCCTCCATCAATCTGACGCAGCGCCGGCCCCAACAGATACCACGGCGCTCACCTGCGGCGCTCTGCCTCCAACAGCAGCTGGCCGAGAGCTTCAGAGCTCCATAACAATATGTGGGGGAATAAAACAAAATGAAGCCCTGATATGTAGCAGAGCAGAGTCGCTTTTATCGGGAGCGATGCTCTGCTTGTGTGACTACGAGACGAAAAGCAGGGAGGACTGAGCAGATTGTGCTTGCATGACTGTGGGGATAAAGTGTTCAGTAGAATTACTCACACACACACTAACAAACAAACACTGGAGAAAAATCCCTCCCCAGAGAACAAACAGGTTTGGAGGAAAACTGCCGTAGCAGATACAAGACGTCACTACACAGCAATGTTTACGTCTGCAATCACTGGAGGATGCTCCCCAGATACAGTCAGGAAACACAGACACGGGGGAGAGTGATGCTGTGCACCTGCACACATAATGCAGGTGGTAAACTGAAAATGGTGTCCATTCACAAGGGCAGAAATGAGCTCTGAAAACAGAAAGCAAAGCATCCAGAACTTCAGCTAAGGACCGTTATTGAAACAACTAGTCCTTATAAGTTCTTAGCAACACATTTGTGTTTGTTAAAGGTCCAGAAATGGATGAGAATTTACACATATTTACACATTTTCCAATGATCCAGACAATAATAACCCACAAGAACGAGCTGGGAAGTTGTTTTGACTCAGAAATCAGGCAAAGGTTGAGTTCAGTCATTTGTAACTTTGAATAGATTTTCTGCTTCTCCACAAGGAGCCTTTCAAGTAGTTGGGTCATCTGGTCCAGAAGCGGCCCGGTCACCTCCCACGCGAGATTGTTGGAAGCCCATTTGATCAGAAGGAGACTGAGTCATGACAGAGTCGAGAGATCATGTCTCTCAGCTTGTGGAGACTAGAACGTCTTGGTAAAGAGCCGGAGGAGGCGGCTGAGGAGAGAGAAGTCTGGGCAGCTTGGAGGGAAGCGTCAATGCTAAACAAGGTGATGGATATAAACTTTCAAAATCTAGACTTTCACTTAGCAACTTAAATGGGTAGTTTGGTTTTAGACGGATGGGTCAGTTTAATTTGGACCACTGCTAGCTTAGTAAAAACCAGCCAGTTGTTCTACACTTTGCTTTCTGCAGAGGACCTGGGCTTTTGAGAAACTATTTCCTCCTGGAGGCATGGACTCTGTTGAGCTTTTAAATTTTACCCAATTGCTAACGTTTGTCCATGACGTTAGTAATGTGCCAGTTCAACGCTTTGACACATACAGGAAGTGTCCTGTACTGTAAACAACCACCCTGCACTGTGAAGAGAAGAGTGCCAATCCGAACAAGACGACTGTTAATGTTTATTCAACATTTGGAAGCGTGGCCAACACAGACTGAACAGCTTCGTTCATTTCCTCCGCTACCATTGCTAAAACTACAGGCACACTACAATTGTAAAAAAAAATGTAAAAAAAAATAATAAAAATACAGAAAACCGACTTCATCGGTCTTTACCGTTCACAACTTCTTTCGGTTCGCGATTTTTCTAATTGAAATTCTGCAGGAGGAATCCTAGTGAATGGGAGAAAACCCAGACAACGCACTGAAGGAATATTAGAATTGAGCTGAATTGTGTCTGAAGGCTGGCGTGATGATCTTCAAGAAGGGTTAAACCCAAATGGTTGGCATATATACAATTCAATCTGTCTAAATTGCCAGAAAATTAAGCAAAAAGCGCCAGTAGCATTGATAAATTCTTCTATTTTTACCCAAACTGCAGCTTTTAGAAAGAATGACCTCCAACCCAAAGATGGGTAAACTCTTTTCCAAATACAGTGGTGAAAACTGGAAGAAAGCAAGTGAAATGCACAACAAAAAGCTCTGAAATCAATGAGCTGACCTGCTGATGTGTGTATAATCCAGTGCTAACTCTGAACAATGGAGGCAGCGTCACCTCCAGCTTTATTCGCCATCCTGATCCGCAGCACTGCTGGGATTACAGCACTCAGCTGAACACACTCCTGAACAAACACGCAGACGCTGTTTGTTCAGCAGCCACAACAAACCTGAGGAGACACACTTCACCCACATCAACACATCCCAAACTTCCACAACCCGAATCCACAGGGACGCTCTCCGTCACCATCCCAGCCGACCTGCAGTTTGCGCTTTCTGAACCGGCGTGTCGTTGCAGAGCAGATACTGTATGGCCACACACACACACCCACCCCCACACACCCCGTCCTGCGCGCGACAGGAACGACTGCCCCCACACATTCACCAGCGTGAGTCATCCGAAATTTACATTCTGCTTCTGTTTCAGCAGCAGAGGAGGAGGTTCGGGCTTCAGTCCTCTGCTGCTGCTGTTTCTTCTGAGAGTTAACGCTTCAACAAACAGGAAACAAGGCAGAGCCCTCCTCATGAAGGGTTACTGGACAACGCCTGAAATAGGTGGGAGCAAGGCAAATAAAGATCCTGGACAGACTATTTAAATATGGACTCCCAAAACACAACCAGATTATACTTATATATAATAATTTATAAAAGACACATTCAGGCAGAGCAGCCATTACTATCTTCTGCAAAATGTTACTACAAAAACTTCTTGTTTTAGATCTGGCTCAAATTAATAGATCCTGAATACTGTAATTTTTGCAGCAGTCATGAATATCCTAATCATATTTATTTAATCATTGGAAACTGGGCCAGTAAGGTTATACAACCAGTATATCCCATGAGTACAGAGTGTTCTGCAGAATGATGTTGTGCAGCTGAAGTCCTTGATCCCCATCTTAATGCTGGCTGATTTAATTGCTGATATTTGCCAATGTCTCACCTCCCTCCAAGGAGAAACAGACATGAGTGTTATCTAATGGGAGCTGGCACCTCTGTGCCTCTCCATCCTCCACACTTTTAATGAATTAATAAAGACCAGTTAGTTTCTCCAAACACAGCTCAAAAACACCCCTGGGGAGGAAGAGGAAGGGGGAGCTCGGCGCAGCAGCACCAAATGCCACGCCGGTGAGCATCGAGCTGTTACGATCAGACGCCAACAGGGGGTCAAACTGGCAGCGGCTCGTGCTGCGATGGAGCAGGCTGCCCATGACAGGAAGACCTTCCCCGCCACCCCTAATGCTGCATCTGTTGCAAATGCATGGAGGCGTTTCCTGCAAACTGTAGATAAATAATAGCTAAACGTTATTATTACCTCCATTACTTCAGTTATTTGTGCTGAAATGGGTTTTTAAAAATAGCTGTGTTTAAAATGTCATTTTTGGTATCCTGTCCAAGCCTGAAAGCTACCAAAAGTAATGCAGCCATATTACTAGAGATGCTCCAGATCAACCGGGATCAGCTCAGATTCGTTTGTTCTTATTGGTTAAAATCAAACTAAAAAACAAAGAACTTCAACCAAGCCCATTGATTCATGCCCAATAGTTCTTTGGCAAAAGATAAACAAATAAATACATTTGGATCCAGTCAGATCCCAATCAGTTTCATCAAGAAGCAAAACCATCACAAAAACCCTGATTGGTCCAATTACATTCCTCAGCCTCAAATTTTGTTGACTTCATAACCCAAACACACCCTCCAAAGGTCAACACATCTTGGGACTTTTACTGAAATTATCTTTTCTTTTTTTGTAAAGCATTTCCATTCAGATGTATGCTGAAATTATTCCCATTATTATCTCAGCAGCATCATTACATAACCAAGCAAGCTGGGGAGGAGAACCCATACACACCACCCGACTCCTCCTCCTGGTACCAGGAGCTCCGACTGTCTGCCCAGAGCCGGTCAAAGTGAGGAGGCGTGTGGAACAGTGACAGCTTTCCTCACATCATAACAGAAACTCGCCATGTTTCCATGTCTCAGATCTGCATCATATGGGGAGCCGAGTAAAGTGAGAATCAGGAGAAATGCCTTGCGATCACAAGTCCTGTTCCCTGCTTGAGCTGGAGCTCTGTGTTAGAGGAAGCCAAGGAAGGAGCAGAATCCCTTCAGGTCCAAGGAAGACCTGATGTTTCCCCAGCAGACAGACAGAATGGATTACACCAGCATCTCTTATTGTTACCAAATACATTTTCTGCTTTTCTAAACATAAAAGCAACTGAGGAAGTGAAAACTGGAAGGGTTCGTGTTCAGGAATTCACAAAATTCAGAAATCAGGTAACTTTAAGCAGGAGTTTTCTGTGCTGCTCTGAAATATGTCGAACTGAGCTGCCCTGAAGCATCCCGTCACTCTGGAGGTCTACTTTTTTAAAACTAAAAATCTTCCAAAACCAGAAGCACATCAGGGTTAAAATATTCCACACAGGAGCAGCAGCCCCATTCATCAGTTTAGCTAAAAAAAAAAAAAACCTGATTGCTTCGTTAAATTAAGATAACTGATTATTTAAACGTTTTAGCCCCATTTCTAGACCACATCTTTTATTTGATAACTAAATAACTTCATTTTTGCTTTAAAGTACTGAGACTTTAAAGAAACCTGACCACCACCGGACTTCCCCGGTTGTAATTATCCGCCCAGGTGCAGCAGGTGTCCCGAACAACACGAACCGGCTCACCTTGTAGACATTCTCCGTAATGCGGTGCACTTCGTCGGTCCGGGACATCCTTGCTGGAGCGTCAGTCACAACCGTATACGGAGCTCTCTTCTCTGTGGAAGCTGTGGGGGGATTCTCGGTTCCTTTCCGAGCTGTAGCGGGGGGACGAGGCAGCTGTCAGGCAGGGAAACACGACTCTTGCCTGGGAGAGACGAGCGCGTCTGTTCGTGGGATCCCGGGTTTTATAGGAGAGTCCTCCGCTTCGCCCACACCGGCTCCCCACGCAGCCAGTCAGCGGCCGCTCCGAGCCTCCCTGCAGGAGCGCAGAGGCGGACTCAGAGGCGCCGCCTTCAGGGCCGATGGGAAAAATTAACTCCGGAGACGACAACTGAGAATGATGGGCAAAAACAAAACTCAGAGGAAGGTGTTTCACATATGATTTACTTGGATTCTTCGTGACTGATTAAACTGCTTTTATTTATTCATTTAGTCATTTTTATTTAGTCCGATTTCTAGTCAGATAGAATTTTAGTTTACTATCTTTGAACGTCCCGTAACCTTATAATGAACATATCTTAATCGGATGAAATGGGAGACAAAAATGATATTACTTTATTTAAATAAACAAATAAATAAATCAGAACTTTACTTATTGATTTACATAAACATTTTCTGTTGTCTAAGGGCTTTTCCTTGGCCAAGATCGAGAAAACTGCGAAACGTCGCATTTAAATTGAGTAGCATGGACAGGGTAACATTTTTACCCACTTATCAAAGTAAATAAACAAAATAAACAGGTGGGAAAAAATAATAATTCCCAGTCTTCTGTCCCCTTTTTATTTAATCCCAGCAAAAAGGGAAGCGAGTGTTGTTTTTAACCTCGTAGCTAGAAATTATGAATCACAACTGTTGCTGCGATATTTCTGTCATTTCACTAAGGAACATGTTGAAGCGGTAACAGACTGACGGGAAGCTCCGGCGCTGATATTTCCACCGATTATTCAGAGCCCAGAAATGCAGCACAGCATTGAAGGAAAGGCTCCGCCAGCTCTGCTGACACAGGCAGCCCACGCCTCCTCTGCTCCAACCATTCAGAAGTACCGTCCAGCGTCACTGGGACAATCCACACAAGCCCATTCACAGCGGACATATCCGCTGAAACATCCACAGTGAGGTTCCTCTGGGTGTCCATGAACTACTGTGCTTAATTTTAAGGCTAATTCCCTTCAGGATTGTAGATGACGCTCCACGGGACACAGCAGGGTGGGTGAAATGACTCTCCTCCGGGATGTTGGTGTGGAGTGTTTAAAACACTTCTTTCAACTTACTCACATTTTATCGCTTGCTAAATTTGTCCGGGCTCACTGCTGAGTGGGCTCTGGTGGAGATGGGTGGGATGGAGCCACTTTTCAGCAGGATTTCAGATCCGCTCCGGGTGGGCAGGGAATCCCACACATCTCGGCTCGTCACGATCTGCAGCCCTGTGAATGGAAAGAGGCTCGCCATGAAAAGGGGAGGACGGCCTCTTATTTTGGGCAACGCTTTGGCCCCGAGTCCGCCGCCGAGGGTTAAATAATAAAGCGGAGCGGCAACTCGCAGCAGGAACACACTCATTTTGTTCGGATTGTCACATCAGATGTAGTTCCAGTAGGCCGCAGACGGTTAGTGGAAATCAATGAGGCGTGTTTGGTCTCAGCTGGAGCAACAGAAACATTCCCACCGTCAGCGGGCCAATCGATTTACTCCTCTGTCAGGATTCAATCCCTGCAATTAGCTCCTATTATGGGCCTAAAACATACATCCATGTTTCTGTCAGACACCACAATGTGAAGCGTGATTATAAGGAGATGAGTCTGTCTGTTGACTGAATTATTCTGAGACTCAAGCCAGCCTTATAATCACACACAGCCCTGAGGAGAAAAAAAATAGAGCATCCCTTTAAAAAACAAATGTTTACATACCAATTTAGCCAAATCTTGGGAAGAGAAAGTGCTTTATTGTAGACAAAGTAGGAACTCTGTACATGCTGTAAAGCATGGTGGCGGTAGCATCATGCTGAGGCTCTGTTTTTCCAGTTCAACTTCCTCTTTCATTTACAGAATAAGGATCTAAACAGGATAGAGGATCAAGCAGAATAACATCAAGCTTCAGGATTGTCTCCACCATCAACCCTGATGAAAACTTGTGGACTATATTGAGTCAGATCTCTGACAGGAAGTCAGCCAGATAAAAAAAAAAAACATGGCTGTTTCTGATGAAACAAATGGAGACCGATCCAGGCAGAAGAACACCAGATTCTTGTTGATGTTAGCATAGTGCATGTGGCGTCTCGTAGTTAAACTGCAGGTCAATATTACAGTCTGTATAATTATAATAATGATGAAAAACGAGTTAAACTACAGATTAAATCCAACCTGTTGAACTGGCATCACTAAAGATGTTGATTGTAGTCATCCCAAAAGAAAGGATGGTCTAAAATGTACAAATAAAAGCCTAGAAATATGACATTAATATTCATGATGGGTACAGTCATGTTGAATAAATTAAAAATATCAACAAGTAAATATATTTCTGTAATTCAGTAAGTGAATCTCATTTCACAGACTGGTGTTTTCAGGCCTTTGTTTCTGTTAAAACTAGAACTTAATGCACATTCCTTTTGACTCCTGCTTAAAGGTTGTTCTTTTCAAAAGGTATTTTTAATCTGACAACCCTCATTGGAATATTTTTATCTTCCAGAAACAACGTTGCTGTTTAATTCCCCAAACATCTTACCTTTACTTTTATTCTCTGTGTGTTGGAGCAATGGCGTCTCACAGTTAAAAGCTCCAGGGGTCAAATGTCAGTCAGAAGCATTGCTGTGTTGAGTGAGTCTGTGTGTTTTCCTTGTGCATGCAGGAGTTTTTTTTTTCTGGAAACTGCAGCTTCCTTCCACAGTCTGAGAACATGCATGTTAGAATAAATAGAGACTTTAAATTCCTCCTTAAAATTATGTCTGTACATAACATGTCTATATGTCTAAAGAAATACCTTTTATTTGAGGATTTCTATAGTTTATACTTTAGCTTTTTTCAAATTTATCTGAGCTTGAATTTACTTTTTTTTTTTTTTATCAGTGGTACATGAGTCTTGGTTTCCTTTGATTATTTTCACATGATGTGACACAGAGGCCGGTTTCTCTTAGTCATTTCATCAAAAATAGGAAATACACAAGAAAACATGCCATTCAATAAAGCATGAGAGTGCGTCAACCTTTATAGGTCAGAAAATGGCAACAAGAAAACAGCTCCTGGTCAAAGCTAAAAGCTACAGTCAGATAAATTATTAAAACAGTAAAAAAAAGAAAGAAAGAAAAGAACTGTGACAACTAAGGCTTGACGACAAAGTTTAACTTCCATCACGCACAGCGAGGACTGGGAGGGACGGAAAAACATTTAGGAAGCCCCTCCATTAAAGAACTACAGTAAAGATATTATTTTTGTTGTCATTTTTATTGGCACTAGTGCCCTTTATTCATTAGCAGCTTGAGAGGAAGAAGGGCAAAGAGAGAACGGAAAGACATAAAATAAATTACTGAACCCAATAAGATCATTTTTGGCTCCTTTGGGTGTTTCTAATGTCCAGTGATTCAATAATTCCTATTTTTTGTTGTTTTTACAGAAACATGTTACACAAACACCGATCCAACCGAGGAACATCTTAAGAAATACGGCTGGAAATGTCTTTGCCTAGAGTTTGGATCAGCAGATTAAAAAGTAAAATATAGAAGTGGGGTAAATATAAGGCAACAAAGCAGCAGAGAGAGTTTAGTTCTAAACAATTTGGCTTCTTTGTGCTAGTTTAAGATTTTGTAACTTAAAAGGTAGAAAAAAACTTATAAAATAGTTTGTGGATTGTCCCATTTCCAATAGTTTTTTGATTAACCTTTGATTCCCGCTGACAGGTGCACATTCAGCGGTGCGTTTATGTAGGCAGGACAACAGGTGGGAAGGCCACACACACTCACACACCTCCGTATCTGACGAGGAGCAGCCTTCGTCTCCAGCCTACTCCTCCTCATCGCTCTCTGCGGCCCGTTCTCCCCGTGTCTGTGATTCATCAGCGCGGCGCTCTGACATTCAGGTTTCAGTCTGTGAGCCGCCCACTCCCACGCAGCGCCACGCAGGCTTGTAGAGCGCAGTCGGCTGTGGAGTGAATCCAGCTCATTCAGAACGAGGACGGCACTGAAGTGGATGTTAGTAACCCGGCAAACACGGGTCAGCCTATTTCAGGCCTGAATGACGCGGTGTTGTTACACAGGCTTTGTTGAAATTAAAAGGTACGAGGTTGCAGAACAATGGCTGCTTTTCTGTTTCCATTATTAGGCCGATGCTTTTAAAGCACAACTAAATTTATAGAGGGAGGAGAAGCTCTGTGACGCGAAATGTTTATTTATACAGATATAAAAACAGGATTTTATGGCAGTTGGAGGCAAGTCCTCTCTGATTAGGCGACATAAAATACCAAATCGTCAGCAAATCCTCAGAAAAGCTGGTCCTTTGTGAAGTTTAATTTTGTTGTATTGTATCAAACTAGAAAGTTAGCTTTGTGAATCTTAATAAAACAGGACAAATACAAGGTGAGAGGAATACTTTACCTCAAATCTTAACATTTCTCTAATTACTGTGACCTCAAGTCAATAAATATAAATCCTCTAAGATAATACTAAATGTGGTTTCTGCTGTTTTTCACCCAGCTGTTCATCTCAGGATCTGATTCACAAAACAAACAGCACTAATGATACACAGGCGCAAAACGGCTGTCATTTTCAACAAGCCATTTTCTCTGTTGTTTTTTTTACTTTTAAAGTTACATTGGATGTTTGAAGTGAAATTCTGTACAGTAATTAGTACTAATTGCTCCCTCATCCAAAGCAGAAAGATGTAATGTCACCATCGATTTGTTGGAAAATTAAGAACATCTAGCAAGGTTATGCTAGCAGTGGCTTACCAAACTCCAGTCCTCGAGGGCCGCAGTCCTGCAGTTTTTAGATGTGCCACAGGTACAAAGCACTGGATTGAAATGGCTTAATGACCTCCTCCTTGTGTAGATCAGTTCTCCAGAGCCTTAATGACCTAATTATTCTATTCAGGTGTGGTGCAGCAGAGGCACATCTAAAAGTTGCAGGGCAGTGGCCCTCCAGGACTGGAGTTTGACACCTGTGGCTTAAACTTTTGCCCGACAGAATATTTCCATGAGAAAACAACAAATAAAATCTATGAGATTAAATAATCTTGTCAAGTCAAAATTTAAAACCTGTGATTAACATATTAAAAGCCAACTTACTTTTTAAAATGAGATCAAGATATTTTAAGGCCTCAATTTTAGATGAATTCAAGAATATCTACATGGTTATGAAGTCTGCAACTAGTTGTCCTGTCAACAGATCCTCCACCTGAGCTGTGGATCTCTGCAGCTCCTCCAGTAGAACCATAAACCTCCTGGTTGCTTCACTGATTCTCTACCCAGCCAGCTGAGTTGAGCAGCCATGTCTTGGTAGTTTTCCAGTTGAACCATCTTCTTTCAAAGTTCAGATTTTAAATTGTTCAGAGCTTGGGATTTTGCCTCATAACCTTATTAATAACCACGACATACCAAATAAATTAGTTTGTGTAGTTTGTAGTTATAGTGTGAGAACCTATGAATGCTTTTATAAAATATATGCAAGAAAAGACAAAGCTTTCCTGTTCTCCGTTTAACTGCTGCCACCTTGTGTTCACTCACTGAATAACCACTTAAACATTTGACATGATGCAATATTTAACAATAAAAACACTTTTTATTCTAAAAACAATGTACAGAAATCCCCAAACCAACTTTAAAACATTTACTTTGATGCCGATGTCGGACAGAATTAGTCGCCAGAGTTTAAATGATTTACAATTTTGTTCCACCGGCCTTCAAAGATATTCGACCTTCGACCTCGTGGATACAAAGCAAAGTTCCTCCTGCGTATCCAAGTATGGGTTATACACAAGAAGATGATTAGAGAAGACTCTGTGGTTGCAGATTACATCACGTGAGACAGGCCCGGCCTTTTCCCATTGAGGTTGAGCTAATCCACGAGGGGAATAGGAATTAGATTAGGTAATCTGCTTGTGGAGTGTCAGACTTTGAAGGATGGACGCAGACGTTCCGGTTTTTAGGAAAAATGTTCTCTTTTACCAGGGATCAAAAGATCACTTCACCCAAAGAAATATTTAAGATCAAAAATCTTAAATATGATTTTTCTTTTTATGGCTTTGGAGGGGGTTTTTTGTCCTATTGAACCAAAGCCGCAGATATAAAGTTCATACATTTGTCTACTTTGGATGAAACGATCCTCTCCGAACTCGACTCTGATCCATTAGGGAGATTAAACAAGTTACATACAGAATACATGCTCTGGATTAATTAAAAATGATTTCATAGTAAACATGATGCATTGCTTACACTAAAGTTAGGCACAATTATGTGATTTCACAGATCTTCAAGGTTCACAAGGCGCTGCAGGTGAACCGGTCCTTCCTTTTAGAACCGACCTGCGGCAGACGAACACAACCAGTCATCAGGCAGGTTACCCGAGAGCAGCTGGCGGTCGGTACGGTAGAAAAACATCTGCAGCTGAACGTCTGCGGGGGGCGTTGGTTTGTAACGGGGGTCAGTTCTGTTCCTACACGGCGAGCAGCTCTCGCTCCGGCTTCTTCCTGGGCCGATCGTTCTCTGAAACTGAAGCACAACCGCACACACTCAGCTGGGACTGAAACTGCTGTGGAGTGAGCAGAGAGGCTGTTTGGGTCAGGCTGACCGAAGCAAGGAGCTTTGTAAAGTCAGCAACGGACCACGGGAACAGAATGTGTGTAAAGATTGTTTTTAACACACACCTGCTGCCAAGTCCATGTATGAAAGAGCAACCAAGGTTTGGGATCTGACGTGGTTCAGCAGTTGCTTCTCTGAGGTTGCTGCTGTTGTCTTTTCACA
The DNA here is from genome assembly GCF_001444195.1 of Xiphophorus couchianus. Lineage (NCBI taxonomy): Eukaryota > Metazoa > Chordata > Actinopteri > Cyprinodontiformes > Poeciliidae > Xiphophorus > Xiphophorus couchianus. Next base: position 11,851,718 of record NC_040237.1, on the reverse strand, counting down.
CTTGCATTGTGTTAACTAGTGAACTGCCCAAAATTACTATTTGTTTTTGTTCCCAAAATTGTCTCATAAATCTTCCCAAACTGATAAGCAGCAACATTTGATAGTCTAAGGCCATTGCTAAGATCCCTTATTAAGTCCATTCAAGGTGGATTTTATAAGTTATTGACAACAAGTGTTTTAAGTCAAATTCAAGACTTGCTAATACCTTATTAAATCCAACTTGAATTAAATTTAAGACTATAAAAACTATAAATATAGAGAATGGTTGGAGGGGATCTTGTATTAAAATCAAGCATAGTAAAAATTGTGAGATTTCTGGGGTCTGTTTCCTCAAACGGATGCTGTTTGTGCTTTTCACACAGCATAAAGTTCTTTACAGTCACAACCTACATAGTGCCTTGATTAAAAGTTATTTTACACAGAAGTACCTGAACTTGGCAACAGAAGTGAGACAGTGGCGAAAACAAACATCGCCAAGTCAACTGGTAATAAATTTGCTGCACTTACCCATGATAGATGCAAAAAGCACTAGCTAGCTAGCGAGGGTGAATTAGCAGCTTGTTAGCTCCTCAACCACCTCCAGTCACAAAACGCAATGAAGACGTCTGCGTGACTCAAAACTTTGACCTGATCTAAAATGGTCTTACACCCCTTTCCACACTGATGGGCATCAACACTCGCATCTCTTACATCGTTGCTGATGTGCTTCTGCCTTTGTGTTGCCATTCACCTGACCTATAAACTACCAAACACTTTGCTTTCATGGTGTCGAGAACATCAGTGAGATTAAAACGTAGAACTGACAGATTCTGCTAACGAACCGAGTGAAACGACAGACCTGGTTTTTTCTCGCCAGCTTCAGGGGCTTCTGGCAGCGGCTCTGAAGGAACCTCTGGAAGCTCGACGTCTCCCTGAGAGAATCGGATCAGAACATGATGATGATGAGCATCGACCCACCTTCAGGTTATGAAACGTCCTCTCTCTAAGTTTTATTTCAATCTGACCTGAGTGATGGCCTCCAGCTCAGCCAGAACAGCATCCTCGTCCTCCTGCGACAAGGAACCGGCCAGCATCTCGTCGATTTGCTGCACGGAGACAAAAATACGTTAGGATGGAATAAATCCGCTCCAGGTGTGTGAATGGCCTCGTTAGCAAAAAAAAAACTGACCCTCTGGTACTCAATGGAATCTTGCGTTTCATCCAAGATCCTCTCCACCTCTTCAATCGACATCACCTGTTGGGGGGGAATCACAGCCTCATCAGGCCTCCAATAAAACTTGAGACCAGACCTTTAAACGCAGCAAAGGTTTCCCACCTCATGCATTTTCTTCAGACAATCGTTTCCAACTTTCAACCCATCAATGACCTTCCTCTCAATCTGAGCAAACTCCAGGTCCTGGACCTGAAACAAGCAGGAAGTAGAGGAGTCAGAGTCGTGTCGGCTGTCGCCAAAGAAACGTCGCCGCCGTCACTCACCATCCGCTCCAGGTTGCTGATCTGGTTCTCCGTCTTGTCCAGGAGCTGCTCCTGGTATCGCTTCTTCTTCAGCAGGAGGAGGGCTTTCCTGTTTGTTTGGAGAGGAAGTATAAAGCAGAGTCAGTGATCAGACACAGAGCAGCTGCTGAAAGTATTACAGTTCCCATCCGAGGGTCAAATTACACAGCATTGAAGAAAATCCTCCTGTGGGATTTCAACATCAAAGTAGTTTGTCAGATTAGATACTGAAGCACCACAAGAAGACCCATGTCCATGTTCAGAGACAGATTTTTGTTGTTGTTTTTGCTATCATCATTTTAGTAAATATTGACATCTGATATGACATTTCAGCTTAGGGCTCTAATGAAATTTTCCTTCATTTCACTCAGAAGCTCTGAAAGTAAAAAAAAAGGAGTTTATCGTCACATGGAGCTGAGCAGCTGAAGTTCAGTGATTAAAAAAAAAAAATCTGTTTTGGTAAATATATCTCATTCAAAGCAAAAGATTTTCATTTCAAAAGGTTGAGAAATTTCATATTGTCCATAGATGGCAGCCCATTTTATCTGCAGGTCCACATTTAGAAACTCACACCCTGACACATTAAAGGTTAAAACCTGACAATTGCAGATGAAACAAAAAAGCTGCCTGCTTGTTACACTTAAAGATGTTCGGCTGAAATTCGATTTTTGTTCATCTTTTAGAACAATACAATAAGAGAAGCTGAAAAGCAAGTTTAATAGTTTAATTTATTTATTTCCACACTTATTCAGTCATGGAAAAGTCTTTAAAAAATTTCCACTTTTATAAGATTTATAAGATGTATAGCTTTAAAAGCCTTTCACCTTATTTGCCCTCATTTGGCCCATTAAAACCACCTCTTTTTACTGGTTTTGTTCCAAGCTCTTTCAACAATACAGTTGTCAAACTAACGCTTCAAACCTCATCTTATATCCGTCACAGCCTGTAAGAGTTACAACATTTATCTCTAAGACTGCCTCTAAAAAACTGGCTCTGCAACTTATTATCTGGAACAAAAAGGATTGTTGATCATCTTCAGCCAAGATTTGGAAGAATGCACGTCCATGAAACCTGCTCCTGTTAGTACACAGTGATTTTCAGTTCACTCACTCTTTCTTCCCATCTTTGAGCAGCTGTTTGGCCAGCTGTCTCTCCTTCTCCAGCTGCAGGTTGATCTTCTTCTGATACTGCCTCAGTTTGTCTCTCTGCTGCTTCAGTTGCTGCGGAAACGAAACTAACAAGTTTCAGCTCACAGATAAATGTCAAAGTTTCATCTTTGGGCTGATCCGACTCAGGTCTTTAACAATATTACAATACACAACAACAAACTACCCAGTAACAGCTTTCAGATTTCCTTTCTGACAGCACATATAAAAGCTAAAGCCATGTTAGTTTAAGATTGTGTTCTTCATAGTCAGGCCGAATTCACAACAAGTTTATAAAAAGTAAAAATACGAGGGTTAAACTGTTTCAGATATCCGTCAGCTACTCCAAAAACGTAAAAGTTTTCAAATTATTAGATTGATTCGTAAAGTTTGGTGAGACGCTAAGTGACGTTAGCCCGCTGCTAATCTGAGTTCATGCTCACCAGGATGGCTTTATCTTGCTCCGTCACCCGGGACTGTTTCTTTTTTCCAAACAGGTTTCCCATCCCGACGCAGCATTCCAGCTCCAAGAACTGGGAAATTAAAGACTGAGTCAAAAAAACCTAACTGTTTTCTAAAAGCAGAGCAGATTTTCCTCCATTATTGCTGAAGTCATCCAGTCCACACCCACACCAGGAAGAGCCGAGGCTGGGCGGAGACAGCTTTTAAAGGAGACACTGGCGTTAAATTAAACTGAACACACGTAAAATATATTTATCAAATAAAGACTTATTTTTAATTCAACACTGTGTTTTTTCGGCGACAGAAAATTTCTGCGAATCTCTAAAGTGTATTTATTTTATTTAAAAAAAAAAAAAAGCTATACATTGCCATCTGGTGGACAAACCAGAAAACTGCAGTCCAACGGAGGCGAGACATCCTACCACGCTACCGGTGTGCACATTCGAAATAGAGTAAAACAAAAGCTTTTCGGTTACAAAATGTCCTCATATTGCCCTTGTTGGAGCCTCACAAGTCAAATAAAAGTTTTACAATCACAAACTATGTTTAAGTACTATGATATTAGTGCAGAATAGACCAGGTTTGAAGAGTCTGTGTTAAAGAGTTTTGGAGCTGTAATATGGTACAGATGCAAAAATAACTAATATTGCCCTTTATTGATATGGTTTTAGATATTCTGCAATCTGTGTAGAATAATCAAGACCCTATTAGAAGTGCCTAGGTATTTTAGTTTTTAACCAGGACAAATTAAAGATGCTCAAGGTAGTGAAAAATTAGGTGGCATTTCCCTAATCAGAAGACACCAACTTCAGCTTCAACTGAGACTTCATGTTGTCCCAGATGACCCTGCCAGGAGAGCTATTCCTTCTAAACTCTTTATACTTTTCTTCCAACAAAGAAAGTACTCCTGGGTCACAGCTCTTTGTTGTGTCTGCTCTGTCTTCTTCAGTCCACTTGAGGTTTCATCCTGTTACAATGGAGTTGTTTCCTTCCACTGTTGTGACATAAGGGATTGCTGCAAACTTAATTTCTCCATGCAATCAACAGTACAGAGTCACGACACGCTTGTTCAAGAGGACGAATTGCTGAATAGTCTCTCAATAGCATTGGCTTGGTTTTCTGACATAGAAAACTTTAGACCAGCAAGCATAACAAACTGAACTTCAATGCAATGTATGATAAATCCAATTAAATTGGAATATATGGATTCATTTGATCACACATTTCTGTATACAACTTATATCTGTTTATCTTGTAAAGTGCCCCGAGACATTTGATGAGAATTGAATTGAATGACTTTTAGGGAAAAAAAGAACTATAAGCAACAAAACTGTGAAAAGAGAAAACATAGGAAAACAATGGATGCATAAGAGAAAAACATTTTTCACTGCCAGTAACATTTTTATACTTCAGCTAGTGGTACATGAATATATAATCACAAGATTGTAATCCATGATGAGTTGGTGTACTCATATTATTTTAATTTAGTAAACAAACAAAAAAAACATGAGACATATCTATATATCCACATTAGGCAAAAACTCCACAAACATGAGCTAAAGACAAATCTGAAAACCATTCACAAAAGATAGATTTATAAATGTACTAATGGTGCAAATTATTTATCAAGTCAGCTCAGACAAAGCTGCTTTGCTCGAGAGAATTTTATATTCAGAAAAGTATTTCACTCATTTTTAATTTTACAGTTACACATGTTGTTCTGCATTATTAAAAAAATAGAATACATAAAATAGTTGTTTTAAGGAAATGAAGTGAAATAATTTCATATTTGTAGCTGTGTGGCAGTTCCTCCACCATCTCTGCCACAAAGCTTTGGTTAAGGAAAACCTACAGATTCTTAAGGCTCACTGATCTGGAATGGTCAACAGAGGTACATAGCCTGCATCCACTCAGAATAAAATAATATTTGTAGATATCTGGAGACTTTAAGCCAGTTTATTCCAGTTTCCAAACTCTCCCATTGTGTCCCACCTCGGGACATAATACTCTACATGTTTTAGATCTATTTCTGCTGCAACACGCCTCATTTAAATGGCTGAATTAGCATTTTAGTGTGTCAAAGTTCTGCTGAGGACGATTATAATTTGAACCAGGTATACTTAAGTAAAAAGAGACCAAAACTCTGGGGGACAAAGTGCTCCAGGAGCAGTTCCACACCTCTGATCTGAATTCTGCAGTTCGTTGTGAACAGGTCAACACTCAAATAGCACAATAGCAGAAATTCAGTTTTACTAAGTTCTCTAGAGTTTACTTTACTTTTTGTTTTAAGTAACAAAAAGCACTACAAATATGTCAAATGTATCTGAATAACACAAACTATAACAATCACTGTTATAGTAATGGCATTTTTGATATTTTTACCTCCTTTCTAGTAGCCAGTTTACAAAGGGAAAGCCCAACTATGCTCAACTTGCTCTGTAGTACAAATAGCAGGTTCATTCAGATACATTAAACAGGCCCGTGTTGTAGGGTTATAAGACATTTTGGGTATCTTTCTCTAAGAAATTTTGTGTCCCAGAATGGTATGCCTCAGTTCCGTTTTTAATTACAAATATCAGGCACCAAACCCTCCAGTATGGCCTAGGCCAATTCTTCACCCAATACAGAATTTCTGCAGGTTACACCAACTCAAATTTAAGACTTTATAAGACTTTTTAAAAGACCATTATGAATGGGATTTAAGACCTGTATCACAACAGAAATGTACAAAAGAAAATTGCAAATAAATAAACTGTATGACTTGGCAATTGAAGTGTGTTAGTGGCAAAGACAAACATTATAAATAAACTGCTGATAAATTTGCACTTACTCATAATTAACATATAAAAGCTAGCTAGCTTTACCCTTGCTTAGGCCTGTCGCGATAAACGATAAATCAATTAATCGTACGATAAATTAAAACTATTGACGTCAGTTTAATTATCGGCATTATCGTCTCTTCCGGCCTTTTTCTCTTTCTGTTAATGACACTGAATGAAAAAAGGCTCAACTCCGGTGCTCTCCACTGACTCCTCCCTTCCTCATATCCTTAGCGTAAAGCCCAGCGCACACGACACAATCTTAGAGCTGTCGGCCGATTGTCGGCCCATTTTCAAAACCTGAGAGACCACACAATAGCCGACAGAAATCCTAGGTATAACTGTTCGATCGTGTGGTGTCCAACAATGGGCACAAAATAATGGCTACAGGTCCAGTTAACTAATTTTAAAATCAGGCATTAATCAATGCTTTACTACAATCTACCTGCAATGCATGTGGCTAGTGTCAGCGTAAAGTCCTGACTGAATGAAAATCATTAGAACCTATTTATGTCACGTTAACGAAGAACAGCTGAAAAGTTACCGGGTTTATCAACTGCGGTAGCAATTTCGCTCCAACTCCTCCCCTTGTCATTTCTATATTCTTTGCATGTTGAATAAACATTAATGTTGTTTCCACATATCATCTCCAATGTCCGCTGGACTTCGGGTTGAGCCGTGTCAGCTGTTTGGGATTCCCCGACGTAATTTCCCCTCAGAAAGCGCGGAGGGAATCTGCGCTTTCTGATTGACTACCTGTCACATTCAACAGGCTGCGTTAAGATCCCAGTCGGGGAAAACCCCTGATTTAGATCGGCGAGGCAACGACGATCTACCGTAACAAACCACACAATCTTAGAAAGACCAACTTTCTAAGATTGTCGCAAGGGGAAAAATAGGAGCAAAAAATCTGTAGTGTGAACTATTGCATCAGGTAGTTGATGTGCCCATCTTCTCTATTTAAATCTAATTATTACTGAAGGGCAATATGATATACAGACTTCATAATCTGCCCTCTTTTGGTTGAATGCAGTATTTATTAACACTTTGGCTTTATGTTGTTTAGTTTTTTTTCCAAGTGTGTTTTTTGTTAATGGAGACTGAGAATCCATTTTATTTTTGGTTGTTTTGTTTATCAGTTCCAGTGTTAAATATTCTTTTGAAAATAAAGTGTATCTTTGGCAAGAAATCACATGCATTATTACGTCATTTTCATTAAATCAGTGTAAAATGGTCTTCAAACAATATTATCGTTTATCACAATAATTTTTGAGACAATTAATCGTTCAGCAAAATTTGCTATCGTGACAGGCCTACCCTTGCTTAACAGCAAGGGTATCCTAGCAGCTAGTTACTGGCAACCACCTTAACTCACACACTCAAAGTTTTGCATAATAGCAAAGTCCTGCAAAAAAAAAGATAACTACACAGAATATAGAAAATTTAAGACCTGTGATTAACGTATTTAAGGCCAATTTTCTGTTTTGAGGCCTGTGTCCTGACAATTTGAGGCCTTCATTTTAGATACATGAATTTAAGACTTTTTAAGGATGCACAGACATCCTGCTATTGTGTGAAGTTTGGTGCACATCTGCAAATCAACACAGTAATCCTGTCATCTGTCAAGCATGAGACATCATGTGTGTTGTAACATAGGATTTCTTTGTGAACTTTTTACCACAGATTTCACATCCAAACGGTTTCTCTCCTGTGTGAACTCTCATGTGCACCTTCAAATGGATCCTCTGCAGAAAGCTCTTGCTACAAACATCACAGCTGAAAGGTCTTTCTCCATTGTGAATCCTCATGTGTTTCAGAAGACCACCCTTGACTAAAAAGCCTTTCCCGCACAGCTCACAGTTGTGCGCTTTCTTTCCAGCGTGAGACATCATGTGTGTTTTAACATATGACTTTTTTTTGAATTTCTTACCGCACACGTCACAGCCAAATGGCTTCTCCCCCGTGTGGACCTTCATGTGTTCTTTTAGGTGTATCTTCTGTTGAAAGTCTTTACCGCAGTCGCTACAAACAAATGTCTTTTCCCCCGTGTGAACACCCATGTGTCTCTTCAGAGTTTCTTGTTGAGAAAATCCTTTACTACAGACGACACAAACAAACGGCTTCTCTCCGGTGTGAACAATCATGTGCTTTTTAAGAATGTGCTGAAATCGGAATCTTTTTTCGCACACGGTGCATTTGAACTGTTTATCCCCAGAGTGGACTCTCATGTGCACTGTGAGAATTGACTTTTTGTGAAACCTTCTTCCACATTCATCACATGCAAAAGGTCGCTCTCCGGTATGGAGTCTTATATGCGCCTGAAGATCTGTCTTTTCTATAAACCCTTTCCCACAGAAATCACAGCTGTGCGCCGTTTTCCCGCTGTGAATCATCTTGTGTTTTCGCAAACAGTCCTTCCGTCTGAATGTTTTCTCACAAACATCACAACCAAATGGCTTCTCACCGGTGTGGATCCTAGCATGATCCGTAAGATTGTCCCGCTTTTTAAATCTTTTATCACACTTACTGCAAGCAAACAGTTTTTCTCCTTCATCACCAGCCATGACTGAGTTACATTTCTCTTCACCATTTACATTTGACTGAGATGCATTCAGGACATTCTCACAATTGTGACTCATTTTAGTTTCAGACTCAGAATCTGACAAAGGTCCCTGCCAGTCCTCATCATTATTATCATCACTGGCTTCTGTGTCAGAGGAATCTGAAGCATTTTTATTTGGATTTTGCTCAAAGGTACATGCTGGATTCAGGTTCCTGTCTGGTTCTGGTCCTACACTATCCTTGCTATGAAGTTCTGTTTTTATCTGTTGAGCTGAGCTGCTGATTAGAGCTTCAGTCTCTCGGTTTTCTTCAGTTTTGATCTGATGTAGCTCTAATAACTGAGGTTTCTCTTCATAACTTTCATTCTTCACTGTAACAACAGTGCAAGGGAACCTGCTGATATTAGTCTTCTTCTGCTCATTGGGCCGGTCTTCCTCCTGATTGGTCCAGACTTCCTCTTCCTCCTCTTCCTTTATGTGGAAGGCCTCTGGATGCTGCTGCTGGGAACTGGCGCTCCAGGCATGGAGAACCTCATTTTTAACGTTCAGTAGCCGAAGGACTGGGAACACTGAAATTTACATGAACAACAATGATTACTTACAACTTTGACAGTGTTAGAGAAATCAAATTCTGTTTCTAGACTTTTATTTTTATAGCAACCTAAAAACCAGGTTGCTATATAAATATTTTCCACTGGTGCCCCCCTCCTACACTCGTCTCACAATTTAAATAGGACTGAAAGAAATTTAGGGTTTGCATTTCACAAATAATTGTTTTTAACGTAAGGGTTTTAATATCTATGCTGTGAAGGAACATTTTTTGTCTTACCGACATAAAACCTTCATGGTTAAACAAACTGCACAAGAAGTTTGCACTTTAGTGAACTTATAAGAACACTACTTAAGTTCTAGGAAACATTTTCTGAATTTTAAGCCTTAAACTAGTTTTAATGCAGTACAAATAGTTCCCCCCCCCACTCTGAATGTATTTCCCTTCCCAATATGGCGGATACGTTGACGTATAGCTATAACTGTATGACTGTAACTGCCAAGGAAGCGTCAAGCTCAGAAGAGAGAACAACCGAACCCCAGTTAAACTAGTTTTACCCTCGCAGAGCTTCTTCTTACCAGCTGTTTGATTTCCACCAACTTCCTGCGGCAGATGGACATCGAGCTGTTTCATCTGCACTTCATCTAAAGGTAGACCTTCAGATCTGTGTTGTTCAACATCATCCACTTCCTCCATGGTGTCCCCGCAGTCAGTAAAAACAAACCAGAGGATTGCTTCACACGAACCAAGCCGATCAACTCAGATAGCAATCGGGTACAATTCTGTCTCGATCCACCGAGGTATTGACGACGACAGGTATGTCCCCGCAAACCATGGATCACTGATGGATTTTGATCAGGCACCGTTACAGACACACTCTAGGTTTAAGTCCTACGTGTCCCATTGCTGCCATCTGCTGGATATACGTGCTCCTACAACAACAAGTCAGTCATTTTCTTCGTCGGGATCGACTGAAAATGAGAAAAAGAAGCTAAAGGTCAAAGAAAAAAATTGAAATACATTAAGACAAGAAAGTCTGGTTGACTTAAGTGAAACTAGGATAGGATAAAGACTAATTAAACAGTGTTAACTAGGGATTAATTGGCATGGGATTCTCATATCATTGTAACCTTGAGTATAAATACCAGGGGAGAATAGTATTGATTACTAAATATGTGATTCTTTCTGTCCTTGCAGGTAGCATTGTGCCTAACTTGAACTGTTACAAACGCTGTGGGCAGAAGGCCATTTTTTTTCCCTTGTGTGATTCCCCTGGCAATTAAGCAATTTTGGAAGGAAACTCACAGCCAGATTATGACATTAGCTACATTTACCCATACATGAGTCCTTTTATCGTTTTTGAAACTGCATCATTAACTTAATTAAAACTTTGGAACAGTGACTCTGATATTTATACAAATCAGTTTTTCAGAAGCATGCAAAAATAAGCACAGCTCAATAGTGGTTTTCGGTTTTTAATCACTGATGTCAACAGTATCACCAATGTTTTTCGATAATTAAATAGTCAAAACAGAGGTACACGGTTCTAAAAGCAGTTGCACTGTACATTTTTACCTCCATTGTTACATTTTTCTACCAGCTTCAAATTAAATGAGGCAGAATCTTCAGACACGATGAAAGAATGAGCAGCAGCAAGGCTTCAAACAGTGTTGTGTCCAAAGTCGGTCCTTACATGCCGGCGTCCTGAATGTTTTTTAAGTGCTGCGCTGGTCCAACACATCTGAATAAATGACTGGTTCATAACCAGAGATTAGAGACGTCTTAAGGAGTTCATCAAAGTTTACATGCAGGACACTGACCGTTGATTGATCATTTCTCTGTTGCGTGGCTTAACATATGAGTCAGAAGGTGGTGCTTTAGCTTAAATTTTCCATCACAAACATTACAGGCAAATGGTCTCGCTCCTGTGTGGATCAACATGTGTCGTCTTAAGTGGATCTTCTGCAGGAAACTTTTCCCACACTCACTACAGCCGAATGTTTTGTCTCCAGTGTGAACGCCGATGTGCAGCTTAAGATGTTCTTTTCGTGAAAAGCCTTTGCTACAAATGCTACAAACAAACCGTTTGTCACTGCTGTGGACGCTCATGTGCTGCTTCAGGTTTCCTTGTCGTGAAAACTCCTTATTACAAACACTACAGGCGAAAGGTTTCTCCCCTAAGTGGACTCTGATGTGCAGGTCGAGGTTTGTTTTTCTCCGGAAGGTTTTAGCACAAACATCGCAGGAAAACGGTTGCTCTCCAGTGTGAGTTCTCATGTGGTCTTTGAGATAATACTTTACACTAAACGATTTACCACATAGATCACAAACTGTTGGCTTTTCCCCAGAGTGGAACATCATGTGAACTTCAAGGTGTGACTTCTGATTAAAACCTTTACCGCAATCGTCACAAGCGAATGGTTTCTCTGAGCTGTGGAGTCTCATGTGAGTCTGAAGTTGACTCTTCTTAATAAACCCTTTACCGCACTGATCGCAGTTATGGGCTTTCTTTCCAGAGTGCATCATAATGTGTCTTCGAGCGTAGTACTTACTCTTGAATCGTTTACCACAAATCTCACAACTAAATTGTTTGTCACCGGTATGAACAGACAGATGTAACTGAAGATTGTCTTTACAATTACGGTTTTTTCCATTTTCATCACATTTCAACTGGCTCCCCTCACTGATGAGTCTGGAATGTGAATCTATATTTTGTTTTACTTTCAGACACTTCTCATTTAAAGAGCTTGAACATCTTTTTCCTACCTGACTCTTCATGTGTCTCTGAAGAGACTCCTTGGTGATAAACTGTTTGCCACACTTAGAGCGGCTGAAGCATTTTTTGCCGGTGCTACATTTCTTATCAATGCTTATGTCCGACTGAGAAGCTATTCTCTCATGGCTGTTCAGACAATCTTTACTTCTAGATTCATAACCTGACAAAGGTCCCTGCCAATCACCATCCTCCTCAGCCTCACTCACTTCAGTCCCAGAAGAATCCAAAGCCTTTTCATCTGTATTTGGATCAGAGTTTCTCTCTGGTTCTGATCTTCCATCAGGTTCTGCTTCCCTCGGCTCAACAGTCGTGCTAGGTGAAGCTTCTGTGTCTATGTTCTCTTCAATTTTGATGCAATCAAGGTCTGACAACTGAGGTTTCTCTTCATCACATTCACTCTTCACACTAACAGCAATGAAATCCATCTCTTCCTTCTCATCGAGCTGCTCTTCCTCCAGAGAGCCCCGGAGTTTGTCCTCTTTCTCCTTTTTGTGAGGGGATTCTTGGTCCAAACTGCAGTTCCGCAGATCAGGAACCTCTTCTTTAATTACCAAGAGCAGCTGATCAGTAGACACTGAAACACACAGATATTAAATAAAAAGGTAAGACAGTTTTTACTGTGCAGAATAAATAAATAAATAAATACAGTTTAGAATATTATATTTTTAAGTAAGTTCCTGATAGCCCTAATATGTTTTGTCATTTACACATTTTGATGTGTAAAAAATTAAAGGAACCTATTTAGGTTATTTTTCCTTTGGTGAAGAGGGCACAAGTGGTGGTGCGTACAAAACCTAACCATAAATGGTTGTTTTACTAGCACCCTTCAGAGATCTTCTAAATTAGTTAGAGATTATCATTAAGATAATAAAGCTTTGATGTTTGTTACTTGCATCAGATTGGTTTATTTCTACATCCTGATGCTTTGACCTTCCAATTGTAGTATTCCGCCTCATGGTGTAATGACTGCCGAGATACTTACTGATGTAATCATTTCTGATTCTTTCTGTAACTCCCCCTTTTATTTTATTTTTTTACTTGCACCCAGAATAACTTTGCTCCGATCCATACATTCACTAAGATCCTTGTCGTCTTGTGTCTTCTTCAGTTCTGATACGGATGCTGCAGATATGGGGGGCTCCAAGCTGAATCCTCCAGGTTCACCTGCTTCGACCTTCATCTTCTCAGTCATCCTCAATCCGCTTGGGATTCTCCTTTTCACTAATCACATCCTTCACATGTTATAGTAGATCAAGATTTCAGCCATGTTACGCAGATCTTCTGTTATTCTGCCGCTGAAACAGAAATCAGACATAAATCAACTTCTGACCAAATAAAGTGTATCAACAGAAAATGTCGACAGTAGCAGAGCTGAAGCGAGTTTGATGCCTTGGTTAGTAGTTCTGGAGCCACTCTGTAACTGTCTCCAGTCTCTCGGTCTTCAGACAACAAGCTTAGAGAAGGTGTCCACAGACGGCGTGTTCTTCCGCCTACAGGCTAACAAACTGTGTGGACTCGTGTTGCGTGAACTTTTAAAAGCTTCACTTGATTTAGTTTATGTTGTCAGTTGCTTTAGCTCCAGGCTGACTGACATCATATTCACTTCACTACTTAAGAATAATTATATTCTGTACTAGAAACTTCGGCGAAAAATAATCCAAGCGGTTCAGAACAAACACGTAGAATCGCGATTACACGGAGATACTGATGTAGACAAATCAAACAATTGTTCTACAGAGACTTTAAGACGTTTTTCTGGAGGACTTAGCCACCAAGCTAAGATCCGGTTACATTCGTAGCATTGGCCAATGAAAGCTCTGAATCGAAAAAACTACTTCTTCTTTCAACCCTTAGCTTTTCACAATAAAAGAAGATCAACGAACGCCTAAAAACACCGAAAACATGTTGTATTACTATTACACGTCTTTAATGCTCCAAACAGTCGGTTTATTTAAATAGAATTAATTCACACGGAAAATATGAAGTCACCTTAGAAAAATCAGCCCAGCTCACATAAATCAATATTGAATCAAATTAAGTGCAAAACAGGTTTTAAATAAGTTTATTACTGTTGTTTATAACACATCTAAAAACAATGATGATTATGTTTTTTGAACAGCACATATTTATAAACATGATGAAAAAGGCATTTTCTAGCAGTGGTGAGTGAAAAATACAGATCATGTGAGTAAATAAGATTTGAGGATTTGAAGATCTAGAGAAACTCATTCATGTATTTATCTTTGGTTGGATTGATTAACTGCAACATTGTCATGATACATCTGCCTAAAAAGTCAGACAGCTGATCCAGAACGCAGCTCTTCACAACTCTAGGCAACTCTCCATCTCAGAATCAGGGAAGCAGTGTTCAGTTTTTATGCTCCCGTGGTCTGGAACAAATTTCCAGAAAACTGAAAAAGAAAAAAAATGCTGACTTGAAAGCACATTTGCTTAGAGTTGCTTTTGATTAATAATTTTTGGCTATTTAGTTAAGAATACTGACATGCTGGAAAGTGGACACTTTATTTGTCCGTAGGAGTTGAATTATGATTTCAAAAAACCCTGAAATGGTTACAGTACCTGTAATCAGGGGGGAATATTTCAGTTTAGGTTTGAATTCTATAAAAGTTTTTGAGATTGTGAAGTAGAGCTGATAAAGAATAAAAAGAGTCTTTAAATTCACACTTCACTGGTCATTAGATTCTTAATTGTGGGAATTGTTTACTAACCCTACCCTGACCAAAGGTCTACATGATAGGGGTGCCTATATAGGGTGCCTGGTGCATGATAGGAATGCCTATCATGCACCAGGGGTGCCCAAAGTCGGTCCTCGAGGGCCGAGAACTACAACAGAGAGTTTTAGTTCTCTCCCTGCTGGTAGTAACAACCTTCTCAGCGTGTCAATGTTCTTCTTAGGCCATCCAACGAGCCACACTGGATGCCGGCCCTTGAGGACCGACTTTGGGCACCACTGATAGACCAATCAATAATAAAATACCCTAGGTGAACAGAAGAAACAAATACACATTAATTGCAGCCCTGATGAACTCCCATATGCTTCTTAAGGTTTTCGTGTCGCACAAACCCTCTCTTGCAAACACTACAAACAAAAGGTTTCTCTCCTGAGTGGACTCTCATGTGATTTTCAAGAACACATTTTTGATTAAATCTGCTTTGACAGACATCGCAAGCAAATGGTCTCTCCCTCGAGTGGAGTCTCATGTGTTGCTCCAACTGGATTTCCTTCACAAAACGTTTATTACACTCACTACAGCTGAACTGACCAGTATGAACAGCAGTGTGTTTTTTCAGGTCTCTGGATTGCGAAAATCCTTGATTACAAACACCGCAAACAAATGGCTTCTCTCCAGTGTGAACACGCATGTGAGTCTTAAGTTTCCTTTGTTGTGAAAATCCTTTACTACAAACAGTACAAATAAATGGTTTCTCCCCTGTGTGAACATGCATGTGAGTTTTTAGACTTTCTTGTCGTGAAAATGGTTTACTGCAAATACTACAAACAAACGGTTTCTCTCCAGTATGAACATACATGTGACTCTTTAGATTCTGTTTTTGTGAAAATCCTTTGCTGCAAACACTACAAATAAAAGGTTTCTCTCCTGTGTGAACATGCATGTGCTTCTTTAGATGGTCTTTCAGGGAAAATGCTTTTCCGCAAACACTACAAATAAATGGTTTTTCCCCAGTGTGAACAGACATGTGTCTCTTCAGTTCCAAATGTCGTGAAAATCCTTTACTACAAACACTACAAATGAAAGGTTTCTCTCCTGTGTGAATACACATGTGACTTTTTAAACTTTCTTGTCTTAAAAATTCTTTGCTACAAACACTACACACAAATGGTCTCTCTGTGGTGTGCATTTTCATGTGATTTTTAAGACTTTCCTTTACCTTAAATCTTTTACCACAAATCACACAGAAAAAAGGTTTTTCTCCAGAATGGGCCATCATGTGGATTTTAAGATTTGTCTTTCTATGGAACCTTTTAGAACAAATATCACAAGCAAATGGTCTCTCACTAGTGTGGAGTCTCATATGTGTCTGGAGATAATGCTTTACTACAAATTCTTTACCACAGATATCACAGCTGTGGTCTCCCTTTGCAGCGTGTATTGTCATGTTTAAATCGTCTTGAGTCTTATGTTTGAAACTTTTACTACAAGGGCTGCAGTCATCTGTCTTCTTGCCTTCTTGGATTCCTATCTGAGCCATAAGTTTGGAACAAAGTTTAGATGATTGATCTCTTCCGCGAATAGCCATCTTACTTTGTTGAAAAGAACATCCTGGACCTGTGTTCCTGTCTGGTTCTACTCCTGCACAGTGCCTTCCATTAGGTTCTGTTTCCATTTGTTCAGCTGAGGTGCTGATTACAGCTTTTGTCTCTCTGTTGACTTCAGTTTTCATTTGATATAACTTTGATGACTGGTGTTTCTCTTCATCTTCACTTTTCTCTTCATCTTCAATCTTCACAGTAAGCCACTCTTCCTGCTGGCTGATCCCCTGCTCCTCGTCTTCTTCCTTTATGGGGGGGGATTCTTGGTCCTGCTGATCTGAACTCGGGCTCCAGTCATGAGGAACGACTTTGATCACCAACATCTGATGAGCTGAAAACATTGAAACCCAAAATGACATTAGTGAACAAGCTTCCACACAAACAAACAAAAAAACCTTAAAAAGAAAACTCCAGTGATTTACATAATAAACATATAACTCCTTTTTATGAAATCTTACTCCATTGTTAAAGATTTTGTTTTGGATGATGTCCTTATGCTTCTGAAAGGAACTAATGAAGGGCATTTCAAACTATTAATGCCAATAGAAAATGTCCAGATACTGGTAGACTTTAGGACAAAGTCATTGAGCAACTTAAGATAGTGTGTAATTACAGTGAGTGGTTCAGTTTTAAACTCAGTGTCACTTCTTTAGATAACACATTTCCCCACATAAAAAGAAATGTAAGAAAAATATTTTAATCATGTTTTGCCAGAATCCATTCTCAATTTCAACATCACATCTTGGTAAAACTTTATCACTAGCAAAAATAAACCAAAACTGTCACACATAACAAATAAAGCTAGCAAAATAAATGGCAAATCATTAAGGCTACCTTGAGGATGTAGTCTCATACATTTTATCATTCAGTCTGCCACTGTATTGATGCTGTCATTTTCTGTTACTCCATGAAATACTGTAATAGTTTCCAATAAAGGCATTTTCAATAATGAACTGCCGGCCTGAGTAAGTTAAATTGTGCCTTCGCTGCAACGACTGCTGGAATATTTACACATAAATGCATCACTTTGATTCCTTCCAGTTAATCCATGTGTGCCACTTACTGAGATCTTTGCTGTCTTTTGTTTCCTCAAGTTGTGACGTGGATGCTGCAGGTATGGAGGGCTCCAAGCCTCCAGGTTCATCTGCTTCAGCCTTCATCGTCTCAGACATCCTCAGTCCTCTCGACTTCTCCTTTTCACAATCCTTGTTTGCAACCTTCACATGTTCTAGTGAATCAAGGTTTCAGACATAAAAACTGGGTCTTCTACATTTTTTGCAGAAACTGGAATCAGATTAAAATCAGCCTGTGACCATGTAAAATGTATTAATAAAAAATGTAGACTGTAGCAGAGGTAAAGCGATGCTGCAGAACTTTTAAAAGCCAGAAACGCCCATCTACTCCCCGCTGCTAGCTGCATTAGTTCCACGGTGGTTAACGATCCTTTCGGGTTGCTAATGAAGGCTAATTATATTATGTAAATAATCACAGCGGGTCGAAACAAACATGCAGAAACGATATTCTCACGAAGACTATCAATTACAGTCAATATACTGTTTTTGTACTAAGATTTAAACGTTTTTGTGTCCGGAACTAGCTAGCCAAGCTAGCAGCGTCACTTCCGGTTATCTTCCTGCTTACTGACCAATGAATATCCTCGGTAATAGAGGAAAGACCTTGTTAAATATAAAAAATAAATAAATAAAGACAAGAAATAATGCACAAACATTCACTTCAAGTTTAAATCTCTATCCTAAAACAATCATTAGCTGAATAAATGTAATTTAGAATTTTGAAATGTACCGCCTGAAAAGTCGTGAAAAAAAGTAAAGCTCAGAAAGACCTCCAAAATGTCTGGTCATCTACGTGGGCACGTGTCCAACGTGGGCACGGCCTGAAAGAATTTTCAGAAACACAACCTGAACTCAGCAGTTAGTTTTTATGGAAACTCGTTTCCGCCACTGAAAAGAAAAATATATCTCATCATAATGAGACAACTATGCGTCTCTGTTATGTGATACTATCTCATAATAGTATCGCTCATTATGAGATAGTATCTCATTATGAGATAGTTAATGAGATGTTAATCTTTTAGGGTATTATAATGAGATAGCCATAGAAACACTTTCAAGAGAGATTTTTTTTAATCAACTGGGCTGGCAACAAAAAAAACAGCTGTAGGTCTTAAACACACAGCTTATTTCGAGGGTTTCTAACATTATAACAAATACTGCATATAAATAACATGAAAGAAAAAATATAAAAGGTCTTACAAGTGCTTTTTGAACCAGAACATACTCCTCAACTGAGATTTTTTTTAAATCCCATTTGAATAAGAACTCAGAAGTTGGCTTTTAAAAGATATGTCCCTATTATTAGTATCTCTGTGGTAAGAAGTTGGGTTGATAAATTTGTGTCCTGGTTTATGAAAGCTGAACAGCTTAACAGGATTTGTTTTTTTTCCATTTTATTTTACTTTTCATTACATCAGTATTATTTTTCTATTACAAATGTACCTGAGAAACACTAGAAAACAGCACACAGAGCAGAAATCAAAGTGATTGATATTTGCATAACAAAACAACTCCGGAAGGCAGCTGTAGTCTCAATCAGCTAAAGGTTTACTTGCATACCTAATATTTTCATGGATCCAGTTGTATTTTTTAATCAAAATGTGTACCTCTGAGCAAATTATGTCTGAGAGATAATTTGTCTGTCTTCTTATAAAAATAAAAATGAAATCAGTCATTTGAATGGCTCTTGGAAACGAGCCTAAAGATTTGGTTCCAGTTAAACAGCCACAAATCCCATCACTATTCGAGACACTTCAACTCATGCAACTAGGGGTGCTTGGAAGTTAACTAAACACCGAGCAAAAAAAACAATTTGTGAAAACATTGGCTGCACTGACAAGGGTATAACTTTACTCAGCAATCTAAAATTTTTTATCCTCTTGATGCATTTTTCTATATGGATTCTTACTCTTTCAGTTTGTTTAGTGTAAATTTCTTCCCGTGGCTCAAGCTTTCTTCTCCCGTTCAAAAATGGTGGGACGTTATGAACCCCTTTTCTGCAAGAATGTCCCCTATGGTGAAGGCCACGTCAGAAATAACAAGATCCCCCGCTTCAAGGCTATCAAGAAATCCACTTTGCTGAACAATTTCTACATCAGAAATCTGCCCTTCATAAACATCAGATACAAACATAACAACCCCGGTGGGAGAAACACCTATCAAAACTACATCAAAAATCTATCAAAACTTTACAAGTGCCACGAATTTTGAATGATGATGAGAGCTTATCCTGTTGCTCCAAATTAGAGGCTTGTTCTAAAAAGAATACAACACAGTCGATGATAATTCGGACCCCTGTGAATTTCTTAAAACACGAAGGGAGATTTCTGGCTACAGTATCTCGAGTTGCAAACATTGGTTTCTTCAGTGTGGAAAGCTGAAGATGCATAAACTGAATCCAAGTTGTGACTATTTTTGAGACCGAGCTAACACAGATTCCAAATCTGTACGCCAAATCTTTATGAAGTAAGCCAGTTCCAAGTCTGATCAAGGTAAGAAATAGTTCATCGATGGGATCCAGTCTTCTTTTCCCGCCAGGCCCTTTACTTGGATATTGCTCGGACTTTAGTAAGTTCTTGTGATGCGATGGTTCGTCTCTCAAGAGTCCAAGAAAATTCCAGAGTCATGACCTGAAGCCAGGTCAGACCAGTGTAAAATCTGAGCTGCTTGTCATCATTTTTGACATCATCAACACAAAAGAAGTGTTTCTGCTTTATAGTCACATTTTGATTTTTACACTTTGAGAGTTTTTTCTTCAGGAAATGGTTTTCCACTTTTAACTTTATCATTTCGTCACATTTGGTATCAAGCTGACAGGATTTGTCCACCATAACAATCTGTTCATCCTGGGCTGCCAAATCTGCAAAATAAGAATTAAAAAGAAATTTTAACCAAAAAGACAGACATTAAAAAAATGGACTCTTTCCTGAAAATGCAAAAATTGAAAAAATAAATTAAAAATGGTTCAAAAGACTGCAGTATTTCCTTTGCCAGTTCAGGAGTAAAGGTTTTAAGATGTTGCCATGGTACAAGCCATACTAAGAGAAAATCTATATTACACGTCACCATATCTGGGTCTGATGAAAGATTCACAATGACTGTTGCAGGACCTACTGTTATGTTATTGATTTGAAGATTAGTCGACACACTGTCTGCCTGTTGGTTGTTAGGCGAGCTCGTTGAAGTAGCGGTGTTGGTACAGATCAACCTTTTCTTATGTTGCTTTGCTATTTCAGCAGAGCCTTCATTTATTGGGGTTGGGACTTTCCTTTTGTGGGTCATGTTCTCCACCTATAAGCAAGAAATAAAATACTATGAGATTAGGCTCACTTATTTAAAAAACATAATCAAACATTTGTCCTAGCTACTTGGGTTTGGGGTTGTTTGTTAATTTGAAGTAAAAAAAAATGGTTGGATGGAATGTGGATATTAATTGTCAAAAAATATTATCGTATGTCCCTGAAAATTTAAGTAATGGTCCCACATCAAATACCACTTGCTCCCCACACAGCGGCTGCACACACTAGTGTGTCTCAGAAAGCATTTAAGAGGCTTTCTGTCTGCAATCCAGCAGAGTGAAGCTGCTGAGACACACAACTTTCTCCAAAGGAGAATTATATTATATATCTGGGTGAAATGTTGCTTTTGACAACCACTCAAAATATTTCTCCATGAGGCCAGGATGAAACAGAAACCCTACAAAACAAGGTGAATTTCATGAGATGTTAGCTTTATGCGACATTCTGATGCTTGAGTCCCAGAAATGCACCAGAAAAACACTCAGAATGAGGTTCTGGGATGCTTGGCTGAAATGAGGAGAGCTGGCATTTTCAAAGAACTTAAAGAAGGTGAGCATTTTGTAAAATTATTATTATTAATAAGATGGGACAAGAACCTTTATAACTGAAACTTGTCTTTGTTTAGAAGAAGACACAATAATACCACAATTAACATCAATAATTTCAATGAGATTGAGCTTTCACAAATACAATCAATCAATCAAATTTTATTTGTATAGCACATTTCAGCAGAAAGGCATTTCAAAGTGCTTTACATCATATCAAACACAGAAACACAATGCAACATAGAATCAATAATCAAAACACAACACTAAGTCAAGTTCCATCAATAAATTTGTAACTGATTACGTTTCAAATACAATCCTAAACAGGTGGGTTTTTAGTCTAGATTTAAAGGAAGTCAATGTTTCAGCTGTTTTACAGTTTTCTGGAAGTTTGTTCCAAATTTGTGGCGCATATGCTGAATGCTGCTTCTCCTCGTTTGGTTCTGTGACCCCATTGGGTAAACTGGTCTACGTTGCAGTGTGTTTACGACTATGATGAAAAAAGCCAAGTAATATTACCTTCATAGACGTTGCAGTCGCTGGTATTGGGTCTGGAAATTCAGCTGTTGGACCCTTTCCCCCCGACAAAATGTAGCGAGCACATATACGTGTCTTTGGTTACATTTTCCACAGTGAAACCTTTTCGGTTTCAAGCTTTTATCCAACACTGGCACTTCTCCGCATTCTTTCGGTGTTTAGGACAAGGAATGAAAAAACTCCCTTCATGTGGTCACGGTGACCATATCGAGAGTCACTCCGGCAGACCCCAAAGTAGCAATGTTCTGTCACCATAGTATGTCTGTTCACTATCTGACTAGTAAAAGTACAAATATAAAAGCTTTACCACTCAACACTATTTGTCTGAATCAACCATAGCCGTGGCGCCTTCTTGTTTAATTGCAGCTGACAGGCAATTTTTCGGCATATTACCGCCACCTCCTGGAATGGAGTGTGGATCGGGACGCTAATATATTCATTTTAAACCCTATATTCTCTCCATTAATTTCGTAGCTCTGTTAAAAACACATGCTAGACTCAACTTTAAAAAAAAGGGAAAAAAATGAAGTTGTTCACACTCCTAGTGAGAAGAATGCATCTAAAAGTTGCGGAGGTGTTTGAGAACTGGACCAGGTTCACCAAAGTAAAGACTTCAAAACAGACTTATCTGAATAAAGTATTTTATTTAAAAAAAGCCCTTAACAGGAGTAAACTTATATCAACATGCTTCTCCATTTATGTGAACCACAGACTCCATAATACCTTGTCTTTTGGTCACTCAACATAAGGCTTTTGTCCAAGGAATATGCTACCAAGACCTTGAGCTTTAATGTTAGACAATACAAATCTGAGGCAACTTTACAGCAAGAGACATATGCGAGATATACCAATTAACTGAAGTCTTTAAATTCAGCAAAATTAACCATCTGGACCAGAAGGTCAAATTCTAAAATGAATTATGCAAATCTCCTTTATGGAGCTAAATTTTAAAAGTAATGAGCCATTAAACAAAGTACAGTTTTATTTGGGTTAAAGAGACTCTATGGCAAGGTGTGGTAAAAACAGAACTTTGGAGGACACGTTTTATTAAAATACAAAATTCTGTCCTTTTGCCATGTCTCAACTAATAATAATCCAACTTTTTCCTCAAAGTGTATTCAACACCACATGAATTAAAAACAGAAAAGGCATTAACAGAGCAAACAAAGCAAAGTCTGATAGCTCAGAAGTACCCAAAGTTAGTTGATAACTGGTTAATAGTTTCCTAGGTTCTGTTTCTTTGTAGTCATTTGTATCCTCACATGAAACATGTGAACACATGTTGACAGATAAAATTATGTGGCATGTCCATTTAAGTGTAAATCTTTGCTATTTACAAAATTAAGCTTTTAAAAATAAATCTACTATCTAAAGATAACCCTAGTCTCGAGTTAGGACTACTCCACAGTCAGAAACCTTTGGAAATTTACTTTAAGGTAGATTTAAGGTTGTTTTTTATCATTAAAATATGTTTGCAAGATTGCTAATGAGATATATATCCTATTAGTCCCTAGGACCAATATAAATTCAGTTCAATTCAATTCCCAATATTGTCGATATTTTGATTCTTAGAAGTCAATTTATGTTTTCTTCTACAAAGTATGAGTTCCTGGTAAAGAGAATGTACTCCTTCCAAATTGATTTTGTTAAATCGGAGGCTGGTAAGAAATTGTCATATTTTATTTAAGGAAAATCATAAATTTTTTTATTTAAAAATGTAAAAAATGAATTTTCACAGATAAGTCAACAAATCAAGATGATCCATTCCCTTCTTTTTGAATGATTCAACGATCAGTTCCCGTCCTAAGTACCTGAGAACCTGTTTATTTAGGATTTTTTATTTTGTAGTTTTCATGGTTGAGCTAATATAATACTTTCATATGCCACAAAGCATTAAAATTTACTTCCTTGCATCTTCTTTAAGTGAAGGAGTGAAAAATTACAGATTACACTGGAAACCTTAATTTGTAATCAAAGAAAAAAAGTTCAGGACTGAGTCATCTCCAGTGTTTCAGATGTTCAACAGGAACAAGAGATCTAAGAAAAAACATGTTGAAGTTCACCAATCACAATTTTTGTGAAAGCGCATTGCCATTGAGATGAAATTCACAGCTGTACAGACAAGGGAGAATGTGGAACAAAATGTTTACCATTGTGGATTACAAAACAGTAAGCTACAGATTGAAATTATCATTGAGCAGTCAAAAAATTAGTTGACTGTTGTCATAATTGTTAGTTTCAGCCCTCGTGAATATTGATGTGTTTCTGCAGAACTCCATGCTATGAAAATGCTTGACAGGAAACACCGCACATGGACGGTTTCTCTCCTAAATGGAGTTTCATGTGTCTTTCAAGACAGTGCTTGTGATTAAATCTGTTTTTACAGACATCACAACCAAATGGCCTCTCCTCAGAGTGGAGTCGGATGTGTCGCTCCAGCTGTATTTCCTTTACAAAATTTTTGCCACACTCACTACAGCTAAATTGTGCAGTGTGAACAGCCATGTGTGTTTTCAGAGTTCTGGATTGTAAGAATCCTGTAAAACAAACTTCACAAGTAAACGGTTTCTCGCCAGTGTGAACACGCATGTGACTTTTTAAATTCCCTTTTAGAGAAAATGCTTTACTGCAAATGTCACAAACAAACGGTTTCTCACCTGTGTGAACACGCATGTGACTTTTTAGGGTCTCTTTCTGTGAAAATTCTTTGCTGCAAACACTACAGGTAAACGGTTTCTCGCCTGTGTGAATACGCATATGAGTTTTTAGGATCGCTTTTAGAGAAAATCCTTTACTACAAACATCACAAAAAAACGGTTTCTCACCTGTGTGAACACGCATGTGACTTTTTAGAGTCTCCTTCTGTGAAAATCCTTTACTACAAACACTACAAATAAACGGTTTCTCACCTGTATGAACACGCATGTGATTTTTTAGGCTCTGTTTCCATGAAAATATTTTGCTACAAATACTACAAATAAATGGTTTCTCTTTTGTGTGAACACACATGTGAGCTTTTAGACTAACTTTTAAAGAAAATTCTTGACTGCAAACACTACATGTAAAAGGTTTCTCACTTGTGTGAACACGCATGTGAATTTTTAGATTCCCTTGTTGGGAAAATCCTTTATTGCAAACACCACATATAAATGGTTTCTCCCCTGTGTGAACACGCATGTGAGTTTTTAAGCTCCTATGTTCAGAAAATCCTTTACTGCACACACTGCAAATAAACGATTTCTCACTTGTGTGAACATTCATGTGACTCTTTAGATTCCCTTGCCGGGAAAATCCTTTACTACAAACACCACAAATGAACTGTTTATCTACTGTGTGAATGCGCATGTGTCTGTTTAGGATTCCTTGGCGTGAAAATCCCTTACTACAAACACTACAAACAAATGGTTTTCCTGTGGTGTGAATCCACATGTGGTTAATAAGACTTTCCTTTACCTTAAATATTGCACCACAAATATCACATGAAAAAGGTTTTTCTCCCGAATGGACGTTCATGTGAGTTTTCAGATTTGCCTTTGTAGGAAATTTTTTACAGCAAACATCACATGCAAATGGTTTCTCCCCAGTATGGAGCATCATATGAGTTTTAAGAGAACTCTTCTCTCTAAATCCTTTTCCACAAAGATAACAGCTATGTTCTAATTTTCCACTGTGAATCATCATGTGTAATTTAACAGAAGTCCTATGTTTAAATATTTTACCACAAAAATTGCAATCAAATTTTTTCTTTCTGGCATGAACTCCACTCTGACTCATAAGTTTCAGAGAAAGTTCAGAGCTTTTACCTCGTTTGCAAACTTTTACTTGGTCTTGCGTAGAGAAACACAATGGATCTACATTTCTGTCTGGTTCTGGTCCTCCACAGTCCCCTCCATCTGGGTATGTTTCCATCTGTTTAGATAAACTACTATTCTGAGATTGAGCATCTCTGTTGTCATTGGTTTTAAATGGACAAAGTTCTGATAGCTCAGGCTTCTCTTCATCTTCAATTTTCACAGTAAGCACCTCTCCATCCTGACAGAGCCAAATTGCCGCCTCCTCGTTAGAGTTTGGATCCTGCTGGTCCAAACTGGAGCCCCAGTCATAGGGAACCTCTTCTTTAATCACCAACATCTGATAGACTGGGAACAGTGAAACACACACAGACATTATTTTATGCTTACAATTACTTTTAGAAATCTTATTTTACGTATTTAAAAGTGTGCATTTTTTTCTGAAATTTGAGAAATTATTAGAACTCTATAATATTTATAATTGCAGATATGTTTCTTTGTATCTCAAGTGTCCACCAAATCAGGCTGCCTATTGTGACGCTATATGACCAAAAGCTTTTCTTTGTCAATCTTAACCAGTACACAGACTCCTGGCGCTTTTATATAGTGCACCAAGTGCCGGAAAAGGTGGTCACCAACATCTGCTAGACTGGGAGCAGTCTGTCAGATGTTGGGAGGTTAGTATGGCCATCGGTGGCCATACTAACAAGCCTGAGGATTCATTGCAGGCTTCGGTGTGGGGAACTAGATGTAGCACACCAAAGAGTAAGGGGGAAGGATGTGCAGCGTGTACACAAGTGTGATTGACAGCGCTCAGATCCTCCTCCTGGCTCTGATAGGTTATTTCTGACTGGGAGTGGTGCATTTTGGCAGCAATAGGACCACAAGAAGAAGGCAGGGGAGCTCAATTTTCTTTCACAGATTATCTGTCTTCATGTTATACTGTGAGGGGGCAGTGATAGCTTTAACAAACACATAAAAAAACATGTTGTTCATAAAAGTTTCATGCCGCAGTTTTAAGAAAACTTTGGTGGCTAGGAATAAAAGCACTTGGGTCCATATAGACTAAGTTTGAAATGCAATAATTTAGTCTTTTAGCTAGTTACCATTTCTGAGTCCATGTGGCTAAATCAAACCGCAGTGAGAGCAATCAGCCACAAATCAAGTAACTTGGAACAAAGGTGAACTGAACCAGAAGTGTCCAGCTGTCCAAGTGATAAGGCTGCAGTTCTGAAGATATCATCACGTGGCATATAATCAACCTTTGGACTAAGGTGGTTTGGTAGCAAGTAAACATATCGACCTTCCAGTGCTAGAAAATATTGAAAATATTGTCTTTATCTCTGCCACAGTTAAAGATAAGGGAGGCCATTCTAGCAAATGATAGCAATCCAGTTGACCCATGTGATCATTGGCTCCAGAGCATAAAGTAGTCCCCTGAGAGCACAACTATAGTATTGGCAAGCTGCTCAATCAGGCTTGCTTTACAAGTCCAATCGTTTTTAAATTATGACCAATTCTCACAGTCACAGCTTGTGAAATTGTATTATAGACGCTATTCATTTTGTTGATCAAATGAATCTGGGTTCTCAATAAAATCAAATCCAATAGATGACTCGAGTTTATCATGATATTTAGTTGAATATAAGAACCCACACCCAGTTCTCCCACAGACCGGGTCTGACACTGAACTGAATCTATTAAAGTGTCCTCGGCTCATTGGCTTTGTCACAAATTTCAACACTACTCAATAATTCCCGGCCTCTCTCTCTGAATACTCTCCTTTCCTGTTAAGCAATTCCTTCAGGTCACTGGTGAGCAATGATTTTTTCTCTTAAAGAACAACCTCACCGGGTGTCTTCTCTCTTGGGCTCGGAAGTTATTTGTAACCATCGCTAATTGTACATGGCTTGAAACCAGCCACATACAAGCATGACTGGCTACAACCGGATTACAAAACTATTTAAAAAGAAACACAAATGTTCTACACTGAACTCAAATGTAATTTATTACAAATGTTGACAAAGAACTTCAGTTGCAATTTCTCCAGATCAAAACAAGCAGCAATGAAGTGCTGGTTGTATGGATATACACAAATTACTTATATTCCAGGCATAACAAAGACAGTCACCTTCTAACTTTATTCTGATGTTCATCTACTCCTGTTCGGTTACTGGTAACTAGGTTGTGCATTTAGTTCACTGATTCACATATACAAATGATCAGCAGTCTTCTCTAGAAGCTAGCGGTTGGTTCAGTTGGGAAAACTAAAGATTGTGATTTGTGAAACCTTTTTTTTGATTTGCGGGGGAAAAAAGGCCTATTATTGACTTTTATTTAACCTTCACAAATCACAAGACTTTTAAATATTCTGCTCTTAGAACCGAATAATTGTTGATTTACTACAAACCAGTCAAACAAATGTGTGTCACTTACTGATATCTTTGCTGTCTTGTGCTTCCTCCTCTAGTTCTGATATCGAGCCTGCAGGTACGGGGGGCTCCGAGCTGATCCCTCCAGGTTCATCTGCTTCAACCTTCATCATCTCAGCCATCCTCAGTCACTCCACTTGGGATTCTCCTGTTCACAATCCTTCTTTTCAACCTTCACATGTCCTAGTGGGTTAAGGTTTCAGGCAGATAACCTGGATCTTCCTTCTTTCTGCTGCATGAAACTGGAGTCGGACACAAATCAGCATCTGATAAATAGTGTATTAGAGGAAAATGCAAACGGCAGCAGAGCACAAGGGATGCTACAGACCAGACAGTCTGATACCTTGGTCAGTGGTTTTGGGTTCACTGTAACCGTCTCCAATCTCTCTGTCCTCAAGTGGACAACAAGGTTAGGGGAGGTGTCCACAGGAGGTACGGTCTCAAAACGTGGAGAGTGGACACGTCCTGTAACACTAAACCACTAAATCAAAGGTTTAAACGTCAGAACCACAAACTAAGTCTCTTTCGCTAGCTGCTTCAGCTCCACGATGGCTAACTGTCCGTTCACTGCCGATAAATGCAATTTACATTCTATGCTGCAAGTTTCAGGATTAAATCATACGAGCCGCACAAAACAAACCTCTCGAAGAAACATGTCCTCACGAAGACAGTCAAGAGGGGAGTACAACTTTTATCTAACACGAACGGCAAGGGGTTTGTAAAGCCTGAATTTAGCAGTCAAGCTAACGTTGTAACACTCCCGGTCACTAGCGACAGTCCGGCTGAGTGCGAGGCTCTTCTGCGCATGTGTGAAAAATAGAACCGCATCACAGTTTTGTATGGAAACCAGGGATTGTTGGAATATATCCGTCTGTAGCTGCTAGCTCTTTTATGCTAGTGTATTGAAGTTGGATATGTTTCATATGTCTCTGAGAGATGTTTCAGTGAAGACAAGATAAGTTCATGTGTATAACACGTTTCAACAACAAGGCAATTCAAAGTACAGAGTACATGTTCCAGTTGATACTGATTAAAGGAAAATCTAAGCAAAGCAGAGAATCTTGATTTAAAGGAATTTTGTCTAAGCATTTTTGCAGGTTTCTGGAAGTTTGTTCCAGATTAGTGGAAAATAATATAAAAGGGCTTCTCCACATTAGGTTCTGATTCTGGGGATGCAAAGTAGACTAGAAAGAGAAGACCTGAGGTTTATATGACAAAATATCTTCAATGTATTTTGGTGCTAAGCCATTCCGTAATTTCTCCTAGCTATAGGCAGCAAGTGTAGGACTTTACATCTGGGGTGATGTGCTCTATTTTCCTGGCTCTAGTGAGAACAAGAACAGCTGCATTCTGGATCAGCTGCTGCTGTCTGATTGATTTTTTAGGCAGACCTGTGAGGACGCTGCTGCAGTAATCAATTCGACTAAAGATAAACGCATGGGTGGCTTTCTCAAGATCTTGCAGGGACATTAGTCCTTTAATCCAGGAAAACAAAATTCTATTAGTCACACCGATCGGAATAATATGAGGATTTTATTACAAACAAGCCAATTTTACAGACAAGATTTCTAGAGGAAATCAAAGACAAATAGTTTTCCAAAAAGCAAAAAACACAGTTTGTCTTTATGGGAGGGCAGGCTTCACATTTATGGCTTCGTTACTTTAAACATACAGCCGTGCTCAGCAGTTTTATTCTGCAGGCATCTTATTTCCATATATGGCAAACTGTAGCCAACTGTCTGTAAGCACTTAAGCGTCCATACCTCTCCTTCTGGGTCACTCTAAGGTCACATAGAGGCCTCAAGATCAGAGGAGACAAAATGTGATATTAGACACTACACTAGTGTCTTCAAAATCTGATGAAAAATATTTTAATGTCTCATCTATTAATTGGTAGAGTAAATATTTTCTGCAACACAAATCGTAATTGTATAGTAGGGTCTCAAACACAAAAATAGATGTTGCGAGATATATATATGTGCATAAAAATCAACAATCACAAAAACAAAATAAAAAAACCATGGCAGATGTTCTAGCAAAGAATGTTTATTCATCAAAACTGTTCATTATACAAAGACAAATGACAATTTGCTTTCATAATAAATACATCTACAAAGCAGCACATTGACTGCCTTATATGAAACACATTTACCACATCGTAATTAATTTGCAGTTGTCAATTAAACTCTTAAGTGTTTGCAATCATAATGAAGCAGTTCATTTTTACTTAAAATTGTACAACTTAGCTCTTACTTTTGGCCTCCATATGCCCTTAGTGATAACTGTGTAGAAATGCTTCATATAAACAGGCCCACTACTTTTTGATAGTAGCTTCAAATGCTCCAAAAAGTTTCATTTGGCAGTTTAATTTCCTCATCACTGAACTGTGAATGACAAATAATGCTCTCGTTTGATAAACCTCCAACAGAAACTGAGAGACAAATATTTACAATTAAAT
This sequence comes from Xiphophorus couchianus, assembly GCF_001444195.1. Classification (NCBI taxonomy): domain Eukaryota; kingdom Metazoa; phylum Chordata; class Actinopteri; order Cyprinodontiformes; family Poeciliidae; genus Xiphophorus; species Xiphophorus couchianus. The sequence continues at coordinate 11,821,482 of NC_040237.1, read as the reverse complement.
ATTTATGCTATTACTTTCCAAGTGTAAAACCTTTTACACAGTAAAACTGAGGGTTTTTACCTAAAGTGCTCTGACGGTGCATCCCTTCAGAGTCAGCATGATCAGACTGATGCACTCTTTGAAATGATGTGCAAACTCTACCGAGCTCACTGATGATTGCCTGATCAGGTTCCAAGTACTAGGTACCAAAACCTTCTTTAAATTTTCACAATAAGAGCCTTAAAATGCACTGGGCTTTTTTTAAAACAATAAACCACAGGATTCTCTCTGCTCATAAACAGAAGCCTCAATCCTGGATTAATTTGTTGCCAACTGATGATTCCTAATAAGTTTGCTTTTTTTAGTAAATGGAATATAAATTGTCAACTCTGTAAATTCCCACCTCTAAAATAAGCAAGAAAATACATGGCACAATCATCGTACTAAAGACAGAAATAAGGCAGCTATAATTACCCATTTGACTTCCAGAAACAGTTCAACTCTTCACATCAAAACTTCACCTTCTTACAGACATTACATGTGGGCATGCAATGAAATTACTGTCACCATCTTAAAATCTGCAGATGTTTAATTCTGGAGGTAATTCTTTTCTAGATTTAGTTATTTGTTTACCATTTCTATATATGACATCTGGGAAATACTGTATATGGTTACAGTCAGGTCTATTTTAAAGATAAACCAGAATGCAACGTGCAAGATAGTCTATATGTTTCAGTAAACTAGCCACAATGCAACATGCATAAACTGAATTAAGACTTAAAAAATACTTTACATTCTACTAAAAATATCCACTTTGGCTGTTAACCTTAGTATGTGATATATTTGTTAGATATTTTCAATGAATAAAAAAAGAAAAGAAACATAAAATATAGAAATTATACATTTTTATCTCGTATTACCTCTATTTGCAACACTGTATAGCGAAAGAAGGCGACATTTAAAAATGTAATGTTGGCAGAATGAACAAAGCTCTGGAGTGGCAGTACACCCAAGTGAAAACATGGGTGACACTCACAATAGTAGACAGTAGAGAGAATGAAGTAAAAATGTTTATCACAACTGAGAACAGAAGAGGAGCCCATAAAAAGCAACTGATAGAAATATCACTGACCACAGGTCCGTTAAAGCAACAACATGTGGGTTTATGTCTCTAGTCATGTTGTCGACACAGCAAACCTTCGCAATAAGAAGCTGTCCAGGCCTAAAATGCCCTGAACTTGGAATAGTATGAAGCTAATTTAAACTACAAACAGTAGCCTTTCTGCTCATAAAAAAAATCAACAGTTTGATTGCTGGGCGAAATGTGTGTCCATGTTTCAGGCTGTAATTTATCCCCAACATCATTCAATACAGAAGGCATTATAATTGTGTTGGTGAGAATGTCATGGAAAATCTTAAAACTACTACAAGTGATACTAATAATAACTTTGATGCTGAAGTTAAACTGGATTCTGAGATTAATTTGGGACAATAAGCATAATATAACATTTTCATACTGCTTAAATATCTATTGAGGTTGCCACAATCTAATTAAAATAGGGTTAGAAGTGCTAAGTAGATTTTGTATTCTTTAATCCTTTAATGTGAACAAATCAAAAATAAAATCTTGATCTTAAAAGTAAAAAAAAAAAGTCATGATATTGACCACCATAGTTGACTATCGTCATAATCATTATTTGCAGCCCTCAGTAACATTTATGCATTTCTGGAGAACATCTTGAGAAAATGCTTGACAGGAAACACTATACACAGACGGTTTCTCCCCTGAATGGAGTTTCATGTGACTTTCAAGATGACACTTGTGTTTAAATCTGTTTTTACAGATGTCACAACCATATGGCCTCTCCTCAGAGTGCAGCCTCATGTGTCGTTCCATCTGTATCTCCTTTACAAAACATTTGCCACACTCACTACAGCTAAATTGTGCGGTGTGAACAGCCATGTGTGTTTTCAGACCCCCAGAATGTGAAAACCCCTTACTACAAACAGTACAGGTAAAAGGTTTTTCCCCTGTGTGAACACGCATGTGACTCTTTAGACTCTCTTTTAGTGAAAATCCTTTACTGCAGACATCACAAGTAAACGGTTTCTCACCTGTGTGAACACGCATGTGAGTTTTTAGGCTCTCTTTTAGTGAAAACCCTTGACTGCAGATACTACAAATAAATGGTTTTTCACCTGTGTGAACACGCATATGAGTTTTTAGGCTTTCCTTTTGTGAAAATCCCTTACTGCAAACACTGCAAACAAAAGGTTTCTCTCGTGTGTGAACATGCATGTGACTCTTTAGACTTTGTTGTCGTGAAAACCCTTTACTACAAAGAGAACAAATGAATGGTTTTTCTCCTGTGTGAACACGCAAATGGCTTTTTAGACTCTCTTTTTGTGAAAACCCTTTACTGCAAATATTACAAACGAATGGTTTCTCTGTGGTGTGGATCCACATGTGATTTTTAAGACTTTCCTTTACCCTAAATCTTGCACCACAAACATCACAGGGAAAGGGTTTTTCTCCTGAATGGACCTTCATGTGAGTAGTAAGAAACTTCTTTGCATGAAATCTTTTGCCACAATGGTCACAGGCGAACGGTCTCTCTCCAGTGTGACGTCTCATATGTGTCTGAAGAGAACTCTTCTCTCTAAATCCTTTACTACAAATATCACAGTTATGTTCTCTATTTGCAGTATGTGTCATCATATGTAATTTAACATGAGACTTGCGTTTGAACCTTTTGCCGCAAACATTGCAATCAAACGGCCTCTCTCCTGCATCGACTCCCACTTTAGCTGAGTTTGTGGAACACAATTTGGATCTTTTACCATTTTTGTGAACTTTCATTTTACTTTGTTGAAAAGAACACACTGGACCAGGGTTTCTGTCCGGTTCTGATATTCCACAGTCCTGTCTATCAGTTTGTGTCATGTGGTTAGCCAAACTGCTGATTGGTGGTTCTATCTTTCTGTGGTCATCAATTTTGATCACCCGTACCTCTGATAACTGAGGTTTCTCTTCATTTTCTTTCTTCACAGTAAGCTGCTCTGCCTCCTGACTGATCCACAGTTCCTCCTCCTCTTCCTTTATGTGGGGATCTGGGTCCTGCTGATCCAAACTAGGGTTCCAGTCAAGGGGAAGCACTTTAATTTCGAACATCTGAAGAACTTGGAACAACAAAACACACAGGAGCATTATTGACGCACATTATTTAAGGATTACGAAATTAACATTAAAAAATGAAAGCCATTCTCTTTCATTTTTCAACTCTAAGAAAAAAAAAATCTGTTCAATATGATAATGGCAAGCATGTTTAAAAATACTTTGTTTCAATTATATTGATCAATTTTAAATTCCAGCAGATGACGTACATAATAGGCATTAGGAATGATCCCTGAGGTACAACCCAAGTCGCATTTGGTGGAAGTGGAGATCTGTTGCAAAACAATTTCCACACCAAACCTACTTTTTGTTAAGAAAGTTCAATGCAAGCAAGCCTGTGTCAGAATGTTGTGATCAAGTGAATAAATATGTTTTTAAAAGAACCAGAAACAGGCTGCATAGTGTGGTTACCATCTAAAAACTTTTTCAATCATTTTCTACTTTTATGGTTTCTGTAATTACTTTATGCTTTTTCCTGAAACTAGATTAGGTCATATTTTCTGTAAAAGTAAAGGGGGAGAAAAAGTGGCCCAATTGTTACTTATCAATGATCACCATTTTAAAAAAGGGGCAACAGCTGGGTAGATTTGCAGATGAAGGAAATCTCACCAGAATTTAGGGATAGATTAAAAAGTCATCTAAAAGAAATACAGGTCAGGACCCAGTGGACTTTTAGAATCCAAAGATATAATGGCGGTCATTTTGCAACTTCCCATTAAGAGTTTATTTACTCCAATCCATATATAAAAATGTGTGTCACTTACTGAGATCTTTGCTGTCTTGTGTCTCCTGACCCAGTTCTGATGTGGATGCTGCAGGCATGGAGGGCTCCAAGCTGAACCCTCCAGGTTCATCAGCTTCAACCTTCATCATCCTCGCTCCTCTCTGAAGTCTCCTTTTCCTTCTCACAATCCTTGTTTACAACCTTCACATGTTCTAGAAGATCAAGGTTTCAGTCATGTACGCTATATTAACTGTTTTAATGCTCTCTAAAAACTGAAGTAAGACACAAAAAAACATCTGATCAAGTAAGATCAAGTAAAGTGGGTTAACGAATGTAAACAGAGCAGAGTCTGATACCTTGGTCAGTAGTTCTGGACCCACTCTGTAACTTCCCCCGGTCTCTGTCCTCAGCCGGACATAAAGGCTTCCCCACAATGTCACAAACTCCGAGTGTAGGTTTGCCTTCTGGCGTCAAACCATTAACATTTGATTGCTTCGACCTCTAAAACACTGATTTAAGTCTCTGTTGTTAGCTGCTTTAGCTCCACGGTGGCTAACAGTCAATTTTGCTAATTGAAAACAATGACATTATTTACCGCAAACATCGGACAGATATAACCAGAAGGGTTTCATGCAAACATGTACGCGGAATATCCTCAGCACGACTGTCAAGAAGAGAGTCAGACACCAATTACGCCCCTTTTATACACACAATTCCTGACGTTTTTCTCTCAAAACAAAACCATTTAAGCTAACATTGCTACATCCGGGTAACTTCCTCTTAGATAACCAATGAATGACAAGTAGAGCTCTGACTCGAAAAAGCCCGTCCTGTTTCAATCATTAGCTTTTCACAATTAAAGGTGCAATATTGTGTAAAATAGACTTTTTTTAAGCTTTGCACAATATTATTTCTAATTTATCGAAAACACACCTGGGATGTTGCCTTGATTCTTTTACACATGTTTGAGTAATCCTTTAATCTCCTATGACAACCATTTAGCTGTGCAAAACGCCTGGATGGCCCTAGCGCTGCCCTCGAAGCGTAGTTCCTCTTCCGACCTTCTGTCTCACAGAGAACCCTTCCCCCGTGGTCCCCCCACTCAGCTCCTTCAGACTAGCCAGCAGCAATTAGCAAACACCTGGTGGAACTGGGCATCTGCTGAGCTTATTATACGAGCTACTTCTCAGTGCAACGCTGGTGAAAACATTGTTAAAGGAAATTTGACTTTGTAATTTAATTTAAGGGACTGCTGACCAGGATTTATCCCTCCTCTTACCCTATAACTGCTGAAGAGAGGCACCATCCCCAACACTACCCTACAAGAGAGAAGGAAAAAGGAAAAAAAAAAAAAGAGAGAATCAAACTTTAAGTAAGAAAAAGAAATCTCATGGTGTGTTAAACTGATGTAGCCAGAAGAAGCTAAAACAGAAGAGCTGCAGGGAGAGGAAAATACATAATTACAGATTGGCTAAAAAGTTCAGGCACAAAGACATTTTAGTGTTTATTTAACAAACCGATTATTCCTACTTACAAAGGTTTTGTAACCGTGTATCAAACTGACAAAAATTCAGTCAACATTTCTCATAATTCTTTTCATTTACAGAAACAAACTTGAGACATTTTTTTTTTTACATTCAATACTTTCACCAAACTGGTGTGTCCCAAAAATATTAGAATAAAAATATTATATTGAATCTTGTAAAAGAAAGAAGAGCTGTGTAAGCCATAAATACTATTCTTATTTAAGCACCATGATGTGGAATGGTCACTAGTGGGGCCGAGCAGATTCGGCCAACAGTCGCAATAAAATCAGAATTTAAGCTCAGTTATCTTCTCTGATGCCAATCACACAACATTCAGTGATCTGCACACCAATCTGACTGTACAGTACCTCTCTACTTTATACAGTAATAGCTTCATAAAGTGTTTAAACAAGACCCAATGAACGATAGGGAATGTGACCTGCAAAGTTTGTGGATGAAAAGTGCCAAGTTGGAGTTTATTCTTCCTTTTTCTTTGTCAAAACCTTTCCTTAAAAAGGCATTTCAGGATTTTACAAATCCAGATTTTGCAAGAAACTCTTAATACCAACACTCATACTTTTTATTGGGTTACATCTTGTTTCCCTCAAAACTTTCTTGAATGTTACATTTTATGTTTAATAATTTAAAGGCCTGTTACAAGAATTACTAATATGACATTAATTTATTCTAGCTCCAACATAACTTTGGCACACTCTCTGCAGAATTTTTATTTAGCCACACCCGAGAGTTTTCAAGCATTAACCTCCTTTTTATGGTAATTAAACACCATTTCAGTCAGACCCAGGACAGGACTTTGACTAGGCCAATCCAAAATTTTAATTTTTGTTCTTTGGAGGGGGACTTGCTGGTGTGCTTTGGATTTTTGTTCCCCTGCAGAATTCAAGTGCTCTTTGGTTTGAGGTCACAGATGGCCAGACATTTTCCTTCAGGATGTTTTAGTGGACAACAGAATTCATGGTTCAATTTATCACAGCAAGTCTTCAAGGTCCTGAAGGAGCAAAAAAGCTCCAGACCATTACATTTTCAAAACCATATTACATTTCTGGCATGATGTTCCTTTTCCTGGCTTTTGAGGATCTTTTGAGATCTGTTCCACACAACAGGCAGGTCCTATTGAAGGTGTGGCTAAAGAAATTGAACTAATTTTTCCAAAGTTGTGACTCAGGTTTGGATTTTTTCCCTTTCACAAAAAAAAACAACAAACACCTACATTAAAACACAGCATTTTGTGACTAAATAAGATAAATTTGTCCATTATTTAAATTTATCTGGTCTAAAACATGTGTGACAAACTTACAAAAAATAATGGGGGGAAAACAATTTTTGTTACTGCTGTATTTTCATCTCATTACTTTGTGTAAGGTATGCAACTTCTTTTATTAAGTATGATATTTGCATTTGGATAAAGTTTGATAGATTTGAGATTGAAGAAGAAAATATTTCTTAAGACTTTCAGTATATTAATATAATAAGGTAGCGTCATCAGTTGATATCATTATTGGCTCACTATTTATGAAGCCTACAGTATTTTTAAGTATGGAACCATCCCTAAAAAGACAAAGAAATATTTTTAAATACATGTTTTCCAACTCTTTTTTTAAGTTTAAAATGATATAATAATAATAATAATAACGTCTTCATTATTATGCCATAAAAATGAAGGCATTATCATTTTTAAGTTAAGTAATTCTTGAGCTTAAAACTGTAAATGTGGACAAAATAATAATGGAGGCATTATTATTCTGGTGTTCATTCTTTATCCAGAATGAAAAACTAATGGAGCTCCACAGAAAATCACAAACAAAATCCTAATAATTGAAAAAAATTTGACAAACCAACTGACAATATCAAGAGTTGCAGCCTTCATGAACGGCCATGTGTCTCGTCAAATTTCCATGTCGTGAAAACGCTTTACTGCAAACACTACAAACAAACGGCTTCTCTCCCGAATGGACTCGCATGTGATTTTCAAGATGGAGCCTTTTATTAAATCTGCTCCTACAGACTTCACAACTAAATGGCCTCTCCACTGTGTGGAGTTTGACATGCCGCATTAACTGTGTTTCCTTCACAAAACGTTTGCTACAGTCGCCACAGCTAAACAGTGCAGTGTGAACCTCCATGTGGTTTTTCAGACTCTGTTGTCGTGTAAATCCTTTATCACACACACTACAAATAAACATTTTCTCTCCCGTGTGAACACGCATGTGTCCACTCAGAGTCTCTTGTTTTGAAAATCCCTTACTGCAAACATGACATATAAATGGGTCTTCTCCTGTGTGAATACGCATGTGTCTCTCCAGAGTATCTTGTTTAAAAAATCGTTTACTACAAACACTACAAATAAATGACTTCTCCTGTGCATGAACACGCATGTGTCTCTTTAATTGAGTTTGTTGTGAAAATCCCTCACTGCAAACACCGCAAATAAATTGCTTCTCTCCTGTGTGAACACTCATGTGCCTCTTTAGATGATGTTGTAGGGAAAATGCTTTACTACAAACATGACATACAAATGGTTTCTCTGTGGTGTGGATCCTCACGTGCCTTGTTAGAGTTCCTTTTGTTTTAAATCTTGTTCCACAGACATAGCAAGAAAAGGGTTTTTCTCCTGAATGGACTCTTAGGTGCATCTTAAGAATAGCTTTTGCATGAAACGTTTTACCACAATCTTCACAAGCATATGGTCTCTCTCCAGTGTGGAGTCTCATATGTGTCTGAAGAGCACGCTTTTCTTCAAATCCTTTACCACAAAAATCACAGCTATGTTCCCTCATTCCAGTGTGAATCATCATGTGCATTTTGAAAGTCGTGTAATTTTTGAAACTTTTGCCACAAATATTGCAACTGAAATGTTTGTGCCCTGTTTGGACTCCAATCTGAGCAATCTTACTTTGTTGAGAGAAACATACTGGAACTGGGCCCCTGTTTGGTTCTGGAGTCCTACAGTCATCTTCTTCAAGTTCTGTTTCCATCTGTTTAACTAAGTTGCTGCTTGGAGCTTCTGTATCTCCATTGTCTTCAGTTTTGATCTGATGAAGCTCTGACAACTGAGGTTTCTCTTCATCTTCAGTTTTCACAGTAAGCTGCTCTTCCTCCTGTCTGATCCACAGCTCCTCCTCTTCCTTCTTTACAAGAGGGTGCTCTGGGGCCTGCTTGTCCACATTGGAGCTCCAGTCCTGGGGAACCTTTTTAATCACCAAAATCTGATGAACTGGGGACAAGAAAATGCACGGAGACATTGTTGAATGCTCATAATAAAATAAAATGTTATTATTTACGTAGCCAAAATGTCTGCAGACTTTTTCTAGCTTCCAATCTACAAAAAAAAATAAAAATAAAATCAAACTGGGCATGCCGTGGTGGCGTAGTGGTTAGCGCGACCCGTATTTGGAGGCCTTCAGTCCTCGACGCGGCCGTCGCGGGTTCGACTCCCAGACCCGACGACATTTGCCGCATGTCTTCCCCCCTCTCCTTCCCTGTTTCCTGTCAGCCCACTGTCACATAAGGGACACTAGAGCCCACAAAAAAATCCAACTAAACCGTTCAAGCTGAATGTTTCGCTCATGACACATTTGGACAAACCCAATTTTTATTATCATAAGCCTGCAAAAGTTGTGCAATCTGAAAATTTCCAAAGTTTCTGAAAGATGAAGACGTGCACTTCACATTCAACTTGTGGGTATTACAGTAATTTTATGGCGTTGTATTTTTTGTCCCCTGTGGTCTGGTCAACATTCTAGCCACCTGTTTTTTAACTGAACAGCAAAAATGGAGCTGTCCTGGTTAGGAGAAATGTCAGCAGTTGGATATATGAGGGGTCCACTGATGAACAGCTTAACAAATCAAGTTGAATTCTGCCTCTGTTGCAATGACAGAAGTGATACTTACATATATTTATCACTTTGATTGTTTCCACAGTTTATTTACTCTTTTATAACTTCTGGTTGTTAATTTTCTCCAATTCAGAAAATGTGTGTCACTTACTGAGATCTTTGCTGTCTTGTGTTTCCTCCTCCAGTTCTGACACGGTTGCTGCAGGCAGGAGGGGCTCCAAGCAGAGCCCACCAGGTTCATGTGTTTCAACCTTCATCATCTCAGTCATCCTCGCACCACCTGTGGTTTTCGTCTTCAGCCTTCACATGTTCTGGTAGGTCAAGGTTCTGGTCTTATAACCAGTAAATTCTGTCTTTCTGCTGCCTGAAACTGGAACCAGACACAAATCAGCCTCTGATTAAATAAAGTGTGTTAACAGAAAATGTAAAAGTCTGATATCTTGGTCAGTAGGTCTGGGTTCACTCTGCTTCAGTCTCCCGGTCCTCACCTGGACCATAAGGTTGGAGGAACTGTCCACAGACGATGTGGTTCTCCCCGCACAGTCTCACAAACCCAGTAGTATGGACTCGTGTTGCAGCGTTAAACCATAAACATTTTAAAACATCGATTAAGTCCCTGTTGTTAGCTGGTTTAGCCCTATGGTGGCTAACGGGCCATTCACTTTGCTAAGGAAGGCTATTTATATTATGTGCGGGAAAGTTCGCCAAGAAATACTCACAGTAGCTCAAAACAAACACGAAGACGCAATATTTACAAGAGCACTGTAAACTAGACTGTGACATCAACCAGAGACTTTCTTTTTACACAAAATCTAAGATGTTTTTCTTTTGAGATTTAGCTAATCCAGCTAGCATTGCTACATCCGGTTACTTCCTCCTCCCTGGCCAATTAGTGACAAGTAAAACACCTATTTTGGAAAACGATTTTCACTTTCATCCGTTAGTTTTTCAGAATAAAAGAACCTAACTGCATATTATATAAATACCATTTAACAGACGTATATTATAATATTTACTTCCACAGTCACTATGATTACTATTTTGAACTCTTACAGTACATAATTACAGCTCAGGACTACATATAAATGTAGATATTGTCCCGTTATCCTTATTTTATTTCCTCATTTGTGTCTTTTCATGCATTGTCATAGATGATTGCAAACTTCAGTTTGAAAGTGTTCAATATTTCTGCATTATATCAGTGTGAGACTAAATTATTTACTGAATTATCATATCTCCAAAACAACAATAACCAAAACGTAAGTGGAGGAGTGTGGAGTATTTGTCTGATAAACAAATGTGAACAATAAATGAACTTTAATTTTCAAGTTTATTTCTAAAAAACTTGAACATTTATTTATTTTTCTTTTGTGCAATGGACCTTTCTTGTATCCTTTTAAAAACACCATTCAAGTTTGAGAGAGTGGAAGCATTTAGCATAACAACAGTACTCTACAAACTTTACAAAGACATTAAGATGCATTATTTGGAGTGAAGTCAAACACATAATAATAATACATAAAAATAACAATAAATATGTAAAACAATGCACAACTAAACATTATCTAAAATTTTAGATACTGCCATATACTCTGTCCACCAACTTTGTGGATTTGTAAATGAGCAAAAATAAGATTATCACATAGCACAACATTTCTTGTCAGGTCCATGAAAACTTAACTTTTACATGTCATGTCAAACATTCTTTGAGCATGTTTTGGCAGTTTTCATGGATTAAATCTATGGCCTATGAGGCCATTTGAATTGATTTGCAAAACCCTACAAATCAAATCAACCGTACTTAACAGCTCTTCCTATTAGGGCAACTATTTTCACTTTCCCTTTACATAAATTTGTAGGACAGGGAAAACCTGTTCCTTTACCACAATTTATCTTCTGTGTGAGCACACGTGTCTCTTTAGAGACTCTTGTTTTGAAAATGCTTTAGCACAAACTCTACAAACAAATGGTTTCTCTCCTGTGTGTACACGCATGTGACTTTTCAGATGAATTTGTTGTGAAAATCCTTTAGAACAAAGACCACAAATGAATGGTTTTTCACCAGTGTGAACACACATGTGTCTCTTTAGTGTCTCTTTTTGTGAAAATCCCTTACTGCAAACACTACAAATAAATGGTTTTTCTCCTGTGTGAACACACATGTGTCTCTTTAAGGTCTCGTTTTGTGAAAATCCTTTGGAACAAACACTACAAGTAAACGGCTTTTCTCCGGTATGAATGCGCATGTGAATCTTAAGATGAATTTGTTGTGAAAATCCTTTAGTACAAACACTACAAGTGAACAGCTTCTCTCCTGTGTGGACACACATGTGACTCTTTAAGTGAACTTGAAGTGAAAATCCTTTACTGCACACGGTACACACAAATGGTTTCTCTGCTGTGTGAATCATCATGTGGTTTTTAAGAGTTCCCTTCATTTTAAATCTCGTACCACAAATGTCACATGGAAAAGGTTTTTCCCCTGAATGAACCTTCAGGTGAGTTTTAAGACTTGTCTTTGCATGAAACCTTTTATCACATTGGTCACAGGCGAAAGGTTTCTCTCCAGTGTGGAGTCTCGTGTGTGTCTGAAGATAATGTTTTTCTTTAAATCCTTTCCCACAGACATTACAGCTATGCTCTTTATTGCCTGTGTGGATCATCATGTGTAATTTAACATTAGTCTTACGTTTGAATCTTTTACCACAAAAATTGCAATGAAATGGGCTTCCTCCGGTAGGAGCCATGAATTTGGAACAAAGATCAGATGTTTTTCTTTTCCCCTTAACTGTCACCTCAGTTTGTCGAAAAGAACATGTTGGACTTGTGTTCCCGTCTGGTTCTGGTCCGACACAGTCCTCTTCTTCAGTTTCTGTTTCCATCTGTTTACCTGAGTTGCTGGTTGAATCTTCAGTATCTCTGTGGTCTTCAGTTTTGATCTGTTGAGGCTTTGATAACTGAGTTTTCTCTTCATCTTCACCCTTTGCAGTGAGATGATCTTCCTCCTGACTGATCCATTGTTCCTCGTCTTCCTCCTTTATGTGGGGGGTTTCTGGGTCCTGCTGGTCCAAGCTGGGGCTCCAGTCATGGGGAACCACTTTAATCACCAACATCTGATGGCCTGGGAATATTAAAAAATACATGAACATCAATATTAGTTTACAAATAATTATAAGAGTAAAAAAAATGTTTTTAATTCTGAAAAGAAAGGTGAAAAAGTTCATTTTAAAGTGCTTAACATGACAGAAACATAATAAAATAAACAAACAAGCAACAAACATTAAATTTGGTCAAATATCAAAATAATCAAGAATAAACATCATTAAATATATTGTTCCAGTGCTTCCATTCACAAGACTTTTTAGGCTCCAGATAAGTGGAGATGAGACAACTGTAGTTTGCAGCAATGCTACTGTGAGTGTTGGGTACTGAACAGAACAGATCAGTTTTTAGAGATGTTGGAGGAGCTTCTGCTAATACACACTAACCCACTTTGAGCTTCCTTCTGTACTGTATGAACTCATTGCTGCTCTTGCTTTGCTGTTGTGAAAATATTTTTAGTTTTTCATGATCTAAGACTAGTAGCACAATTCGTCTCACCTAGAAAAATTGTTAAATCATCTACCTGAGGAAAGTCTGTGCAAATATATATATATAGAGAGAGAGAGAGAGGGGACAGAAAACTGCCGCTGCAGATACTGACATTAAAGATCTCATAATACACAGCTTTTGGCAGGGCATAATACACAATTGGCAGGGCAGCAACTTTCTTTCTGTTCATATCACACAGCTCTAGTAATTACCCATCTTAGTTTGGTATATCCCAGAAACTTGACTGCAGTTAAGCTTTCTTTCTATTTAGCTACCTGTCAAATTCTACTCTGCTGAAGTGGGTGAAGAGTGACAGGAATTAATCACTTTCTCAAAAATAATCTCTGATCTGCATCCTGTTGTGTACTCATAGTTAGCAGAGAGAGAAGAAAAAGTGGAGCTTGGATATGTATGGTTGATGTGGGTTAGCTTGCTGCTGCCCAGGTGTTCAGATAATTCATGCTTATTTTTTTAGGGGCAGTCCATGGTTAATTTTTTAACCATAATAAATATCATATTATAGTGTAGATTTGTCATGATACACATTACATGTTGCAACATACAGACCCTGTTCTTCATCACTGTAGCAGTGTTCAACTCTGCAATAAAGCTTCAAACACTGATTCGGACTCTGACCTTCCTCTCAACAAGAAGACAAAAGTAACAGATTTTTTTCAGTTGTTTTTAAACCGTTCATTATCAAAACAAAAACTAATAAGATGAGCAAATATATCTGCAAAACTATTTCTAAAAAATCTGGCAAACACGATATACTAAAACCCCAATACCAACAGTAGGTAAGCCAAGCAGTAACACATTAGAAAACAGTTCAACACAGAGCAATTATTAGAGCACCAAACTATTAACCCATTTCAGGGTTTGTTGGATTTCCAACTAAGCTTTGTTCTTGTTGCACAGTTTTCATATCATGTTCTAGATGCTGCATTGGGTAGAGATGTGTGTCCTCAGAGAATAACACTCCTGCAGCAAGAGTTTACCTAATAAATACAGTCTGGTTATACATCCTCCGGGCAAAGTTAATTTGATTCTAAACAAACCATTGTGTGTCACTTACTGACATCTTTGCTGTCTTGAGTCTGCTCCAGTTCTGAATTGGATGCTTCAGGTATTGAGGCCTCCAAACTGAGCTCTCTGGGTTTGCCTGCTTCAACGTTCATCAATGCAGACATTCTTGCTCGGCTTTCACGACTCTTGTCTTCAACCTTCACATGTTCTAGAAGATCAAGGTTTCAGTCATGTGACCTGCATATTCTGTTTTTCTCTGCCGTATGGACACAAATCAGCATCTGATAAAATAAGAGTGTATTAACAAAAGATGTAAACAGTAGCACAGCTAAAGCGATGCTGCAGAGCAGAGAGTCGGATACCTTGCGCAGATGTTCTGGGTCCACTCTGTCTCCAGTCTCTCGGTCTGGAAGTGTCCACACATGATCTGGTGTTCCACTCACAGCCTCGCAAAACTTTAGAGTGTGGATTTGTCCTGTAGCAATAACCACGAACTTTTAAACGCTTCAACCTCAGAAAGTCTCTGCTTTAGCTCCACAGAGTCTAATAGTCAATTCCTGTTGCTAATCAAAGCTAATTGGATTCCGTGCAGAAAACCTCCGCCGGAGGTAATCTCAGCAACTGAAAAAGAAATGCACAACAGCGACATTTTCACGAAAAATATCAAGTGCCTAATCGAAAACACCAGTCACACACTCATTTTACACCATCTTTAAAACGGTTTTCTGTTAGGGCTAAGCTAGTCAAGCTAACATCCGGTTACTTCCTGTTCGTTGGCCAATCAATGACCAGTAAAGTCCTGATTCGACAAAACTATTTCCCGTAATCAGTATTGTTTTTAATAGTAATATTAGTATATGCTTCACTGGACCACGTTTGCGCATACACACGAGTAATTTAACTCCATTTCCACTTATCGTAGAAGTGGAACAAATATGTGTATTTTGTAATATGTTATACATATTTTCAACCATATATATATAAAAAGCTCAATTCAAACATCAGTTATTTAATATGTCCCCTTGGTCTAGGTGACACGGGTTATAACAGAGTACAGGGTTGTTTGGAGGAAAGAAACTGCATGTTCTTTTTTAATTCTTACTGTTTGTAAGATTGAAGCTAAAGTGACAAGGAAAAAGTGGTGCAAGCATTATCAGAATCGTTGACCTTCTGGGAATAAACAGATCTCAATAAAATAAAATATAAACATCCAAATCATTACATCAACACTGCCTCAAAATCAGTTATGTTGGACTATCATTTGTAAAAATCATACAAAGATCATTTGATCAATGGAAAATAACAAAGTGGCATCTCTCATGCTGCCAAAACACTTATAAGAATACGAGTCTTATGTATATATGTATTTATTAGGAAAAATAAAAAGTCACAACTTGTATTACATATGTCGGATTTGAGCTGTTCAAAGGAAAACAGAACAAATATTTTATTTTCAAATTTGTGTTTTTATAAATCTATTATTTTAATTTACTAGTTATTCATATGGACAAGGACATGACGACATTAATCCTTCTCTTTTACCCACAGAAAGCAGAGAGGGTTAGGAGGTAGGTCACCAGGTTCGTCACAAGCCACCATACAGACAGACAGACAAAACAAACTAATGTAAACATACCAACACTGAGTTTAAATCTATACTAAAAACAAACCTACTATGGAGTTGCTTTGAAACATTATAAATGAAACATTAATCAACAGTCACCACAGAGAGAGAGAGAGATTGCTAACAAAATCTGTTGGGAGGCATGTAAAGCCTGGCACACTTCCAGGCTTTACAATGTCGCTATAATGTAAAGCAATTTAAGTGGTCAGTATAGTATAACCTGATAAAGTGATGGGCTGTAATTAATTCAGATTCCTTTAGTAGAATCCTGCATTTTTGTTAATTTGTTCTGCACAATGACCAGAAGCAATATATTTCTGTTCATGTCAACTTTATTTGTATCTTAAATAGACTTCAACAAATGCGCTGCACCACAATAATAAGCAAGAATAAAGAACAAGAACACATCGCTTCTTAACAATATTAAACCAAAAAGAAACTAATATTTGTCAGAACTACAGTTCTTGTGAATCTGTCTTAATGTGCTGCTCTTACTTGGTTTGATTCTTTTTACAAATCTATTATTTCTGAAATCACCTAAAATGCTTTATCCTTTGCTTCAAAGTATAAATCTGACTTAAACAACATTAAATAAACTTTTGTGATACACACTTTGATTAAGGGTAAGACTGTTTAGTCTCCATTTTGATGACACGCAATAATTCATCTACTAAAATGTCCCTTCAGTTCTAGTTAAATAGAAGACAAAACATTCTCAGAAACTTGCCACTTTATTTTGATAGCCATAAAAATGATCAGTTTAGTGTCTTTCTCTCCTCTACTTAGACCTGTAAGTGGATTTCTCATCACTCTTTTAGGATGAAAAAGGCTTATTCTTGAGGTGACAACAAATTCAATAAACAAAGCAAAGTGAACAAACTACAGCACAGTTTTGCATCCCATGATGAGAAAACTCCCAACAGGGATTGCTAAAATTTGGCCACACAAAACATGATCGTACTTATCAGATGTGCAAACTCGAGAAGGTAGTCAAATATTTCACAGCACTGGTAACAGAAGGTATGCCCACGTTTTTATTTTTGACATCAAAATAATAAGTTGCAGCCCTTTTGAACACCTATATATGAAGAAAAAACATTTACAGCAAAATAAGGAAATAAACTGTCTTATCTCCTTGATGGACTGTTAAATACTTATGATGAGAATTCTTATTTATACTAAATCTGCTTTTACAAACATCACAACCAAAAGGTTTCTCTGTCTTGAGTCTTTATCTCCAATTCCTTCATAAAAAGTTAACTACAATCACTAAAGCTTTTAAAAGGTACAGTGTGAATATCCATATGTTTTCTCAGATATGCTGGTCGTGAAAATCTCTGACTGCAAACACTACAAACAAAAGGTTTTTCTCCTGTGTGAACACGCATGTGTCTCTTCAGGTCTCCATGCAAGGAAAATCCTTTACTGCAGACATGACAAACAAACTGTTTTTCTCCTGAATGGACTCTCATGTGATTTTCAAGATGATTCCTTTGAATAAACCTGCTTTTACAGACATCACAACCAAATGGCCTCTCCTCTGTGTGCAGCCTCACATGTCGCTTTAACTGGGTCTCCTTCACAAAACACTTGCCACAGTTTCCACAGCTAAATTGTGCGTTGTGAATATCGAGGTGCCTTCTCAAATACACTTGTTGTGAAAATCCTTTACTACAAATGCTACAAGTAAATGGTTTCTCTCCTGTATGAACGCGCATGTGACTCTTTAGATCCCCTTGCCGCAAAAATCCTTTGCTACAAACACTACAAATGTAGTGTTTCTCTCCTGTGTGAATAAGCATGTGTCTCTTTAGAATATTTTGTTGTGAAAAACCTTTATTGCAAACACTACATACAAAAGGTCTCTCTTCAGTGTGGATCCATATGTGCTTTTTAAGACTTTCCTTTACCTTAAATCTTGCACCACAGACATCACAGGAAAACGCTTTTCCACCAGAATGGAGCTTCAAGTGAATGTTAAGATTTCTCTTGGCATGGAATCTCCTCCCACAGTCTTCACAGGAAAATGGAGTCTCTCCAGTGTGGACTCGCATATGAGTCTGAAGAGAAAGTTTTTCTTTAAATCCCTTCCCACAAAGATCACACCTATGTTCTCTCATTCCAGTGTGAATCATCAGGTGTAACTTAACATTTGTCTTAAGTTTGAATCTTTTTCCACAAATATTGCAACCAAATGGCTTCTCTCCTGTGTGGACTTCATGCTGAGGAGGAACACTGGAAGACAGTTTGGATGCCTTACCTCTTCCTTCAACCATCAGCTTACTTTTTTGGAAATAACCTACTGGATCTTGGCTCCAGTGTGGTTGTAATCCTTCACAGCCCTCTCCACCTACTTCTATTCCCCTCTGTTCAGTCGAGCTGCTGCTTAGAGCTTCTGTCTCTCTGATGTCTTCAGTTTTGATTTGAGGAAGCTCAAGTTTCTCTTCATCTTCAGTCTTCACAGTATGCTGCTCTTCCTCCCTACTGATACACAGTTCTTTGTCTTCCTCCTTTATGTTGAAGGTTTCTGGATCTTGATGGTCCAAACAGGGGCTCCAGTCCTGGGGAATCACTTTGATCACCAACATCTGGTGGACTGAGAACATCACAACACACAGAATCATCACTGATTGCTTCTGATCGATAAAATGGCATATTGTCCTTACAAATTGTTACGTTTAAATTGATAATTAGCATAATAATTTTTTTAATGATCAACAAAGAAGATGTAAAGGCAGAACTCTAAAATCATGACTAATTCTAATTATTTCTAATCAGAGTTTTGTCACATGATTGAAGCCATACTTTATCAACAGGAGGATCAATGTCTCTCTTTTTGAAAATCAAATATAAATGTTTTATCCATCGTTTTTATTTATAAATCATGGACTTATTTAAAGAAAATTTGGAGGAGAGAAATGAGATTATCAGCCTGGATCACCTTTGAGTCTCCACAATTAAACTGGCATTATTGCTTTCTGGTTCCTGCAAAAACTTCTGAGCTTTCCATTTAGAATGCTGGTCCTGAGCGGAACTGCCATAAATGATTGACAACACAAACATCGATGATGGGTCCTCTCAAACTAACTAGTTCCATCAAGATGGCATATCAAACATGAGCAAAGGTCGGTTATTAAATTAATCTTGACGTGTGAAGTGTGCTTAAAAGCATGTAGCTCCCAATTCAGATTTGCACCAGTTGTAAAATTAAGCCCTTGCTCAGTTATAAATCATTCAGCTTTAATCTACATTAGAGTGGATTTGTGTGAGTATTACTAAGCTGACTGAGAGTCAGAGATTTACCTCCTGGAATTGAATGCCCTACAGCAGCAATACTTTCATAGTGGGGGAAATCTCAAGCACCCAGGTGTTCAGGTGGGGGTTTGTTATTATCCTCACACTGGCTTCACACCTGCCTTTCAGGGCAACTCTGGAGTGAAAGACTAACTAGGGATTTGTTCTTCAAGCTGCAAATAAAGTCTAGTCAAACTGCCAGCAGAGGGAGCTAAAGATCAAGTCTTGGAGCTCATCACAAAAAGACAAATCATCAAAATACCAGTGGAAAACATACAAAAAGCAAGTCTAAGAAGGTTTTAATGTTATTGGATCCTTTCACATTGATCATTAAAGTATAAACAATTGTCAACTTTCTGTATTTGTAAAAATCTAATGAAAATTTAAAGATTTTGTATATATTCATTAGACATTGTTCACTTTATTGCCAATTAAGAGATGCATATGTCACTTCCTTTCAGAAACAGAATAAAATGTTATTTATTATTATTGGTTACAGAATGCCATGAGTTAAGGGGGCCCATCTTACGTAAACCAAGGCAAGGCAGTCATCTGGCTTGAATTTACTTTTCACTCTGACGCTTCCAACAGTCCTTTTCACAACTTCCAGTCAGATATAATCAGCTTCAATCCAGACAATCAAATGTGAGTCACTTACTGAGATCTTTGCTGTTCTGTGTTTCCTCCTCCAGTTCTGATGTGGATGCTGCAGGTATAGGTGGGTCCAAGCTGAACCCTTCAGGTTCATCTGCTTCAACCTTCATCGTCTCAGACATCCTCACTCCACTTGACTTCTCCTTTTAACAATCTTTGTTTGTAACCTTCACATTTTCAAGTAGATCAAGGTTTCAGCCATCTGGCCCTCATATTGTGTTTTTACACTGCCTGAAACCGGAATAAGACACGAATCAGCCACTGATCAAATAAAGTGTAACATTAATTGTAAACCGTAGCAGATCTGAAGCGATGCTGCAGAGAGTCTGATACCATGGTCGGTAGTTCTGGGTCCACTCTGTCCCTTTTGCAGCTTTAAAACATCAGCTTTAAATACTTCATCATTAAAAACATTGGTTAAGTCTCTGCTATCAACTACTTTAGCTCCACATAGTAGTCCATTCATTCTTCTAATGAAGGCTAATTGACGAACGAACTGCGGGCTAATGCTAGAAATAATCGCAGCGACCCAACAGATACGTAAGAAAAATATTCTCTAAGACTGTCAAGAAAAGACTGACATATTAATTACACACAAGTGTTAAGACGTTTTACTATCAGCACTTAGCAACTAAGGCTAACATGACAACATCCGGTTACGTTTTAAACTGGAAAGCCTCTTCCGCTATAAACTATCAGTTTTTCAAAATAAAACAATTTATATGAAAATGGACACCTTTCTACCCAGTTCTCATTTTGTCATGGCGAGGATGGTTGGTTGGTTGTTTTATTCTACAAAACAAATAATTGAATTGGGCTTATTTATATACTACCAAAATCCTCAAAAGCCTTATCTTAAGGCACTATACGTGAGAAATGTTAGAAGAAAATGCAGCTGAAGTGAATAAATGCTCGAACCAAACAATCTTTTTCAAATAAATAATTGAAGGATTTTCATAACCAAACCTTCACCCTAATTAGTAACCTGCTTAAGGAGTAGTTTAAAGAAACCACACAAAAGGGATCATGAGATACCCAATACCCACCTGGCTGAGGAGGACTAATTAATAAGTAAGTGAAACATACATCATCTCAATGCTTGAATAAATAAATGCAATAAGTACATTTTATTTTGTAAATGTTTTTATAAATAAACAGCACACAGAATGTATTGGAGATTGCTTTAGGGATTTTCTGTCATATGCAAAAACAGCATCAAAACAGATGTGAGAAGTAAAATAAACCTGGTCATTTATACCGACTCAAATAAATGTTTGCTCAATGTAATTATTGTTGTCATTAAAAAAAAGAATACAAACACTACAATTCCTTTAACTGTCCGTCTTTATCTCCCCGCAACACATGGACACTCATCTGTGTGAGGTGCAAACTCTGAATGTTGGACAGAGTCCGACAGGCTGAATATCTTAAGTCTATGTTCACACAGCAGACAAATGCGACCCAAATCTGATTTTTTGTTTTGCCAATATGTGACCCAGATCTGACTTATTCACAGCATGCTGAATGGTTCAATTCCAATCTTTTCAGCCCCCCAAGAAGTCTGATTTGCGCCACTTTCACATGGTCATGTCACATTTTATTTGACTTTTACATTGGTGACATGCATTATAATTCTGCATCAGAAGAAGCCAGACGCTACATAAGCAATGACTGACAAAAGCAGTGCTGACACTTTGTTTCAGACATGTTACTTCGGTGCCAACAAACAGCAAATAGTGCACTGCCATGCACTATTTCTGTGCAATAGTGAAATCTAGATGAAGTCATAAATCTTTAACATAAAAGTCTGATTGGGCTTGCATTTAATTTGTGGTAAAAACCATAAAGAAAATATTGGAATTCAGTGGGGGAAAAAAAATGAAATTGAGCATCAAGAGCTGCTGTGTGTACATAGAATACTTGGCATGCAAAATGTGCATTCATGGCACTGGCAATATATTGGTCAACAATTATTGCACTCCAAAAGTAATTTGGATAAGAATATTGCACATATATGTAATTGCAATTGATTATACAGCCCAATTGGAGATGATGTTCAGTTGTAAAGAAAATCAAATTTAAGGTAGAAAGAGTTACACTCAGGACCAAATCTAATGCTTCAATCTCATTATATTTGACATTCTGAACAACCTACTTATCTTTTTAGCAACAGTCTTGGTAAAAACACAACTGGGTTTATTAGGATTTTTAGCTTTGGTGATTTTGAAGTTACTAGTTAAAAATCATCAGGATTAACTTTACTGTAGCATTTTGTCCTTTTAACTAAAACTGATCAGTTAGAAAATAAAGCAAATTACAAATGATTAAGTTTTATTTTTTTCAATTATTTTAATTTAATGTGATAATGTGGAGACATAAATTATTCAGAAAAATACTGACAGATTAGCTGACGACTATGATGTTAAGTCAGTCTTTATGAAGACCCATGTGCCTCCTCATATCTCCAAGCTGTGAAAATCCTTTACTGCAAACCGTGCACACAAACGGCTTCTCTCCTGAATGCACTCTCATGTGATTTTCAAGTTGACACCTTTGATAAAATCTACTTTTACAGACGTTACAACCATACGGCCTCTCCTCTGAGTGGACTCTCACATGTCGCTCTAACTGGATTTCTTTTACAAAACGTTTACTGCAATCACTGCAGCTAAACGGTGCCGTGTGAACTTCCATGTGGCTTTTCAGGTTATGTTTTAATGAAAATCCTTTACTACAAACATTACAAATAAACTGCTTCTCTCCTGTGTGAACACGCATGTGTCTGTTCAATGTGTTTTGCAGTGAAAAGTCTTTATTGCAAACCCTACAAACAAACGGTCTCTCTGCAGTGTGGATCCTCATGTGCTTTTTTATATTTTCCTTTCTTTTAAATCTTGTACCACAAATATCACATGAAAAAGGTTTTTCTGCGGAATGGACCTTCATGTGAGTTTTCAGATATGTTTTTGCATGAAACCCTTTACCACAAACATTACAGGAAAATGGTTTCTCTCCAGTATGTATTCTCATGTGTGTCTGAACGAAACTCTTTTCTTTAAATCCTTTACCGCAAAGATCACAGGTATGTTCTCTCTCTGCAGTGTGAGTCATCATGTGTAATTTAACATGAGCGTTGCGCTTGAAAGTTTTTCCACAAACATGGCAGCAAAATGGCTTCTCTTCAGTTTGAACTCCATTCACAGTCGACTTAGATGTCGTAACGCTTTTGTGAGAAGTTGTCTTAGTTTGCAGGGAAGAACATGCTGGATCTTGGTTCCTCTCCAGTTCTAATCCTCCGCTGTCCTCTTCATGAGGTTCCGTTTCCGTCTTTTCATCTGAGCTGCTGGTTGGAGATTCTGTCTCTCTTATGTCATCTGCTTTGATCTCATAAAGTTCGGGTTTCTCTTCATCTTCAATCTTGACAGTAAGCTGCTCTTCCTCGTGACTGATCCACAGTTCCTCTTCCTCCTCCTTTATGCGAGAGTCATCTGGATCCTGCTGGTTCAAACTCAGGCTCCAGTCATGGGGAACCACTTTAATCACAAACATCTGATGGACTGGAAACATCAAAACATAAATGGATTTTAAATGCTTGTTAACCATTTTTGAATCTATTTCTTTACATAAATTGTTAATAGCCATAAGCTATTTTTACTTGGGAAAAATCATACAAATTGTTCAGATGATACAACAGTTGGTGTTTGTATCATATTTTGAAGGTGTCACAAAGAGCTGATTCTAGCCATTTTGGTTCTCTAGGAAAGATTATGGCCCACTGCTCACTACCAGAGATATGTCTGAACCACCTCAAAAAAGACAAAAAATGAGACAATGCTACTAAACAATATTTAGAACCCTTCCATTCCCCATTAGCAAAACATTCATGGCCCAATAATTTGGTATGTCTGCTGTTTTCTGGGGAATATTCAGATAGCGGCAAACCTATTGTTAATTCATTAAAATTTATGTTATCCTCATAACCGTGAGGAACTACAAAAATATAAATCAGGTTACTTTGTGTAAACATATCAGATAAGACGATATCAGGCTCGATCTTGACTGTCTTATTCAATCATTCAAAACTGGGATACAGTTCTACTGTTTCCAATTAATCTTAATTACTGACTTAATTACTGTATAGGAGTAGTAAACGGCATTAAGAGGGAACAAACTAAAAATAATAAAGGGCCTTATCTGAAGAAAAAGTATTTTCCACTTGATTTGGCATCTCCTTCCACTCAACTGCCTCCTTTTTATGCACAGGTGTGCCTTTTATGAGTTCAACATGCAGGTCAAAGGGACAGTCACAATCTTTTAAAGGCTGGAGGGTATTAATGAAAGAGTAAATAATAGGTTCTCCCAAAAGAAAAAAAGATATACATTATTGTTGACATTTTTTTTTGCATGTTTGCATGTCAAACTCTTCACAGCCCTGCAGTGATTCTAAAACTTGCCAATTTCCTCCAACTCGGCAACAACTGTCACTTACTGAGATCTTTGTTATCTTGTTTCTGCTCCAGTTCTGATGCGGATGCTGCAGGTATGAGGGGCTCCGAGCTGAACACTCCAGGTTCATCTGCTTCAACCTTCATCATTTCAGACATCCTCACTCGTCTTAGACTTCGCGATCCTTGTTTACAACCTTCACATGTCCTAGTAGATCAAGGTTTCAGCCATGAATCATCAAGCTGATGCAGCATCTGATTTAACAAAGGATATCAACAGAAAAGGTGAACCACTGCAGGGCTGAAGCGATGCTGAGCAGAGTCTGATGATGCCTTAAGTCAGTAGTTCTGGCTTTACTCTGAAATGTCTCCAGTCTCTCTGCTCCATGATGAACATCAACCTCTTAAAAACTGATTAACTCACTTCTGTTAGCTTCTTTAGCTTCACGGAGGCTAACAGCCCATTCACTATGCTAATGAAGGCTAACTACAAAAATGTAGAAGCGAAATCCTCGAAATAACAACATAATCTAGACACTGATGTAAAACATACTTGTTTAACGCCAACTTTAAAATGTTTTCTATTGGAACTCAGCTAGCTGAGCTGCCTATGCAGTGACATGATGCCCAGCAAGACCGCATCTTTTATCTGAAATGAAAAATAAATACGTCCATCCAGTGAGCGTGATACAGAGAAGAGCATACTCAGGACGATACATCTAAAATCGCCGCACGCATATGGACAGCCACAAAGAGCTAAGCTGCAACTATTAAAGGCTGACCCACATCTGAGGCACACGGTGGATGCTGGGAGATGTTACCTGCATCCTGCTGGAGCTCTGAGCCAAACCCACTCATCTGGGAGCAGCACGTACGGCCCGTAATCTGATGATCTTAAAGGACAAAACGATTCGTTCAAAAGCGACTGCCTGCAGACCGCAGGAGTCTCCACGGGGCGCGCATGCGCAGTGGTTATGCCCACGCTGCTTGGGATGGAGACTTTCAAAACAAAAGTATAACAATGGATTCAAAAGAAAAGAAAAACAATCTCTTCTCATGTTCAATAAAAAGCCCTTACTGAGGTGTTCAATGGGATGAGAATTAATTAACAAAATGATGTTCTTCTATTTACATGAACATTCTGCATTTTCGTGGTATAATATTTGACACAGAAAGTAACACTAAGAAAATTCCTGGTTCTTAGGTTGGTGACATTCATTAACCCTGTATGGTAACGTTACACAAAATAAACATATTCTGTGTGTAAAGCTTGTAAAAGGCTACGTTCACACAACTAGCGAATTTTACTTCACTCTTTTTAATTATACCATTGTGTAGATATTTAAAAAATAATCTGAGAGGCAGTCCTAAATAATTTATACTTAATTTTTTTGTGTATGTTATGTGGAACTGAGACTCCATTATTTCACTTTAAATAAATCTGAAAAATACATATTAAAGTGTACTGTGATAAAAATTAATTGATCTAAAACAAGGTATTTTTGAAGGAACATCAAGAGGTAGGCTTCCCACAGTGTCATAAACTCAGGGTTGACTCATAAAGCACTACAGCCTGAACTTTTAAAAACTTCAATATCGAAAACATTAATTCAGTCTCTAGTTTAGCGAAAAGTCTATTCATGTTGTTTATAAAAATTAATGACATTCTGTGTAGCAAACTACCGATAGAAAGAACAAACAATCGTGAAATGGAGAATCTGAGAGATCTCTAATGTCTAATGCAACAGTAGCTACTTCTATATCCACTTCCTCTTTCAACCTTTCAGAACAAAGCGCACAAATGGGAAAGTAGTAAAATAGATTCTTATTTATAAAATTTTTAATGTAATTTCACTTTGTTTTCATGGCCCTGATTAAAAAGACTAACTTCAGGGCATTTACTGAAAAAACATGAAATTAAATTACATTTATTATAAAAAGAATACAATGCTGAATGTACACACATTTTAAATATTATTTATACCCAGGCGTAACAGTTTTTCTTTAAATAAATCTTTTCAGTAAAGCACATAATTTTGTACAAGGTAAAATGAAAACATGTTTTTTCTATAAACAAGAAAATGGGAAGGACAAGCTGTAGTGATCAAGTTCTGCCAAGATGATGACATCAGTGTCTGCTAACAAACATTTACTTTGCAGGAGTCAGAAAGACATGATGTTCAGGACAAAGTGAAACTATTTGTTTCAGAGCTCGCGTGATTCTAGCGCCTTTACATTTACATGTGCATCTAAACTACACCCCGTATCGGAAAATAGAAGTTTATATGTACATCAGTGAGGAACTGTAATTACTGACAGTTGACGTATTGTTGCCACCTTGTGATTCTGTTGTTAGGAGCTCAGTGATTCCAGGAGTAGGTAGAAAAAATAAATAAAAAAGAATCCTCTTAATATTTACACTTAGGATTGAATAAACTTTAGAAACTGCTCAGTGCCCTTCCCTCAATCCCACCATTTATGACAAACTTTTGAAGAAGTTTGCTGATGACTTCATGGTCATTTTAATTTAACCCCAGGTTTGAATATTTCAAACCTGCTGGTCAGTGTGGTTCATGGACTGGGAAATGATTGTTAAAAAGTGATGGACTTAATAAAAGTTCTGAGTCCTTAAAAAGGTATGGGCATTTTGCTTAAAGTGTTATTTACAAAGATCAGAACCAAAAGTTCTTTTTATTTGTGGTTAAGCATTTCATTGATTGGAAGATTGTTGTAGTTAAATACACCATTTATCAGAACCTAAGGCTCCTGTTTCACTTTAACTGAAACGTCTCCAGATAGATGGATAGATAGATAGATAGATAGATAGATAGATAGATAGATAGATAGATAGATAGATAGATAGATAGATAGATCTTTTTAAATTTCTAGTTTGTGAAATGTACCATAGTAGAGATTACATATCGTGTGAAATTCAAGATACGTTTATTGATTTCATCTGAGTTTACACATATTACAATAAAATTATTGCTCCCCTGAAAGGAGTTGCACATGTAGATTTATCTTTATTTACCCCACCTAAACATTCATTACACCTGAATCATGGAGTGTGAGCCTCCATGTGTCTTTTCAGATTTTGCTGTTGCGTAAATCCTTTATTACAAACACCACAAACAAATGGTTTCTCTCCCGTATGAACACGCATATGACTTTTTAAATAATCTTGCCGTGAAAAGCCTTTACTACAAAAACTACAAACAAAGGGTTTCTCCCCAGTGTGAACGCGAATGTGAATTTTAAGATTCCTTTGCAGTGAAAATCCTTTACCACAAATGCTGCAAAGAAATGGCTGCTCCCCTGTATGTATATGCATATGAATTTTTAGATTGCGCTGCTGTGAAAATTCTTTATTACAAACGCTACAGACAAAAGGTTTCTCTCCTGTGTGAACACTCATGTGACTTTTGAGACGATTTTGTTGAGAAAATCCTTTACTACAAATGCTGCAAGTGAACGGTTTCTCACCTGAGTGAACACGCATGTGTGTCTTTAGATTCTGTTTTAGTGCAAACTCTTTATTACAAACCCCACAAATAAATTCTTTTTCTCCGGTATGAACACGAATGTGACTCTTTAGATGATCTTGTCTAGAAAACTCCTTACTACAAATATTGCAGGTGAAAGGTTTCTCTCCGGTGTGAACACGCATGTGTGTCTTAAGATTTGATTTCAGTGAAAATCCCTTACTACAAAAGCCACACACAAACTGTTTCTCTCCTGTGTGAACACCCATGTGACTCTTCAGATGTTCTTCTTGTGAAAATCGTTTACTGCAAACAGTACATGAAAATGGCTTCTTTGCAGTGTGAATCAACCACATGTGGTTTTTGAGAGATTTCTCTCTTTTAAATCTTGTACCACAGACATCACAGGAAAATGGTTTTTCTCCTGAATGGACTGCCAGGTGGTTCTTAAGAATGGTCTTTCTATGAAATGTTCTACCACAATCATCACAGGCAAATGGTCTCTCACCAGTGTGAAGTCTCATATGTATCTGAAGGTAACTCTTTTTTTTAAATACTTTTCCACAAAGACCGCAGCCATGTTCTTCATTTCCTGTGTGTGTCATAATGTGCACTTTAACATGAGACTTCTTTTTGAATCTTTCACCACAGACATTGCACCCAAATGGCTTCTCTCCAGCATGAACTCCAATCAGTCCTGTGAATTTTGAATGCAGTTTAGATCTTTTACCTTTATTGTGAATCGTTGTCTTGTTCTTTTGAGAACAGGCTGGATGCAGGTTTCTGTGTGGTTTTGGTTCTGTGCAGTCCTCTCCATCTAGTTCTATTTCTATCTGTTCAGTTGAGCCGCTGGTTGAAGCTCCGGTGTCTCTGTTGTCTTCAGTTTTGATTTCCTTAGACTTTGATAACGGAGGTTTCTCTTCATCCTCACTCTTCACAGTAGGCTGCTCTTCCTCCTGACTAATCCTCAGTTCCTCATCTTCCTCCTTTATGTGGGGGTGTTCTGGGTCCTGCTGGTCTAAACTGGAGCTCCAGTATGGGAGGGCCTCTTCTTTAATCACCAACTGGTGATAGTCTGCAAAAATTGGCGTATAAAAATTGAGGCGAAAGATCCAGAGCTCTACATATCCTTAGTGAATAATTATTAATCATTGAATGATATCAATGCAGTATAAAAGCAGCTTTTTTTTTTTTTTTACCTTTTTACACCAATAAAACCCAGAAAAGATTACACTAGAAACTGTTTCAATCTACCTTCATGCTCTGTAGTAAAACTAAAATATCTCAACTTTAGAACAAAGAATATGCTTGTAAACATCCACTCTTTTACTAATGGTCTGGACTGGCCGAAAAGTGAATTTAGCACAAAGCCGTTCACCCAATTACAGCACAGAACGGAGAATGGGCTTCTGTGGAAATGAAGCTGGCATTATCAAAGTGGTGTATCCATGCCTGGACATGTATGTGGATATATTCATAGAAATTGAAGGAAAGTATGCAGCTGAAAAAGTGTAGTGTCATTTAAGTATTAATTTCTAGGTCAGAGACAATACAAATATGCAGGAAAGAATATTGCTTCTAATTGAAAAAATAAAGAAAAGAATAAAATCCAATGTGTCACAAACATTCATGAGGCTTAATTAGAAATTATTCCACAATCCTTGATGAAAACCAGAGCAAGCTTAATGTAGGGTTAGTCAGAAAGTAATTTAATTAATAAACTGAATAGTTTAAAGAGACAGACCAATGGGCAGAAGCTGTTGCTACAATAATCTCCCTCCAGGGTGCCTAATTCTACACAAACCAATGTGCCACTTACTGAGATTTTTGCCGTCCTGTGTTTCCTCCAGGTCTGATGTGGATGCTGCAGGTCTGGGGGTCTCTAAACTGGACCCAGGTCCATCTGCTTCAACCTTCATCATCTCACAAATCCTCGCTCCACCTGGGATTCTCCTTTTCGCAATCCTTGTCTTCGACCTTCACATGTTCAGTCATATAAGCCGTATCTTCTGTATTTCCGCTGTCTGAAACTGGAGTCAAACATAAACCAGCCTGTCGCAGAGCTGAAGCGATCCTCCAGAGCAGAGTCTGATATCTTGATTAGTAGTCCTGGGTGTCCCCAGTCTCTCGATCCTCAGCTGGACAACAGCGTTAGAGGTGGTGTCCACAGACGATGTGGTCCTCCCCGCACAGTCTCACAAACTCAGCATGTAGACTTGTCTTAAATAACTGCGCTGTGAACTATTACATGCTTCAACCTCGAAAACACTGATTCTCTTCTTCAGGTGAAAGTCTAATCATGTTGCTAATAAAGGCTAATTACATTCTGTGACGCACATTTCGTCTAGAAATGATCACAACCATCCGAATCAAATATCCAGAGGTAATATATTCCCAAAAACTGGTAATAAATTTATTATTAAATCCTGGTTTTACACAAACTCCAAGACGTTTTTTCTCTTAGCCAGTTAAGCTAATATTGCTACATCCGGTTGTTACCTCTAGAATGACCAATGAACAAGACGGAAAGCTCCGACAGGAAGTAGCACGTCAGTTACCCACCATTAGCTTTTCAAAATAATAAAGTTTAAATGCAACAAAACTCCTTTAACGGATATTAAAAGCAGGTAATTTGTATGCTACTTTACCAGACAAAATGTATTTCTTATATTCATATCACACAAGAAAATTCAACACTACTGCAGAAGTGTACTTAGTACATGCAAGTCTTTAATTTACTGTGGAAATTAGATGATAATGAAAAGACATCAGGGTGAAATCCACAGTTACTGAAGTGTGGAGACAGTTGGTGAAACATCAGAAATGAAAACAGAAGTTTGAACATAAAAGCAGAATAGAATGACTATAATCTTTGAGAAGTAGTGACAAATTGTTCAACTACAAATAGTTCCTCTCGTGTGAACACGCATGTGTCTCTTCAGTTGATCTTTCAGTGAAAACGCTTTATTGCAAACACTACAAATAAATTGTTTCTCTCCAGTATGGACTTTCATGTGTTTTTCAAGATGACACTTTTGGATAAATCTGCTTTCACAGACTTCACAACCAAACGGCCGCTCCACTGTGTGGAGTTTCTCATGTCGCTGTTGCTGGATGTCATTTGTAAAACATTTATTACAGTCACTACAGCTAAATGGTCCATTGTGAACTTTCATGTGCCTTTTAAGATGATGATGTTCTGAAAATCCTTTACTACAAACTCTACAAATAAACAGTTTCTCTCTTGTTTGGACAAGCACATGTCTGTCTAGATTATATTTGATTGAAAATCCTTTGCTGCAAACACTACAAATGAACCGTTTCTGTCCCGTGTGAACACGTAGATGTTTCTTTAAATTCTCTTGGAAGGAAAATCCTTTATTGCAAGTATTACAAATAAACTGTTTCTCTTCTGTATGAACAAGCAGGTGTTTCTTCAGTAATGTTGATGAAAACCTTTACTACAATAACTACAAATGAGCAGTGTCTCTTCTGTGTGAACATTCATGTGTCTCTTTAGAGTCTGCTGTAGTGAAAAGCCTTTACCACAAACTCTACAAATGAACTTCTTCCCTCCTTGGTGAACATGCAGGTGTCTTTTTAGATTCTCCTGTAAAGCAAATCCTTTACTGCAAATGCTGCAAATGAAAGGTTTCTCTCCGGTGTGAACACGCATGTGACTCTTTAATCGCATTTGTTGAGAAAATCCTTTACTGCAAACACTACAGACAAAGGGTCTGTCTGCAGTGTTGATCCACATGTGGCTTTTTAAATTATGCTTTCTTTTAAATCTAGTTTCACAAACATCACAGGAAAAAGGTTTTTCGTCAGAGTGGACATCCAGGTTCTCGTTAAATAATTTTTTTGCATGAAACCTTCCACAATTATCACAGGCAAATAGTCTTTCTCCTGGGTGAAGTGTCATGTGAGTCTGAAGAGAAGTTGTTTCTTCAAATCTTTTACAGCAACGATCGGAGCCAAGCTCTCTCACTGCATAATCAAAAGCCTTCTGATTGAATATTTCACAATTTCATTCATTTCACTGTCTTCCAGCACCAGGCTCCGTACACCTCTCACGAAATTTCACTCTGGAACTCCGCTGTCCCTCATGGATTTTTGTGCAATTCAGGTTTAATTACTGATAAAAATTTACATTTATTCTATCACATCAACCATTACAAAAAGAATTACATTTACTTTTTTGCATAGCAAAGAAACACAGAACTTTCAATGAACTTCACAATTCGAACTTTAATTAAATACAATAAAATTTAGTCCAAACACAAATTTAGAAATATGTATTTAATAGGTTTTTAGCATATTTCAAAACAGTAGACTATGTACGCGACTTCAAATGTCATTTAAATTCAAACCAGTTAGTTAAGGCAAGACAATATCTAAAACCTTAAGCTGAGTGTGGTCCATAGCCATGATTGGGAGACAGTTGTTTAAATGATGGATTGTAATATACACCAGAATCACAAAGCAAAGGTATTTCTCATGTGTGCATGAACATTTGAGTAACAGGACGGCTTTTCTACTCAAATCTACCACAGACATTGGAACTAAAAACTCTGGTTTCAATGCATCTTTTTCAGAAATAAAACCATAACTACAGCTAAATGTTTTCTTACAGGTGTGCACAGGCTCTACAATAATTAGGTGACATAACCCATGATGCGGTTAACCCAGGGAATTCTACAGAGCTGCCTGTTGATGTGATAGAACCCAATCTAAGTTTGCTAAGTTATAAAAAAAAACTCACTACAGTTAACCTTTTTATAATTATCCTGGATGTGATGAATGGTTGACGACATCAAACTTTGTTTAAAGAGTCTGTACTCACTGAAGAAAAAAAGTTCTGGTTAAAGACGGAATGTGTGCCAACAGAAAGTGGAAAATGTGAAAAATGTGTTTTTCCAAAACACAATTAGTTGCACTCTTCATGAACATGCATGTGGCTCTTCAGATCTCCACGTCGTGAAAACGATTTATTGCAAACACTGCAAACAAATGGTTTCTCTCTTGTGTGGACATACATGTGCCTTGTTAGAATAATCTGTTGTGAAAATGCTTTACAACAAACACTGCAAACATATGGTTTTTCTCCTGAATGGACTCTCAAGTGGTTTTTAAGATGACACATCCTAAAAAATCTGTTTTTACAAACGTCACAACTAAATGGCCTTTCCTCCGTGTGAAGTCTCATGTGTCGCTCCAACTGGATTTCCTTCACAAAGCGTTCACTACACTCGCTACAGCTAAATGGTGAAGTGTGAACCTCCATGTGTTTTTTCAAATATCCTTGTCGTGAAAATCTTTTAGAACAAACAGTGCAAACAAACGGTCTGTCTCCAGTGTGAACACGCGTGTGATTCCTCAGATTCTCTTGTCGTGAAAATCCTTTACTACAGACGCTACAAATAAATGGTTTTTCACCAGTGTGAATACGCATGTGTCTCTTTAGTACATTTTGCAAGGAAAATCCTTTACTGCATATGCTACAAATAAATGGTTTCTCTCCTGTGTGAATGCGCAGGTGGCTCTGGAGAACATTTTGTTGGGAAAAACCTTTACTGCAAACACTACAGGTAAACTGTTTATGACCTGTGTGAACATGCATGTGTCTCTTTAGAACAACATCTTGTGCAAATCTTCTGTTGCAAACACTACAAACAAATGGTTTTTCTGCCGTGTGGATCCTCATGTGCTGTTTAATACTATCCTTTCTATGAAATCTTCTACCGCAAACCTCACAAGAAAAAGGTTTTTCTTCTGAATGGATTATCGCATGAGTCTTAAGAAAGTTCTTTGCATGAAACGCTTTACCACAATAATCACATACAAATGGTTTCTCTCCAGTGTGGAGTCGCATATGTGTCTGAAGACGGCACTTTCCAATAAATCCTTTCCCACAAAGACCACAGTAATGTGTTCTCTTTCCAGTGTGAATCATCATATGGATTTTAACAGAAGTCTTATGTTTGAAACCTTTGCCACAAACACTGCAACCGAATAGCTCCTCTCTTACATGGACTCCAGTCTGAGCTGTATGTTTGGAACTCTTAGCTCTTTTACCTCTTGTACCTAATTTAACTTTTATCTTATTTTCAACTGGATCTTGGTTCCAGTCTGGTTCTGGTCCTCCACAGTCTTCTCCATTAGATTCTGTTTCCATCTGTTCAACTGACCAAATGGTTAAAGCTGCCGCCTCCATGTTGTCTTCAGTTTTGTTGTGATAGATCACTGATAATTGAGGTTTCTCTTCATCTTCAATCTTCACAGTAAGTTGCTCTTCCTCCTGACTGATCCACAACTCCTCCTCTTCCTCCTTTATGTAGGGGTTGACAGGGTCCTGCTGGCCCAAACTGGGGGTCCAGTCATGAGGAACCTCTTTAATCACCAACATCTGATGGAGTGGCAACACTGAAACAAACGTGGACATTATTCAGAAAAGTTGCTTAACAAAGACACTTTCTAGATTCATAATCTAGTCAGCCAAAAGCTTAAAATTATTGGCAATCATCCAATATTATTATAATGTATTATTAAATATGCACATTACATTTTAAAGCTCAATTGTCATTTTTCTAATTGGAAAAAAGGCTAAATTAATAAATCTGGTGCTATTATTGAACCAAGTTTTCAATGAACATCAAAGAACCGATTCAACCAGATATTTAGAAATAATTTTTGTGCGAAACAATCACCATTTACTTCAGTTAGTGGAATGCTTATTAATGCTGACTTAGTACAAGTGTTGAAATGCCATTTTAGGGAAAATATGAAATTTTAGGGTAAATATCATATGACTTTATTAATCTGATGGATACAACAGGTATGTTTTTCTTGAAAAAATGAAGAAAAATTTTAGCTAATGTGTGACAATTATTGATTTATTACATTTGAATGCCTCCACAAAATACTAAATATAAATTTAAGAAAATTATGTTTTTTACCCATATATCTTAAAATCCCAAATGTTCCTTGAATTGCAGAGTCATGTACATATTTTCATCAATGTCAATATAAAAACGATTTATCAGAATCAGTTGCATCAAGTGTAAACATTGTCTCCTTTATTCAGAATGTCTGGAAAACAGTTAGACTCAAAATGTATTTTTAATCACATCAAAAGTTATCAACGTTGTCCCTGATGCTTGTTTGATTTCTAAATACATTAGTGTGTGCTTGTCTGAATGGGTCGGTGACAGGCATAAACTTTAAACACTTTGTAGAACGTCGCTTTATGAGGCTCAGTCTATTTACTTTTATTAGCTTACTGGCAGATTGGCCATATCCAATACAGCAGACAAAGTAAAGCATCACAGCAACGGGCCAATGTGCCCAATGAGGCATTGGTGTATTTATGTCTGTGCTGTTTGCAAGAAGGTGGAAAAATTTAGGGGTTTCTGTGTGGTGCAGAAGAGGACTATGCACAGAGAGGCTATAGTCCTCCCCCTCTGTCTCTAGATTTTATTTTATTTTACACTAAGAAGCCTGTAGTGACTGTTTTTGAGTCATTTACTGAGATCTTTGTTGTCTTGTGCTTCCTCCTCGTGTTCTGATGTGGATGCTGCAGGTATGGGAGACTCCAAGCTGACCCCTCCAGGTTCATCAGCTTCAACCTTCATCATCTGAGACATCCTCGTTCCACTTGAGATTCTCCATACAAGATGGATCTTCAATTCTTTTGCTGCCGGAAAGTAGAATCAGACGCATTTTCAAATTAAATTCAGCTTACTTTACTTTACAAACCCCAAAGGGAAATTAAATGTTGTTGTAATTAATATTAAATCAAATTTCTTTAGAGTTATTGTAGATGGTGATGGCTGTAGGTAGGAAATGGCTGTGGTGCAGCGACCTGTATCGCAGCGCATTTGAAAAAGACTCTGACTAAAGACTCTCTTTTCAGTGTCTCTTTAGTCACAGGCTTTCATCATGACCATCCTGGAGAAGGATGGTCATGATGGACCATCCTTAATGAACATGGTATTCATGACCATGATTGAAAAATAATAATAGTAATAATAACATAAAATTTCAGAGAAAGTACATAGCTACTCCAAAGTGCTACGGAGCCCCTAAGGGGACATGGAGAGGGGAAAAAAAGGGAAAGAAATCCCGACTTATTATCCCGAGATCCCGACTTATTATCTCGAGATCCCGAGATCCCGACTTATTATCTCGAGATCCCGACTTATTATCTCGAGATCCCGACTTATTATCCCGACTTATTATCTCGAGATCCCGACATCAGTACATAACGACCTAATCACAGTGATGGAGGACACCCACCCATGATTTTTATTTCGAGCTTGGGCTTGAGTATAAACACATTAAATCAGTGCTTGACAGCAGACATGGATTTAGTATTAGTGAGAGACATCTGAAGAGAGTTTTCAGAGCGCGGGGACTCATTCGGCGCAAGTCCTTTTCCGACTTGGCAGTTTTGGTAGAATTCATTAATAACCAGCTACAGTCCTCTGGACAGCTTCACGGTTACCGATGGATGTACGCTAAATTGCATGTGCATGATATCCTCCTCTGGGACATCTCTGGACCGCAGAAAATGATATAAGTCGTCCTCCATAATCAATGTAGACACACTCCCC
Organism: Xiphophorus couchianus; assembly: GCF_001444195.1. Classification (NCBI taxonomy): domain Eukaryota; kingdom Metazoa; phylum Chordata; class Actinopteri; order Cyprinodontiformes; family Poeciliidae; genus Xiphophorus; species Xiphophorus couchianus. Next base: position 11,785,490 of record NC_040237.1, on the reverse strand, counting down.
CACGTTTACCGCATAAAAACATGCCTTTCCCCCCCAAAAAAGTAACTCGCGATTTTTCAGAAATGTCGCGGGATCTCGAGATAATAAGTCGGGATAATAAGTCGGGATCTCGAGATAATAAGTCGGGATAATAAGTCGGGATCTCGAGATAATAAGTCGGGATCTCGGGATCTCGAGATAATAAGTCGGGATCTCGAGATAATAAGTCGGGATTTCTTTCCTTTTTTTCTCTCTCCATGTCCCCTTAGGGGCTCCGTACCCTAACCCTAACCCTAACCCCCTCTCTGGTCCGTGGACCACAACCACAGCAAGTTCCTCCGCAAGTTCAGAGAGGACCTGCCCATCAAACTCAACTGACCCCGGAGCGCCACGACCTCCTCAGAGGGACGTTCCAAAAAAAAACAACAACAAAAAAATAACCTGTGGTGACGTAACCCAGCAATTTGAAAAAACACTAATCTTTCTGCGTCATGGTGGATGTCGCGGGGTTAAAGTAAAAGGGGCTTAGGGGCTCCGTAAAGTACGGAGCCCCTAAGGGGACATGGAGAGAGAAAAAAAGGAAAGAAATCCCGACTTATTATCTCGAGATCCCGACTTATTATCTCGAGATCCCGAGATCCCGACTTATTATCTCGAGATCCCGACTTATTATCCCGACTTATTATCTCGAGATCCCGACTTATTATCCCGACTTATTATCTCGAGATCCCGCGACATTTCTGAAAAATCGCGAGTTACTTTTTTGGGGGGGAAAGGCATGTTTTTATGCGGTAAACGTGGGGGAGTGTGTCTACATTGATTATGGAGGACGACTTATATCATTTTCTGCGGTCCAGAGATGTCCCAGAGGAGGATATTATGCACATGCAATTTAGCGTACATCCATCGGTAACCGTGAAGCTGTCCAGAGGACTGTAGCTGGTTATTAATGAATTCTACCAAAACTGCCAAGTCGGAAAAGGACTTGCGCCGAATGAGTCCCCGCGCTCTGAAAACTCTCTTCAGATGTCTCTCACTAATACTAAATCCATGTCTGCTGTCAAGCACTGATTTAATGTGTTTATACTCAAGCCCAAGCTCGAAATAAAAATCATGGGTGGGTGTCCTCCATCACTGTGATTAGGTCGTTATGTACTGATGTCGGGATCTCGAGATAATAAGTCGGGATAATAAGTCGGGATCTCGAGATAATAAGTCGGGATCTCGAGATAATAAGTCGGGATAATAAGTCGGGATCTCGAGATAATAAGTCGGGATAATAAGTCGGGATCTCGAGATAATAAGTCGGGATCTCGAGATAATAAGTCGGGATTTCTTTCCTTTTTTTTCCCCTCTCCATGTCCCCTTAGGGGCTCCGTAGTAAAGTGCTGCTAACCTGAGTAAAAAATATAGAAATCAGAGCAGAGAGTCTGATACCTTGGTCAGTATTTCTGGGTCCATTCTGAAACTGCCTCCAGTTTCTGTCTTCAGCGGGACAACAAGATCAGAGGAAGTGTCCAAAAACGATGATCAAGTCTTATCTCTCTGCTGCTTTAGCTCCATGGTGACCACCGCTTCCTTCTCTTATTGCTTATCTGAATGAACTGCAAATGTCGGCTAGAAATAATCACAGAGGTTCACAGCAAACACGAAAAAGCGAAATCCTTACCGAGATGGTCGATCAGAGTCTGGGAGGTTTAGCAAGGACATTTTTATCACACGTATTTCACACAAACAAGCGTCTTTCGTCGGTCGGGATATAGCCAGTCAAGCTAACATTGTCATCGTAATTACAAAGAATAAACGCAAACCAAGATGGTCCGGGTTATACGTTGACGACGTCGCCGCCATATTGTGAGTGGCTATGGACAGTTCTGTCTCGAAGGGCGTTGAGTAAAGCGGTGAGACTGCGAGGTCTGCTGGGGTAGTATGAGTCATCAGCAGGCAGATATATTTAAATTAGTTGTGGTACGAAATTAAAAATATATAATCTAATAAACTAGAGCCTTTAGACAGTTTTGACTCATTGTTAAATATCATTAAGAGTTTTGTAGAGCACTTTATGTATTAGGTAACATAAATAGAAAAGTTTTTGTTTTTTTTCATTAAGAGCTGATTGGAAATTTAGTCCCAACACGAAGAAGTGTTGTTCATGGAATACAAGTAACAAGTGAAAAAGGCAGATAACTTCTTAAAACAACAGCAAACAAAAGTGGAATTTGTGAACTTTACCAACGTATTAAATTTTCAAAGCTCTGGTCATCCCTAATGGAAATGAAGTCTGATCAGGAAACATTTTAAAACGCTGAAGGTACATGGGTCATTTTTCTTACTAAGCATGTGTTGCAACATAATACCCAGTACAACTGTTGGCTTTGTGCATGTGAATGTAAAGCTACAGAAAAGAGATAAACCAAAATTGGCTCATTGAAAAAAAAATATACTGCTCTCCTATTTTACATCTGGGCATTTTACATTTGATCATTTTCAGAAGCAGATGTATTATATCTTCAGAAAATGTCATACTTAAAAACAACAGCACTTAATTCAACAAAATGTGACGCTATGCATAATTATGTTTATACATAATCGTACAATAGTGATTAAGAGTAAACTGAGTACCACACTGTGAAGCAGAAATCAGTAGTCAGATTGCAAATTCTGGTTGTTAGAACTGAAAAAAAGAAATTTTATTCAAGTTTATTTGTAACACATTTCAGCAACAAAGGACTTCAAACTGCTTTACATAATGAAAACATAAATATCCCCTCCAAAAAATCTTTTTTATTTTGTTCAGTGTGCTAACATCTTTGGCATCACTTTCTTCAGCCCAACTTCACCTAAGTGATCTATTATTTTAACCTAACCAATTTTGGCAAAAATATTTCCCCAGAAAACAAAAAAATATCCAATGCAAAAGTTAAAAAAAACAATTACCGTATTTTTCGGACTATAAGCCGCTACTTTTTTCCCACGCTTTGAACCACGCGGCATATAGCCCGGTGTGGCTTATATATGCAAGTTTCCTGTTTCATAAAAAAACAACTTTATGGGTGCAGCTTATAGTGAGGTGCGCTCTATAGTCCGGAAAATACGGTACAATAAAATTTAGAAACATGCAGTGAACTTTATAGAACCAGAATCTGAAAATAAAAACGGACTCAAATGTAAACATATGAAGGTAAGATTAAAATGTTGCCACCAACTTCTGGTTTTGTGAATTTGGCGCAACTTGCATATTAAAATGAATGACATACCTCTTTTTACCTCTTTTATAATCACATGTGATTTTATGTGGTTTATTTACATCAAACAAACACTAAGAGTTAAAAATCTATACCTTTTGAAAGAAACTTATGTTGATATTAGTTGCACTGTTGCCTTGCATCAAACTGGCTCAAATCTGTTATCTATAGAATACATGAAAACTCTTCCTAGATGGAGTTTGCATGTATTCCCTGTAGATGCTTGGGTTCTCTCCAGGTACTCCGGCTTCATCCCACAGCCAAAAACATGACTGCTGGGTCAACTGGTCTCTCTAAATTGTCCATAGGTGTGTGTGCGTGGTTGTTTGTCCTGTGTGTATTTCTGTTACCCTGTAATGGACTGATGACCTGTATACCTTGCTTCTCACCCAATGATTGAGGTAAGTAGGCATCAGTTCCCCAGAACCCTGCACGGATAAGCAGGGGGATAAAAGCTAAATAGATAGTATTTCTCGAATTGACTTCATATTTTCTTTTTTGTCACAAGCTTTAAAAATGTCACATGCTCTGATCATAGACTTTGAAGTGTTACACAAGACCATACATGAAAATTCATTAAATAAACATACATTTCTATCTGGATTACTCAAACCGATCATTAAGGAATATTTTCTCCTAAATCCACTTTAACAAAAATGCCAGAAATATAGTTGTCATCAAATTTCTGAGGTTCATCTTTAGTCAGATACTCCATGGTAAACACTCCTAATCACCACAAATCAGGGGTGTCCAAAGTCAGAACCTGAGATTTCCTATCCTTTAACTTTTAGATGTGTCCCTGCTTCTACACACCTGAATCCAATGAATGGCTCGTAACCAGGCCTTTGCAAAGCTGAAAGATGCTGATGAACAATTTGATTCTGGAGTATTGGAGAAGGGAGACATCTAAAAGTTGCAGGATGATAGCTATCAAGGACTAGAGTTGGGCAACCCTGCCAATAATGAAAAACATAAATATATGTTTCTACTACAGTGAGATGTATGTGGGTAGGAGAGTTCATATTTTTTGACATATACAACATTTTTATAATAACTTAAGGTAACAGTTAATTTATTGTGCTATAAAATGGCACAATGTGCCTGAGAAATACATAATAGCCACCCTTTAACTTTCCGGCCAACAGCTTACATAAGTTTGTTTACAAGCACTTCATTAAATCCTTATAACTAAACAAAGGACAAAAATCCCACTCTGTGGAAGCTTGTGGTTCATAAACCCCCTTAAGTCTACCTATGTTGTAGCAGAAAGCCAGTAAACGTCCAAGGAAACAGCCAAACTCTGTTCCTCTGGTTATGCTGCCTCCTCCCAGTGTGGACCTCAGGCAAGAATTTAGCTACATCAAAATCTCAGTCAACAATATACAAAACATTGAAAAGTGCATAGTGGTCAGATAAGGTATTTAACTGTATTTTATCTGTAACAGGTCAACTTACCTCAACTTGTGGAGTGTGAACATCCATGTGATTTTTCAGATAAGCTTGTCGTGAAAATCCTTGACTGCAAACACTACAAATAAATGGTTTATCCCCTGTGTGAACACGCATGTGACTTTCTAGATGGTTTTGTTGTGAGAATCCTTTGCAACAAAAACTACAAATGAATGGTTTCTCCCCAGTGTGAACACGCATGTGTCTCTTCAGATTCTCTTGCAGTGAAAATCCTTTATTGCAAACACTACAAACAAACGGTTTCTCTCCTGTGTGAACGCGCATGTGACTTTTTAGATGACTCTGTAGGGAAAATGCTTTGCTACAAAGACTGCAAATAAAGGGTTTCTCACCTGTGTGAACAAGCATGTGAGTCTTTAGACTCTGCTGTAATGCAAATCCTGTACTACAAACACTGCAAATAAACGGTTTCTCCCCTGTGTGAACACACATGTGACTTTTGAGATGATTTTGTCGTGAAAATCCTTTACTGCAAACACTACAAACAAATGGTTTCTCTGCAGAGTGGATCCACATGTGCTTTTTAAGGGTTTCTTTTCTTTTAAACCCTGAACCACAAACATCACAGGAAAAAGACTTTTCCCCTGAATGGACCTCCAAGTGACTTTTAAGAATCGCCTTTCTATGAAACCTTCTACCACAATCAGCACAGGCAAATGGTCTCTCACCAGTGTGGACTCTCATGTGTGTCTGAAGAGAACTCTTCTTTTTAAATACTTTACCACAAAGGTCACAGCTATGTTCTCTCTTCCCATTGTGTGTCAACATGTGTATTTCAGTAGAAGTTTGACATTTGAACCATTTTCCACAAATTTTGCAACCAAATGGCCTCTCTTCAGTATGTGCTTCTATCTTAGATGTGAGTTTGGAAAGTGGATTAGATGTCTCACCTATGTTGTAAACTATTGTGTGACTTTCTTGAGAAGAACATAAAGGTTCTAAGTTATTATCTGGTTCTGGTCCTCCTCTGACCTCTCCATCAGGTTCTGTTTTTATCTGTCCAGCTGAGCTGCTGGTTGGAGCTACTATCTGCCTGTTATCTTCAGTTTTAATTTGCTTAGGCTGTGATAACTTAGGTTTCTCTTCTTCTTCATCCTTCACAGCAAACTGTTCTTCCTCCTGACTGATCCACTGTTCCTCCTCTTCCTTCTTTATGTGGGGGGGCTCTGGGCCATGCTGGTCCAAACAGGAGCTCCAGTCATGAGGAACCTCTTCTTTAATCACCAATATCTGATAGACTGGGAAGAGTGAACAACAAAAGTACATTCATGACTGTTTGGAAACTATTTGAATGATTAAAAAATCTAAATGAAAACATAAACCAATAAATAAAGGCATGCTTTTTGAAAACTAAGAAACAAAACAAAAGCAACACTGATAAATGCCAATGCACATTTTCTTCTTTCTTCTTTTTGGTTTTTGTGTTTTACCATTTACCTATCCCCTTTCTGCTGGTAAATATGCATTTCCCTGTTGGGAGACGTTACAGGTTATGTTTATTTTATAAGGTTATCTTATTTGGATAGAAATGTTTTAAGATGAGACTTCCCCTTCCCCAGACCATTTTGAATGGTCTGGGGAAATAATCAAGTGCTTTTAAACTACTGAGTAGCTCAGAGATGTTAAGTAACATAAATTCTCATAACTCAAACCACACTGTCATGCTTTATTTGACTTGAATACCATGCAGTTAAACTGAGTCTTTAGTAGCATCTTAACATTTTCCAAATTCTGAGCAGACCTGATGAGAAGAGATAAAACAGACTGGGACATTATGTGATTCTGCGTTGCAAAAGTAGAATCACATCTACTTCTAAGTCCGCATTTTGAGACACCTAAAAGCATTGGGTTACTTGATCTCAGTGTTCCAGATAAAGAATTAAGTTGCAAGAAATCCTGAAGATGGAGCCAGACTCTTAAGCTTAACTTGTTCCAATCCAGATAAAACAATGTGAGCCACTTACTGAGATCTTTGCTGTCTTGTGTTTCCTCCTTGTGTTCTGATGCGGATGCTGCAGGTATGGGAGGATCCAAGCTGAACCCTCCAGGTTCATCAGCTTCGACCTTCATCGTCTCGGACATCCTGGCTCCCCCTTTGATTCCCCCTTTTCACAATCCTTGTTTACAACTTTCACATGTTGTAGTACATCCAGGTTTCTGAAACTTGAGTCAGATACAAATAAACACCTGATTTGGTGAAACAGAAAATTTAAACTGTACCAGAGCTGAAGCGATGCTGCAAAGCAGAGAGTCTGAGCTTGGTCAACACTTCTGGGTCCACTTTGTCCCTAGTCTCTCGGTCCTCAGCTGGACAACATGGTCAAAGGAGGTGTCCACAGAGGACGTGGTCTTCTCCACATAGTCTCACAAACCCGTGCGGATTCGTCTTGTAGCTCTAAACCATGATCTTTTAAAAGCTTTAACCTCGGAAACACTAACTCGTAGCTGTTAGCTGCGTTAGCTCCACGGATGCTAATAGTCCCGTCTGTAAATGATTGTTAATTACATTATGAACTGCAAACGAATAATCCCAGCTGTTCTCAATAAGTAGGTAAACGTAATAGTTTGCCTAAAACGTTCCAGGACAGAGTCTGAGACATCAATTACATATTTAACGCAAACTTTAAGTCATATTTCTGTCGGGATTTATCCCGTCGAGCTAACATTGCTTCGTTAGCTCACTTCCTGCTCACTAACCAATGAATGGTGAGAAAAGTTCTGACGCAAAAAAAACAAACATTCCCAGCTTTCAGGTTTCATATTAAAACAGTATGGGGATCAAGTAATTGTTCAAGTTCACAATATTACATGAATTGAATTTTAGAGAATGCCTATATATCCTCTTTTTCGCCTTTAAAAAGTGTTTTTTAAACTCTATGTAAAATAGGTTGATGTGTAAATAACTATTAGAAAACGTAAACGATTATTAAGTCATGCATGAGACCATTGAGCTAAATTAAAAAATAATGTACAAGTAGAGTTAGATAATGTAGTGAGTCATTTGTCTACCAAAATATGTTTTTCAACATTTTTGTTATGTATTTACAGATTTTTGATTTTGTTTTTACTGATGCAAATTTAAAATCCTGTGGAGGCCCCTGGGGGATTTGCATTCCCCTGCAATACCTTTGTGAAAAATAAATCTACTTAGTATATAAAATTGTACCATACCTGAATCCAGATTAATCATCAGTGTACTTCAAGTTTGTTTAGGAATATTTAACTTGGAGCTTTTTATTTTGGAACAACTAATTTTGTGCATAATGTCTTTGAATTGTAATTAAATTGTAGAAAATCACAATTTGAAGTGTACTAATAATTGTACTATCAAGAGCTTTTCTGGAACAACCAAAGGTATACTTTGTACATTTTAAGTATAAGGCTTTTAATGTAATAAAAACAAGTGAGATTAGTATATCTTAAGTGTATCATTTTTGTGATCAAATTACATTTTAAATATATTAAGAATGTCTTCTAGATATATAAGCATTATATATTTTATATATTAGCACTGTGATCACAGTATGCTCCAATTAAACCTTTGGTTTATTTTCATTGCCAGTACACTGTTTAGTTACTTATCAATGTCTTTTATTATTCTTCTTTGCCACTTTGTACATTACATGCTTCACTACACACTACAGTAGTGCAAACATATTAAGCTACCATTATACAGAAGGATCAATTGCAACACACTTTACGATTGAAAAAAAACTATACTATGTTATATTAATTAGAATTTAAAGTATATTTTAGAAAATATATAATTTTAGAAAGTGTACTAAAATATATATTTTTAAAGAGTATTATAAGAATGCTTTTAAAATATTATTTTATATTTTTATTATAATCTTAAATATACCCACTTGATAACATACTAACAATGTATTTCAGAAAAATACATCATATTTAAAATACACTTAAATATATAATTTTTTTCACCAAGGTAATAATGTACTTGCTAGTCAGTTCATGCGGCACCTTGAATACTGAAAATTTTCCTGCAACAATATAACCTTTTTATAAGGACTTTACATTTATGCTGTGATCAATGTTTTCAAAAATAACAAAACATTTAATCTCAGGTAATTTGCGAGACTAATAGGTCCATTTTTTCTGTAATTATAGAATAAACATCAGTCTGAACACATCTTTTAAACATTTTTATTAAAAATGCTTTAGACAAACTTCAACAACAGTTCTCAGTTATTTTAATACACATATTTTTGCAACAGGTAACATGAAATGGAGAGAGAATGAGACTATTGTTTTTAAAAGAGATGCATCATTTGTACAATTTCAACGATTTAACCTGCAGCAACCTCAATTAAAAATACAAACGAGAAAAAAAAACTGACCCATTTGGCAGTGAGTGAACTAGGGGTCCCAGGATACAAAAAAGAAAATACTTTACACTCAATGCTATTTCTGATACAATGGTATCAGAAGATATTTTGAAGACACAGTGTTCTTTCTAGTTACAAGCCAAATATATGACTAATTACAATATGACAAGTTAACTTTCCTAATTAGGCTAAAATCAATAAGCTGGAATCAATTAAGCTCTCATTCAGAAAAGTGCATAATTTCTTTTTTCAAAACAAAGAGCAAAGTATAACTGAACAAATAGAAAATATATAATTGTGCTCTTTGCTGCTCGGACAGAAATGGGAGGCAAGTGATCTCTTTGAAGCAAACTGCAGGCATATGGTTGCTAGCAATTAAATGTAGTGAGTGGATAGAAGTGATCATTAGCATTTCTCATCTTTGAAATGCTAATGGAGTTCTGGAGTTTATCACAAGCAAATAATTCAGCTGTACTTACTAAATTGTATCAGTGCTTATTTTACAACCATAAAACTATAGAATAATGCCAGCAAAGCTAATTCTTAGCAGGTCTAGCATACAAGCCTGCTGGTGTACTTACATTCTTATATTCAGAATCACTGTATTTTAACTCGAGGATTTACTAATATAAATCAGCCAGATAATCACGTATGCAGTGCTTACATATTCCATATATGTTTGAGGATTCTTTTAATCTCCGGTGGCAGCCATTCATTCATCCCAAGGTTTTGTTTCAGAGTACCGGCCCCACATGATTCCCCTTCAGACTAGCCAGAGGCAATTAACAAACAGCTGGTGGAACTGCACATCTGCTGAGCTCATTATAGGAGTTACTTCTCAGTGCAATGCTGGTAAAAATGTTGATAAACGGTTAAGAGAGGAGAGAGGTGATGATTTCTTGAAAATAAAGTGTTGTAAAGAGCAGAACCTTCTTAAAGACATAGAGGCCCAATTTCAAAGTGTTAAATTACCAAGTCAAATTTCTTTTAGGCCATATTTGTTATGTACAGTACTTGTATAATAACTCAAAGGAACATAGTTGATTGCGCTATAAAATGATTCTCTGTGGATGGAAAACATTTAATACTGCCGTTTTAAATATCAGGCTTTCATTGTAATACAAAAGCTGAGAATAGACCAGTTATTGTTGATCTGCTCTAGGTTTTTCTAATCATTATATTGATCATCAAATGAAAACTTTTGGCCATCTAAATTTTTGACACTTTATTTTGACATTTCAATTAGATTTTTAAAGATCTTTTATTTAAATGTATTTGCTCAGTGAAATAATCTAGGTTGGCATTAACATGCCTCTTTAAGGATATGCTAATGCAGTCTAATCAACCTCACGTCAGGATTTTGATTCATTCTTGCAACCCTCGTGAACACTCATGTGAGTCTTCAGATTCCCATGTTGTGAAAACGCTTTACTGCAAACATTACAAACAAACGGTTTTTCGCATGTGTGAACCCGCATGTGTCTCTTTAGACGATCTTGTTGTGAAAATCCTTTACTGCAAAGAGTACAAACAAATGGTTTCTCCCCTGAATGGACTCTCATGTGGTTGTCAAGATGACACTTCTGAATAAATCTGGTTTTACAGATATCACACCCAAAAGGCCTCTCCTCTGTGTGGACCTTTACATGTCGCTCCAACTGGATTTCCTTCACAAAATGTTTACCACACTCACTGCAGCTAAATGGTGCAGTGTGAACATCCATATGTTTCTTTAAATATCCTTGTCGTGAAAATCCTTTACAGCAAACACTGCAAACAAATGGTCTGTCTCCAGTGTGAACACGCATGTGGCTCTTTAAATTCTCTTGTCGTGAAAATCCTTTACAACAAATGCTACAAATAAATGGTTTCTCACCCGTGTGAATAAGCATGTGCCTTTTTAGTACAGTTTCTAGGGAAAATCCTTTACTGCAAACACTACAAATAAATGGTTTCTCTCCTGTGTGAATACATAAGTGATTCAATAGAGTATTTTGTTGGGAAAAACCTTTACTGCAAAAACTACAAGTAAACGGTTTATGTGCTGTGTGAACATGCATGTGCCTTTCCAGAAAATTTTCTTGTGAAAATCCTCTGTTGCAAACACTACAAACAAATGGTTTTTCTGAAGTGTGGCTCCTCATGTGCTGTTTAATACTACTCTTTCGATGAAATTTTCTACCACAAACGTCACAGAAAAAAGGTTTTCCTTCTGAATGGGTCTTCTCATGAGTCTTGAGAAAGTTCTTTGCATGAAACCCTTTACCACAATAATCACAAACAAATGGTTTCTCCCCAGTGTGGAGTTGCCTATGTGTATGAAGACGATACGTTGCAGTTCCTTTACCTTTACTGTGAACAGCCATTTTACTTTCTTGGGAAGAGTCTTCTGAATATGCGTTCCTGTCTGGTTGTGGTCCTCCACAGTCCTCTCCATCACATTCTGTTTTCATCTGTTCAATTGACCAAGTCGTTAAAGCTGCTGTCTCTATATTGTCTTCAGTTTTATTGTGGGAGAGCTCTGATAACTGAGGTTTCTCTTCATCTTCAATCTTCACAGTAAGTTGCTCTTCCTCCTCACTAATCCACAGTTCCTCTTCTTCCTCCTTTATGTGGGGATCTGGGTCCTGTTGGCCCAAACTAGGATTCCAGTCATGAGGAACCTCTTTAATCACCAACATCTGATGGAGTGGAAGCACTGAAATACAATAATCAAAAGTTGATTAGCAAATCCATGTTACATTGATACACAAGCGTCAGCAAAAAAGAGGCACATTTTTATTGAAAGCACTTTGTGCCAAATGTAAATAGATAGTTACCACAGAATGAAATAAAATGTAAATGTAACAACAATATTAGACAAGAATATTTAATGTATCGATTGCAAACGCCAGCCAACACCGAGTCAAGTAGCACTTTGTATTTCAGATTCCCAAGCAGCACCTTCTTTTAAAATTTTTGAGATATGAATAAAAATCTGTAAATGAGCACATTTCCTAAAATTATTTGGAGTTATGTTCCAGATAAAAATACACTAAGAAGTGAATCTGCCAATACTGGACTGCGAATAGGCAGGGTCCACTGTAGTAGCAATAAAAGTGGTATGAGGTCATACTTCTATCATCTGAGCATAAAATTCTTGTCTGCAATGTTTCCAGTACTGAATAAAAATATGCACATGTCAGGGGGTCTCCTCCTTAAATGCACGTCTGTAGCATGTGAGCACATTGTTTCATGTTTTTGTGAACACTGCTTGGGAAAACTTTTTAGACCCTTTACCTCTTCTGTGAATTGTCATCTTGCTCTTTTGAGAGGAACATGCTGGGTCCAGGTTCATGTCTGATTCTGGTCTCCCACAGTCCTTTCTATCAGGTTCTTTTTCCATCTGTCCAACTGAACAAGCGGGCAAAGTTTTTGTTGCTCTGTTGTCTTCAGTTTTTATTTGCTGAAGCTCTGGTAACTGAAGTTTCTCTTCATCTTCCATCTTCACAGTAAGCTGCTCTACCTCCTGACTGATCCACTGCTCCTCTTCTTCCTCCTTCATGTGGGGGGGTCCTGGATCCTCCTGGTCCAAACTGGAGGTCCAGGGATGAGGAACCTCTTTAATCACCAACATCTGACGGACTGGCAGAGGTGAACAAGCCATGGACATTAATCAAAAAATCCACAGAAGAATGATTTACATCACAAGTGTCAAACTCCAGTCCTCAAGGGCCGCTGTCCTGCAGTTTTTAGATGTTCCACAGGTACAAAACGCTGGAATGAAATGACTTAATTACCTCCTCCTTGTGCAAATCAGTTCTCCAAAGCCTTGCTAATGACCTAATTATTCTATTCAGGTGTGGTGCAGCAGAGGCACATCTAAACGTTGCAGGACACCGGCCCTTGAGGACTGGACTTTGACACCCCTGATTTACATTGATAGAGTACATCAAATCGATTGATCAGTGGGACAAAAACTAAAGGTTTGATGTAGCAATTCCAAGCTAAAAGTGCCATATAAATATACCTTAGTGTAAAGACCCTTAGCAGGTTGTCAAAAAAAAGAAGGAGAATTCAAATATTTTCCCATATTTAACCAGTCTTGGAAAATGGTTAAAATTTTATTTCATATTTTTACCAATGTTTTAAGAATACATAGTAAATCTGAACATTAGATTAGTTTAGTTTGTGTTTAACATGGTAGAGTGAAGTAACTCAATGCCTTGTCCAAAATATGGCACCTCCATGTGCATCTATATCAAAGTTGTCTGAAGGTTAAAATACATCATGTTGGGGAGTCGACATTAATGGATATCATAATCTTATATCACACAGTTTCAGCAGAGAAAAACTGAAGTGTTGTGTGCAAAAATAGACATAAATAAAGTTGAAGGGGTAAAAACACATGGAATACAGGTTACTTAGAACCTCTTAAGTTAAAAACTGAATATAAAACCTTTCATCATTAAAACATTAGTGTTTCTTCACAAATTACTCCAGATTGACTCTACAGACAAATGGTTTTAAAAGTTGACCCAATCCTGATAATTTAAGATGATTTTTTAAATTCCTTTTTAGATTAAACAAAGAACTCTGTAGTGACTGTTTCTGTGCGTCACTTACTGAGACCTTTGTTGTCTTGTCTTTCCTCCAGTTCCGATGTCGATCCTGCAGGTAGAGGGGGGAACCCTCCAGGTTCATCTGCTTCAACCTTCATCATCTCAGTCATCCTCGCTCCACCTGGGATTCCCCTGTTCACAATCCTTGTCTTTAACCCTCACAAGTTCTAATGGATCAAGGCTTCAGTCATATTACCAGGATCTTCTGCTGCCTGAAACTGGAATCTGACACAAATCAGGATCTAATCAAAGAAAGTATATTATCAGAAAATGTAAACCATAAGAGATCTGACGCGATACTGCAGAGGAGAGCGTCTGATACCTTGGTCAGTAGTTCTGGGTGGGTCCACTCTGAAACTATCTCCAGTCTCTCTGTCCTCAGCTGGACAACAATGTAAGAGGAAGTGTCCACAAACGATGATCAGGTCTTTCCTGTCTGCTGCTTTAGCTCCATGGTCACCAGCGCTCCATTCTCTAATTACATATAATGAACGACAAATGTCGGCTAGAAATAATCACAGAGGTTCACAGCAAACACGTATAAGCGACATTCTTACCGAGATGGTCAATCAGAGTCTGGGAGATTTAGCAAGGACATTTTTATCACACATATTTCACACAAACAAGCGTCTTTCGTCGGGATATAGCCAGTCAAGCTAACACTGTCATCGTAATTAATCCTCATTCCAACAAATAATAAACGCAAACCGAGCTGGTCCGGGTTATACGTTCACTACGTCGCCGCCATATTGAGAGTGGCTATGTCCAGTTCTTCTCCGAAGGAAATTGAGCCAAGCGCTGAGACTGTGGTCTGCTGGGGCAATATGAGCCATCAGCAGATGGACTTAAATTAGTGGTGGAACTATATTAAAAAATAATGTACTGAATTATATGCTTTAAAGCGCATCACACACTAGGCATCATTTAGTGTTAAGATTCTTAAAGAATCCTTTTTGTTTTACTTATTAAACAAACATTAAAATATTGTATTTGTATAATGATAAAGAGCTGAATGTTATGTCCAGTAGATGTGAGTAACTGGTGCCAGGAGTTGCTTTGACACTTCACACACTCCTGCTCACGTTTGAGTTACATTGTTGATACCAGGTGCTCTGAAACTGGAAATCCCAAGTATCTGCCTTGTTTCATCACCAGTTCAGAAAAAAAACATCCTCTCACACACTTTATAAGACAACTGTTACTTATTACATTAATAATTTTAATGGAAGTACTACAGGATTTTAATACACATATTTTTGCACCAGGAAACATAAAGCAAATATTCTTAAATAAAAAGGTGAGCCAGCATTTGTTCCGACAACAAAAACAAAAAATAATGTTCAACAGTGACAGCAAAGGCAGAAGTAAAAAACAGAATTTTCTTTTACAGAGATACATAATTCATAGCGCTTCAATGGTTAATTCTGCAGCACAATAACTAGTGGCCTCAATTAAAAACATATATCAGAGAAGAACAGAAATCAAACATCAGAGGCTGATTTGGTGGTGAGATAACCAGACATGAAGAAGTTTTAAATATTTGTAGAGCTGAACATCTGAATGTTTATCAACCAAAACTAGTCAAAGATTTGCTACCACTGATCTCTAGGCCCTCTCTAACTAACAGAAACAGGAGGAAAGGCAGCTTTTACTTTAACAGATGTATACTTGGATGTATATTTTCACTTGAGAAGAAATTTGATGAATTAGTCTTCCTCTTATTTGAGTACAAGTTTTGGGTTCTCTACCCACCCCTGCTCACTTCATAGAAACATTTTTCTTGAGTTTATCACAAGCAAAAGTCAATTCAGTCATGTAGTTATTCATTTGTATCAGTTCTATTTACAGCCATAAAAACTATGGAATAATGCCATGAAGTCTGCTGGTTTATTTACTTGCTCATCGACACTCAGTTTTAATAATAATAATCAGCCAAGATGATAATCATGTATGCTGCTCATTTGGTGCATACTGTACCATTGCCATAGTACCAGCAGGACAGCACATACATCTATGTATCACCTTTATGTTATGCTTTGCATAACATTTTTTATACAGACAGTAAAAACCACTGTCTAACCACTGTTATAAGTCACTATGACTTATAACATGAAGCTGCTTGCTTGTTGATATTGGCCCACTTGTACAGGTCCACATTATGTCCGCCCTCTGCTTGTGAGCATCTGTTGACAATTCAAAAATCAGTCAGCAAATACTTTGCTAACTTTTCTTGAACTACCACGAATTCATTTTAATACCATATTGTCCACTCCATGACAAAAGCAGACATTCTGAATAGACCACATTTATCTGCTCCAGGTTTATCTAATCATTATTTTTGATCATATTGAAGCTTTTAGCCCTCTAAATATTTAATTTTGATATTTCTACTAGATTCTAGATTTCTTCACTACATGCAGCCCTCATGAACACCCATGTGTCTCTTCAGATTCCCTTGTTGTGAAAATGCTTTACTGCAAACATGACAAACAAATGGTTTTTCACATGTGTGAACACGCATGTGTCTCTTTAGACGGTCTTGTTGTGAAAATGCTTTACTACAAACATCGCAAACAAACGGTTTCTCTCCTGAATGGACTCTCATGTGGTTGTCAAGATGACACTTCTGAATAAATCTGCTTTTGCAGACATCACATCCATATGGTCTCTCCTCTGTGTGGACTTTTACATGTCGCTCCAACTGGATCTCCTTCAAAAAATGTTTACCGCAATCACTACAGCTAAATGGCGCCGTGTGAACATCCATGTGTTTTTTCAGATGATGATGTTGTGAAAACCCTTTATTGCAAACACTGCAAATAAATGGTCTCTCTCCCGTATGAACACACATGTGCCTCTTTAAAGTATCTTGTTGTGAAAATCCTTTACTACAAATACTACAAATGAATAGCTTCTCTGCAGTGTGGACATGCATGTGTCTCTTTAGATTCTCTTGTAGTGAAAATCCTTTTCCACAAACACTACAAATAAATGGTTTCTCTCCTGTGTGAACACGCATGTGTCTCTTCAGCACTCCATGTTGATAAAATCCTTTACTACAAATACTGCAGATAAATGGTTTTTCCCCAGTGTGAACATGCATGTGACTCTTTAAATTTTGCTGCAGTGAAAATCCTTTACTACAAAAACTACAAACAAACATTTTCTCTCCCGTGTGAACACGGATGTGTCTCTTTAAGTTCTCTTGTAATGCAAATCCTTTACTGCAAAAGCTACAGATGAACGGTTTCTCTCCAGTGTGAACACGCATGTGACTTTTGAGATGAATCTGTTGTGAAAAGCCTTTACTACAAACACTACAAACAAATGGTTTCTCTGCAGTGTGTATCCTTGTGTGGTTTTTAAGTGTTTCCTTTCTTTTAAATTTTGTACCACAGACATCACAAGAAAAAGGTTTTTCTTCTGAATGAACCTTCAGATGCTGCTGGAACAATTTCTTTGCATGAAACTTTCTACCACAATCCTCACACGCAAATGCTTTATCTCCAGTGCGAACTCTCTTGTGCGTCTGGGGAGAACGCTTTTCTTTGGATGCTTTGGTAGAAACATCACATTTATGTTCTCTCTTTCCACTGTGAATCATCATATGTAATTTAACATGAGTTTTATGTCTGAGTCTTTTGCCACAACTATTGCAACCAAACGGCTTCTCTCCCACATTAACTTCAATCTGAGCTGTACGTTTGGAATGTGGTTTTGATATTTTACTTTTTTTGTGAACTGCCATCTTACTTTCCTGAGAAGAACATACTGGATCAGGTTTTCTGCCCGGTTCTGGTCCTCCACATTTCCCTCCATCGGGGTCTGCTTTAATCTTTACGGCTGAACTGCTGGTTTGAGCTTCTGTCGCTCTGTTGTCTTCAGTTTTGATTTGCTGAAGCTCTGAAAACCGAGGTTTCTCTTCGTCTTCCATCTTCACAATGACCTGCTCGTCCTCCTGTTTGGTCCACAGTTCCTCCAATCCCTCCTGTTTGTGCGACGTCTCTGGATCCAAACTTGGACTCCATTCATGGGGAACCTCTTCTTTAATCACCAATATCTGTTGGACTGAGAGCAGTATTTGTTTAATCAATGATTTTTGCAATTTCAAGAACAGATTACTTTTAAAAACATTATCATTCTCTTACATTTAAAGAAACAACTACTCAATATTGTTTGGAAATTGCATTTTTTTTGTTTGTCAGTTTAAGAAAAGAAATTATAATTTAGCATGTAATTAACTATTTAGTTTGATTTCTAATTTAAAATAATCTTCCAACCAGGAGTTCTTTCTCCAAGAGTGTTCAGCTCGAGGCCAGCATCCTACAATGCTTAAATGTGCTTCAACATATCTGAATAAAATTGCTGCACTGCCTCCTCACCAAGCTATCAAGTTCTACAAAAACCCAGTTAATGACTTTTCTCATTCTGTGTGGCTACTGAATAGGACAACGAAGGAACTAGCTGAATCAAACTCAACTATGATTAACTTATGGGTTTCCGGGCACTATAATTATTATTTTATTTTTTTTGCTTTTAAGTAGTTTTTATAAAAGGAGCAGCTTATTTCACTGATGTTGCACAGCAAAGGGAAGGGGAGTGTGCTGAAGTGTTCTTCATTTTATTTCATGGTTCCACTAGAAACATCCATGTCAATACACATTGCTGTAATTGTATGCGAGAATTTCCCACATTATAAAAGCTAGACTTGCAGGAATCACAATACCTGCAATCCCGCAGTGAATTTTAGGCCATAGTATTCTGCCCCTGCCTGGATATTCAGATATATTTCTCTCTCTCTCTGATTCGTTCCATGCCCAGCAGCTCTTTTATAACTTCCAGACAGAGTTAATTTGCTCTAACCCAGAAAACAAATGCGTGTTTCACTTACTGAGATCTTTGCTGTCTTGTGTTTCCTCCTCCAGTTCCGATGTGGTTGCAGGTATGTGGGGATCCAAGCTGAACCCTCCAGGCTCATTTGCTTCAACTTTCATCATCTCAGACATCCTCGCTCCTCCTGTGATTCTCCTTTTCAGAATCCTCGTTTGCAACCTTCACATGCTCTAGTAGGTCAATAGAATAAATTAGAACTTATTTAAACCTGGATTCCAGAAAGGTTTCAATGTTAGTAATTAATAAGCTAATATTTTGTTCACAACAGAACATAACGATACATAATGTTGAAACTGAAAAATTCACCTTCATTGACTAAATAAGCTCATTTCAAATCTGATAGTTATATAATGGTTTTAGAGCAACATATGACCCCCTTCCACACCATGCCTATTTCAGAGCACACCTTGTGTATCCCAGGACAATGCAAAACACACTACAGCTATTGCAGCAGAACGGCTTTTTTGTCAAAAAAGGTGTTGAACTGACCTGCCTGCAGTTCAGACCTGCTACCAAAACATGTGCCACATCATTAAGCCATAAATATATAATTGATGACCATAAACTCTTGAGGAGCTGGAAACCTTTATCAGCACCAAATTCCAACACCAAAATTTCGGAAGCTTTTATCAAAATTTCTTCAGAATGGAAGTAATATTAACATGTTGGAGCAGCCTGGCCCTCCGACCACCACTAGCAGGAAAGGCGGGTGAAGAGTCTTGTCCAAGGACACGACGGAGAAGGGTCCGAACGGGCAGGACGAACTACTACCTCCATTTCCAAAAAAAGTCTAATTCCCTTTTTATAAAGATTATTTAAAAAAATAAAAAAAGAACAACAGATATTTTATTTTTGTCAAAACTTTAACTTCTTTTACATTGTTTTATTACCTTTCAGAGATGCCTGACAAATGCACTGAATAAAGGGACCATTACAAATCCATTAACATTCATTCTGACAACTATGAAAGGCAAACACTACTATTGCTTTATTACCATGAAATGTTTTTGACATTTTTATATTGCTATGATTTTTAAAATTTTTTTTTTACTATAGTTCATTGCAATGTCTGATAAATATTTCTAATAATTTTTTCTTTATGATTCTAGGTCAAATATTTCAAAGTGTGGGAAATAGACGGCCCCATAATTTGGACCTCTCAACACCACATGCATGATCTTGGTATTATTAAAGAGTTACTTTAAAGCTCTTTCAGATAAAATGGTTCGTTTTAACTAAAATCTCTTCTGAAAATGTTGCCAACATACCCACTACAACTGTCTCCAGACTGTTGGTCCTCAGCGGAACAGGGCTTGCAGGTTGTGTCCGCAGACGACGTGATCTTCACCGCACAGTCTCACAGACTCGCAGTGTGGACTCGTCTTCTGCTACTTAACCATGAACATTTAAAGGCTTTAACCTCGGAAACACTGACCAACTGACTGCTGTTAGCTCATTTAGCTCCACAAAGGCTAATTTCATGCTATGCTACAAGCTCCGACAACAAACAATCACAGTGCTTCAAAACAAAGAAGCAAACACGAAACCCACCCGAAATATAAAGTAGAGAGTTTGAAAAATTATTAATGATTAAAGTAACACATAATTCTCACAAAAAGCAGTTTTTCGTCAGGCCAGTTAAGCTAACATTGATACATCCCTGGTTACTTCCTATTTGCTCAGACAAAGAAACGTCCGAGTCGTGCGTTAATGTCGCCGCCATATTGTGAGTGGCATTAACGTCTACATAAACATAAGGATATGCAGATAAAGTATGTTGATGTGCATTTTAAGCATGCCGTTTCATATAGTTGATTCTGTTCAACTTAGGTGCACAGATATTCGTCATACTTCTCTAAATGATTACAATTACAAGTAGTTTTACAAAAATATAGTACGTCAAAATCAGCTGAATCCCATATGCTGAACTTTCCAAAATGAAGTAATTCACTAACTTTTTTTTATAAAGCACAAATATTGAGATCACTTTACTTCATGTCAAAGTGGAATATTTGTAATCATATGCCATTGAGCATCTTTATACATATAAACATTTATATATAGTACATATGTATACACATTTATACTGTGTGCTGTGCAGTTTTTTGTATTATAAACATAGTACAGGTTTATTTTTACTGCAGCATAAATATCAGCAACGCCATAGATATTTCTCACTCACTGTCACACCATTTAGATGAGAAACACCCCATAAATATGACCTTGAACATCTGACTGCAGATGTCAGGATTTTGCCTTTGGTTCATGTCAGAGTTAAAGTTTTTAGATATTTAGATTTTACTAAGATGTGTATCTTTTTAAAAATAAAATATTGACATCATAGTTCTAAACTATCATGAACTGTTGACTACACAGAGATGTAGATCTGTAGCAGGTTTTGAAATTAAGCTTTATATATATATATAAAAAAGCGATTAACTAGAACGGTCAAGTCAAAGCCCAACTTCAAATTTGTGAGGACACTTAAACTGATGTTTACAGATACTGCTGACCCAGTTTGACTGACCTTGATGTCATTTTCAGATTGGATGGGGCCGTTTTTGTCTGTCGATGTGAAAGGTCAACGATGTACACCAAAGGTCGATTCGAAGAAGCTGCAGTAAAAAGTGAGGCGAACACATACAAATTCTACATTTTCAGTTTTCTTTGTAAATATATGGGTTCAGACACTCTTCACCAAATTCTTTAAGTATAAACAAGAATGATCACAGCAGATTGTTCTTTTAAAAGGTTTAATATGCTTACACAGAACAGGTTTCTGCAGCACGGCTTGGTCAAATAGCTTGGTCATGCATTCATTTCAGACTGGTGTCACATAGGCTGAAATGAGGGAGGAAAACCAGATCCACAAAAAAAAATAAAAAAATACAGAGCTCATTGGAAGAAATGATTGTTAAAATTAAACAAACGCTGTGCAGAAACAAAACCTAAGGCACATCAGTGGCATTCGAGTTTAGTGAAATGTTCATCTAAAAGGACTTTCTAACTACAGAACCCACAAGCACCCAGTCTTCTAAGAACTAAAAAGACTTTTTAAAAGTCAACAGGTTAAAGACTTTAAAAAATCTTAGTTGAGGTTATTTTAGTTTTATACTTGCCTGCTACAGAACAGATATCAGCTCAGTCTTCAAACAAAACAATGTAAACTAAACATGCTTAGAGAGATTTCACAAAATAATGACGATGTTTCCAACCAAATTCATTTATCAGGGAAAACTTAGTTTACCTTTATATCATCATGTTACAGAGCAAACATAAGATAAATCTTCTACTGACTAAAAATACATTTCAAACTAAACTTGACTATAAAGATAGCAGTAAACAATGATAGTAATTAGAGTAGTACCAACAAAGTTTAGTCTTGATCAAAGAAAAGTTAGTTCAGCTTTATACTTTGCTACACAAAAGACTGCTCAATCCACCAATAAGAAAAATTAAAATTCAATAAATACTGTATAAAACATAATACCAATAAATTACCAGCCAAATTCAGCATTTAAGAAAGAAGTTAGTTTGGGTTTAAACTTTCATGTTTTGAGGACAGACAACAGCTTATTCTTCAGGGATCTAAAAATAAAATTTAAGCCAAGTCTATTTACAAAACATTTTAGAGATGTAACGATAGAAATAACACAATTAAATCTTTACTGAGAAACTAAAGTGTTGTTGCACTAAAAAAAAAGCAGACTGTCGGATGAAAAAGAACTTACCCTGTAGATAAGGTGTGTCCAAATCCAGTCCTCGAGATCTACTATCCTGCAACTTTTAGATGCATCCCTTGTCCAACACACCTGAATCACATGAATGACTTGTTACCATTCCTCAGCAGAGCTAAAAGATGCAATGATCCATTTGAATTAGGTGTATTGGAGAGGGGAGGCAACCAAGTTGCAGGATAGTGGATCTCGAGGAATGGACTTGGGCACCCCTGCTGTAGACCATCAAGGAGCTCAATCATACAGCTTTTTGTCTGGCTACCATTCATCTTCACACAGAAGAAAATGTGTCAAACCATAACTATGGTTTAACCATGGTCATGGTTTGATCATGAGAGATATGAATATATGTCTCTTCATATCTTCTTATCTTATGTTGAGTGTTTTGAGGTGTTTGTGTTCCTGTGATTGTGTCTCTTTATATGTTCATGTATTGTGGTGTGTCGTTTTGTGTCTCTTCATGCATTCCCGTGTCATTTTGTGTCTCTTCATGCATTCCCGTGTCATTTTGTGTCTCTTCATGCATTCCCGTGTGGTTTTGTGTCTCTTCATGCATTCCCGTGTCATTTTGTGTCTCTTCATGCATTCCCGTGTCATTTTGTGTCTCTTCATGCATTCCCATGTGGTTTTGTGTCTCTTCATACGTTCTCATGCAATGTTGTCTGTCTTCATGCGCTCCTGTGTAACTTTGTGTCTCTTCACGTGTTCTTATCATACTGTGCCGTGTCATTTTGTGCCTTTTCACGTGTTCTTGTCGGGAAAACTTCACACTACAAACATCACAACTAAATGGTTTCTCTCCTGTGTGGGTAATCATGTGTCTCGTTAGGCGTGACTTCTCAACAAATTTTTTTCCACATTCATCACAGACAAAATTCTCATTTCCGGATGGAACCTTCTGTGCTCTTGAGTGAACTGGCATGTGGTTGTCAAGATCACATTTTCGGACAAATTTCTCCTCACAGACTTCACAGGTAAGTAGATTCTTGCCAGTGTGGTGTCTAACATGCAGAAGCAGACTTCCTTTTCGAGTAAATTTTGCATTACAATAAGCGCAGGCAAATGGTTTTACTCCTAAATGGGTTAACATGTGTGCTTGAAGATCAGCATTAAATCTGAAGTGCCTGTCACAATCAGTGCACGCAAATGGTTTTTCTCCATTATGAATCATCATGTGTCGCTTCAGAGCCCCCTTTAGGCTAAACTTTTTATAGCAGACTTCACACTGAAAAGGTTTCTCTCCTGTGTGGCATCTCATGTGCCTTTTAAGATCCTTCAGCTCTGTAAATGCTTTACCACAATTACCACAAGCATATGGTCTCTCTCCAGTATGCAGTCTCAAGTGAGATTTGAGATGACACTGATAAGGAAATGTTTTACCACAAAAATCACAAGCAAATGGTTTCTCCCCTGTGTGGACTGTCATGTGACAATTAAGTTGATATTGCTGGTAAAAAGTTTTACCACAGTCTGCACAAGCAAATGGTTTCTCTCCAGTGTGGAGTCTCATATGAGACTTGAGATGACACTGATATGGAAATGTTTTACCACAGTCTTCACAAGCATATGATTTCTTTTCAGCTTTTGCTCCCGGTTGAGTGTCAGCGTTTTTCTCTTTTCTAGATCGTTTCTTCTCAACTGAAGAGTTGGTAGGGTTTTCCACTGATTGATGTGTCACAGAGCTGTTATCCTCCCCACTGTTTTCAGTATCAGAAGAGTGTGATGCATTTTCATTATTCTTTGACTGCAGATGAATAGCTGAACGACGGGTTCTGCTTGGTTTTGGACTTTCACAGTCTCCATCAGGCTCTTGTTTTATCTGTACGGCTGAGATCTTGTTTGGAGTGTCCGTCTCTCTGCTCTCTTCAGGTTTGACGTAATGAAGTTCTGATAAACTAAGTTTCTCATCATCTACAATCTTCACAATAAGTTGTTCTCTCTCCTCACCGACCCACAGGTCATCATCTTCCTCCTTTATGTGGGAGGGCTCTGGGTCTTTCTGGTTCAAACAGGAGCTCAAGTCGTGGGGAACCTCTTGTTTCATCCCCAACACTTGCTGGACCGGAACAACTGAAAAGCATATGGATAAGAATTGTATTAATAAAAGTGCTTCACAAACTACTATTTCCCACTGCAACGCTAGTTGCTAAACCTCCAATGAAGTGATAGGTGAGATAATTGGTGAACAAAATCAACTCCAGTTGTCTATGTGGAAATTAAATCTGCATGGGAAAAATTGTTTCTCTTCCTGTGTGAACACACATGCCTCTGATCTTGGAATAAAAATTCCTTTACTGCAAAATAACGTGTCTCCCTGTGTTGTGGCTCCAAATGAGTTTTCTCTTAATTTCAATTTTCTACCGCAAACATCACAGGAAAAAAAAGACCAGAAAGATCATAGGAGGTTATTTTTGGTTTTGTTAGTCAACCAGGTGAAATTTTGTCTTGCGTCTGAGCTTTAAATCTGGAATAGCGTTTGGATCTTTTACCTGTACGGTGAATGGCCATCTCACTTTCTTGATAAGAACTATTGGGGCTTGGGCCTGGTTCTGGTCTTCCACAGTCCTCTCCATCAGGTTCTGCTTCCATCTGTTTAGCCAAGTTGGGCGTCAGGGGTTCTCTTCTCCTGTCTTCAGTTTTCATGCAGCTACAATCTGAAAACTTTGGTTTTTCTTCTTTTTCACTTTTCACAGCAGGCTTCTCTTCTTCCTTCATGTGGGGCGGTTTTGAGTCAAGCGGATCCAAACTAGAGCTCCAGTCACTGCGAACCTCTTCTTTAACCACCCACAGCTGCTGCCCAGGAAACACTGAAACACACATGGACATCTATGATTCCTTTAAAAATAAAAATCCATAATGAAATAATTCACACATCCCTGATTAGACTGCTTATTTCCTGTGGCAGTGGTTGGGCTCAGTAGAATTTACCCGCCTATAAAATAAACATTTTTGATTTTCTTTCTTGATTTTTTTTCTCGTTTATTAATTTAAAAAGTGTTAAGAAAAATAAACAAAAATCTAAAACCAATTAAACATTTGTAGATACATAAATGAAGGCCACATATGCAGTTACAGTACTGAGATAAAATAAGAGGATGTTTGGAATAATGACATTTAAAAAATTACAGGCAAATTGGCAATTATGCAAATTAGATTATGGCATAATTTAGGACAGGCAGTAGTTTCCTTACTAAGGAGCCAATTTTAACAGAGCTAATTAATCTAGCATTAGTGCACAAGTTAGTAATTTAACTTGACTAATTAGGTTTATCAAACAATAGTGAATGACACCCAGATCTTAAAAATAGTATGTGGAAGAAAGCTGTTAGTGGTGCAGTAGTGGCTGCTACATTTAAACAGGAATCAAATTAATTAATATCCATCCAGTTTAATTAGGAAGGAAAAATTATTTACCTTCAGTCTCTTTCTTAGCAAGTTGGAGAAAGCTGGATTGTGTTTCGGAGTCCCAGCTTTCCATCTCTGATCGATGTGTTTTTCCAGCTTGGTGTTCTGAATTAGCCCACATCTCTAAATATACTTCTGGTAAAGGTCGGCGCCGTTAAGATGTTTTCCTGGTGAGCTGTGAATCCGTCTTCAGTCTCCCAACGTTCAAACATCAGTGTTACACAGAGTCTGAGGAGAGACACATCAGGAAAGAGTTTCTATTCAGAATAAACCACAGAGCATTTAAATGCTTCAGAAACCATTGCAGTCATAGACACAGAACAATGGACACAGCTTCAGCTTCATGTATGTGTTACAGCACTGGCCAGGTGGCAACCAGATGGTTTGAAGTTGGATTTTCAGTAATATTTGTATACAATAATAGTTTATCTCAATACTGGTAATAATGATCATTGGTACAGAAATAAACAGATGTAAGGCCTTATGACATGGATTTTTTTTAAGTCCAATTTTCCACTTTTATTTGTCTTTTTCACAAAAAAACATATTTTAAATAAGTTTAAAAAATGTAAAAAGTTGATTGTATCAGTTTAACAGAAAAATTTCCCAAACATATTGGGACTAAATTTACAGAATAGCAACTGTTGCAGAAAAAAATACATTCAGAAAAAGTATCTTGTTAAAACGATAAACTTTCTATTGATAACAAGATGTAAAATTTGCTAAAACAAGAAACAGCTTTACATTTCTTGTAAGCTCTGCAATGCATTTCTATCTCATTACAGAAAAAAATGTGTTCATATTTAAACAAGAAAGGAGAAAACAAATCGCAGGATGTTTGAGTGTTGTTTAAAATAGACAGGGTGAGAAGATGAATGGGTTAACATATTGATCCTGAATTTATTTCTTAGCTCTGGCAGTAACACTTAATTCAATTTACAAACAAATGTGTTCACAAAAATGAGTGAGTGAAACTAAAGAAAAAGTGTTTTTTGTAAAAAAAATAAAAAAGGACTGCATTTTCTTGATGTGATTTTTGGAAACTATGAGTTAATTTTCTAAACATTGGTCAAAATATGTTCTTCTAGAATGTTAATTTTAAATTTAAAATCTCAAGGACATTTCTACAGTCTGTTTAATTATAAGGAAATGTGGTTGTGTGACTGAATGAAATGTGTTGAGCCAACCTGCCTCAAATGAAGTTCAAAATTATGGCCAAACAAAGGTGATGCTTTTAAATCTTCAGAATATAATGTATAGATAAATAAAAATATATATATTATTATGGAATAAGGAATAAAGCCTTGATACCAAATGAACTGATATCAAGGCTTTTATTACTATACAAAACCTAACATAAGTTACATTGCTAAAGGTTGTGTATACGTTTACATGTATCGATTTTTACAGCACATATTTTGAATTAAGACAACAATGCTTATTTTGCTTACGCCTAGGTCTTTATTAAGCAACTGCTGTACATCCAGTTCACCATCAGATGTCGCTGTTTTTCCTCACATTTAAATCTCGACGCTTTTAATTATTTTAGGTTTTTAAAAACCTTTAATGCCTTTGAATGCTTTTCACACCAGCAGTCACTCCAAAAAGAGATAAAGACCAACTCAGGTAAAGGCTACAATCAATATGTTTGGGTGATGAAATTATTTTGTGGCAGCCAAACTGATTTAAATCCAGTGTAAACAGCATGTTTTCCATTCACCTGAAAAGTTAATTAACCCGTATTTTCTTTCCAACATGGCGGACGCGCTGACGTGTCGTAATAATAGTTAATTAAGCGTCTACCCGAAGAATAGCCGAACCTAAATAAAATCAGTCATATCCTCATTAAGCCAGAGCTTGTTCTTACCAGCTGTTGGGTTTCCATCATCATCTTGCGGTTAGTGGCTACGAGCTGTTTTTTTTCTACAGTTTGCCCCCTAAAGGCAGATTTTCAGTACCGATTATAATCCACCTTCTTCTTTAAAATTAGCCAATGCACATTAGCTCATATTGTAGTCGGGTACATGTCCACCAGACTGGACCTATAGTGTCGTTACAGGCCATCGGAGCCCCCAGTCTCCGTCTGGAAATAATTTATTTATGGCTCTCTGCTGGATTTTGATCAGGCATCTGCACAAACACTCTCTAATTATGCCTTGGAAGTGTCTCCCTCTTCTGGAGTCAGCTAGCTCCTACAGCAGTCAGTCGCTCAGATTTTCAGTGAAAAGAACAAAGAAAATGTTTGCAAAACCCTCAAAGAACTGGATATCAATTAATCTAGACCATTATAAACGATTACGCTTTATTTTGGAAGGCTAACCCATCAAAAATGAAACAAAAATCTCTAACTCTTACCGTAAAGCCTATGTCAGAGACATCTGTTTTCACTTAGCAGCAGCTGTCCCTGCACCTCAATTACTCCCCACATTTAGTGAAGATGGAGCTCAGCTCAGTCAGAGCTCTTTTGTTCTCTTTCTTGAGGCTTTCTGAAAGCAGAGCAGACTGCTGTTTGTCACAAACCAGTCAGTCAACAAACATTAAAAACAAACAACTCCCCAGGAATTCAACAAGAATAGAATCCACTTGAGATGTGATGTGAAATTACAACACAGGCATTGAAATTGAAACCCACTTCTGCTGTTTATCAGAATGATTATAAACTAAAACAACAGAGAGGAATCTTCTCCAGCTCCAGCTGTAAAACTGACATAAAAGGAGCAGACAGCTCTACCACAATAGAAACTCATGGAACTTAAGTAAAAGAGGATATCAACACATTTCTGTACCTCCTTAGCTAGACATTTATGTACTGTACATAAAAGTGAACTAAGGGGCACTCACGCCTGAACGTTTAAAATTATTTTAAATGCAACAACATGCAAAACTCAAACCCAGTTTGTTCATTCAGGACATCTGAGAACTGCATCTGACTGCTCACGACTCGACCAGGCCTGACTTTAATTATCGTTTTCATCGGGATGCGGACAAGGCCAACTCGCTTGGAATTAAAACCATCCGAATCGAGTTTGTTAAAACTCACTGCCATGTTCATAAAAACGTTCTGTCACTTACATCACTCCATTACCTTCGTGAGTCCCCCTCTGATCTACAACACCAAGTTCCTACAGATATTAGCTCTGAGATATGGACAGAACCAGCTCACTTCCATCTGAAATCAAAATTTACACCAAAACAACCACAATGTCCACTCACAATGGAGGCAGCTGATGGCATAACACCAGTGTTTGAAACTCTTGGTCCTTTACACAAAATATTCTGCCAGCACACAGAATGAGGATTTGTTCAATCAAAATGAAGCCTTTCACTCATGTTCCTGGATGTATCTGACGGTACTATTGTTCTTTGGACCAACACTGATATTGTATAACACAGACAATCCTCGGTTTATAACAATGGATTTACTTTTCAACAACTATAAACTGTCCTTTTGTGTGAACAGTTTGCTGTGGAGACTATTGCTCCCTACTTGATGAAGGGCATGAACATTGATAGAAGTAAACACAAAACACATTAATTGTTGATTATTTTTATTGCAAGAAACTTCAATTTCATCAGATTTCTTTGTCTCGTATGGTCTGCTGGACCAGATGTTGGTCAACAGTTGAGAGGAAACTGTTGGGGACGTTGATCAGAAAGCTCTGCAGTTTCTTTTTGTTAAAGATGTTATAAATTTTAAGTGCAAAAAACTTGTTTCGTTTCAAGCAGTATGATGAAATTTAAAGTGACACCTAAAAACACAGAGAATAAGCATGTTATTTTTAAAGATGTGATGTTCGTAAAAAGATGTATGCAGTAGTAAAAGAGTCAAGTTACACTGCAAAAGTAAAATCTGTTTAATTTAGTCGTAGTTTTTAGGTCAACCTGGTTATTCTGCAGAATAAGTTTTTCTTCTCTGTTTAGAGCTTCATAGAGAAACTCTGGGACTCCTCCAATAAACGATGCTCATAAGCTTTATGACCATTTCCAAACTTCACTACATTGATAGAAATAATGTGTGGGGTCCCCTTCCCTTTCCACAGGATGATTTCAAAACATCTGACTGAGTTTCTTGAAATTAGTGGATGGATGGAAACACACAGCAACAGATAAGGGAGGAGGGAGTGCGTGGTGCCCCATGACCTGCAGTGTCAACTTGACAATGATCAGTGAAACATGCTGGGAACAAAAACTGCATGGAAAAAGATCAGAGATGGGTTATAATAGTGGTAGAATAATCAGAAAACACAGATTTATTGACTCATTAGTTACAGCCCTCGTGGGCACCCATGTGACGCTTCAGATCTCCATCTCGTGAAAACGCTTTACTGCAAACTCCACACACAAACGGCTTCTCTCCCGAATGGATCCTCATATGATTTTCAAGATGATACCTTTTATAAAACCTGCTTTTACAGACATCACAACCAAACGGTCTCCCTTCTGTGTGAAGCCTCACATGTCGTTTTAACTGGTCCTCCTTCATAAAACGTTTGCCACAGTCGTTACAGCTAAACGATGTCGTGTGAAAACCCATGTGGTTTTTCAAGTGATTCTGTTGTGAAAATCCTTTGCTGCAAATACTGCAGACAAATGGTTTCTCTCCCGTGTGAACTCGCATGTGACTCTTTAGAAGATCCTGTCGTGAAAATCCTTTGTTACAAAAACTACAAATGAACGGTTTCTCTCCCGTGTGAACTCGCATGTGACTCTTCAGGTGAATTTGTTGTGAAAATCCTTTACTGCAAAAACTACAACTAAATGGTTTCTCTCCAGTGTGAACACGCATGTGACTCTTTAGATGATCTTGTCTTGAAAACGCTTTGCTACAAACACTGCAGATAAACTGTCTCTCTGTGGGGTGGATCCTCATGTGGTTTTTAAGAGTTTCACGTCTTTGAAACCTCGTGCCACAAACATCACAGGCAAATATTCTCTCTTCAGTTGGAAATTGCGTATGTGTCTGAAGGTAACCCTTTTCTTTAAATTCTTTACCACAAAGATCAGAGCCATGTTCTCTGTTTCCAGTGTGAGTCATTGTGTGTAATTTAACAGCAGTCTCATTATTTAATGTTTTTCCATAAATACTGTCAAAAGCCCCATAAGGTTCTGGTCCTCCACCAACCTCTCCATCAGGTTCTGTTTCCATCTGTTCAGCTGAACTGCTGGTTAAAGTTTCAGCTTCTCCGTTGTCTTCAGCTTTAATTTGCCGAAGCGCTGATAACCGAAGTTTCTCTTCATCTTCATCTTCATTCTTCACAGTAAGCTGCTCTTCCTCCTGACTGATCCACAGTTCCTTCTCTTCCTTCTTTATCTTGATAAGCTCTGAGTCCTTCTGGTCCGAACTGGTTCTCGACAGAACAGGAACTTCTTCTTTAATCACCAACATCTGTTTGTCCTCTGCAAGAGACACAACAACAAGCTACATTACAGTGAAACGGCTTCATAAATCGCTGCTACTGCTTAATGCTGGAGGAGCCAAAATGTTTATTCAGGTCTGGCTCTTTTACTTTTCCACCAAAGTCAAAATTACAGATTAAATAAAAACTTTTATTCAAGTTAAATGTAGAAAACAGTTTCTTCTGTCAGCTGCCTAAGCAGCACAAACACTAACACAAGAAGAGGTGAATTAAAGTGTGTTGGAGTTTAATTTAGTTGATGACCACGAGACCTTTCTACTGGCTGTGGGTGTTAGATGGAAAGAAGGAAGAAGAACAATGAAGGACTGTTTGAAGGAAATATGAAAGGATATGAGGAAGGAATAAAAAAATGAAAAAAGGAAGGAAGGAAAGAGTGAAGAACACAACAAAGGATGAAAAAATACATAAGGAAGGAAAAAATGGTGGTCCCAACAAAGAAAGAAAAGGATTGGATTAATAACAGGATTGGAAATAAAGTTTTGTAATATCTTACAGCAATCCATTTTCTTTTTTCCATTTTATTCAGACCTTGAGAATAGTTTTCAGACTTTTCCAGATTGCTTAGGCCTTTAGATAAACATCCAATTAAAATCTGAGAAGGGTCTCACCATCCGAACACAGTTTTCCCAAGATCTCCTTCCATCCCGCTTGAAGTCCTGCTGGACTTTGTTGCATCTGTTCAGCTGAGCTGCTGCTTGGAGCCTCTGTCTCCATATTGTCTTCAGTTTTAATGTGATGAAGATCTGATAACTGAGGTTTCTCTTGATCATCTTCAATCTTCACAGTAACAACAGTGAAGGGGAACCTGTTGTCCACTGTCTCTTCCTCCTCCTCGTTGATCAGCTCTCCGTCAGCATTAGGGCAGAGTTCTTCCTCTTCTTTCTTTATCTCTAGGTTTTCTTCAGGAGCCGTTTCTTTTGTCACCAACAGCTGCTCCTCATCTGCAAGGAACAAATGGACGCCACGGTTGAGTGAGTGAGGTCGCCAGTTCATCGCAGGGCAACACATAGATACACTCTTAGGGCAATTTAGAGAGATAATTATCTTATCTGGTTAAAAAAGTCTGACATTTTGTAATTTTAAAGAGTTTTTTGGCCTTTGTTAGCAGACAAAAGTGGGAGTAAGAGATGCAGCAAGAGTCAGGAGTGGAATCACAAATGCCCATGCAGAGGACTACTCACACACTGCTTAAGAAAAGGATCTAAATAAATAAATTGTGTCAATTGATGTCTTTGAGTCTAATATACTTTGCCTGTGTTTCTTTTTTTTCTTTCTGTTTTTCGAAATATAAAACGACTTATTTCTTAACGGACCTTAGCATGTATAAATGTGCACAACAACTTGTAAGTATCTTAGTTTTTCACAATTATTATTGATCTCACACTGTCGTAATATGCAGCTCTGCTCCCAATAATGGAGAAAGAATATTCCACCTACAACGTTTCTCATTCTGGCTAATTATTCTACAAATTTGGACATGTTTACCTCAGGAACCGGGAGCTAGTGTACTGTATTAACTGGACAGGATAAACGTAATTAACCCTGGTGATGCGCCCTGTGACGCCCACCATGTACCTGGGAGACAGACAGAAGGAGCGCAGTGCGCAGCCGCAGTGTCTCCAGTTGGTCTTCTTTCAATGTCGTTTTATACAACTGGGCTGCCTGCTGTTAACAACGTATTCCTGGTTATTCACTCTGTAAACTGCCGTGTGTACAGAGTGTAATAATGTGTTATAACCTAGAAATTGTTTATTTCTGCTACTTTCATAGCGTTTTGACATGCTCAGCAGCCATACTGAATCTGGATTTACCGGAGAGGACGCACATTTTTCCGATCTGAATTCGGACTCTAGTGAGATTTGATTTCCCCAAACCAGTACAAATGAATAACAACCCACCTTTAGCTAAAATCATGTTATCCTCAGTTCTTACCAGTTGTTTGGTTTGCGCCAGCATCCTGCTGGACGTCGAGCTGTTTCATCTGCAGTTTATCCTCTAAAGGCAGACTTTCAAAGTCGATGTGATGAACATGATCCACTTTCTTCATGTTGTCTGCGCTCTGTGACATGAACCAGACTGATAATTATCAGACTAGATCCATAAATATGGAAAGCAAAGCCTTTACGTATTTTTTTAAATTATTATTTTTGAGCTGGCATCTGCACGGACAGCAGTCAGTAACTGCCGCTCTGCTGCCATCTGCTGGGCATTATTCGCTGCTGCAGCAGGCAGTTCACAACCCTGCTGGTAAATATGGAAACGCTGCAATTAGACCAGGGATTTTCCACCTTTACAGTTCAAACACTTAATGCAGCTATAAAAAAATAACTTGTTTAGAGAAAATCTCTAAATGCCTATCCTAACCTTTTGAAAAAACGGCAAATTTTCAAAGAATATCTACTGTGGGAAATTTCTGATTTTTAAAGCGCAAACCAATCTTTTAAGCTTTTAAAATAAAGCAACTTGAAGGGGCAATGTTTTTGAGTCTTTATTTATGTTAGGCCTTCTTGAAGATAAATAGTTGTTTTTTTTTTTTGGCTTTTCCATATAACAGTATAAAAGCTATCCAACAAATATAACAAAAACATGCTTTTACATTACAAACATGAGCATGTTAGTATTTAGCAAAACTACAGAATTTAAAACCTCTGATAAAAAAAAGACTATTGCTGAAACATTTGTGTTTCAGATGTGGTTTGTAGCTATTTATATCATTACAACATAGACACTGTCAGGTTAGAGACTATTTTTAGTATAACAACTACAATAGGAATGAATGTACACACTGAAAAACATTAGCACAGCATGAACATTAAACAGTTTACGTAACATTGTCTTCCTGTTTTAGCAAGGCGCCTCATGTAGGCAATACCAATGAGTTGATTATATTGGAAAACGTACCATCTACGAAGTTACGCTGATTTCACGCTATACAAAATAGACACCTCTAACTAGCAGCATTTAATAAGCAGTTTCTATTGACTGTGGGCTCTCATTGTGTGTCTCTTCAGACTATCATGGCGTGTAAATCTCACACTACAAACACTGCAGCTGAAAGGTTTTTCTCCTAAGTGGGTACTCATGTGTGCTGTAAGATGCACCTTTCTGATATATTTTTTCCCACATTCCTTACAGGCAAACTTTCTGTTTTCAGTGTCTTGTTTCCAGACTCTTGTATGAACTGACACATGATACTTCAGTTCAGAATTTCGATAAAATCTTTTGTCACACCTGTCACACGCAAATGGCTTCTCACCTGTGTGGCGTCTAATGTGTCTCGTCAAAGCTCCCCGATGAGCAAATCTGGCTCCACAGTAACGGCAGAAAAATGGTTTCACTCCTGTGTGGGTTACCGTGTGTTTCTGAAGATCTGCTTTAAGCCTGAAATGTTTGTCACAACCGCTGCAAGCGAAAGGTTTTTCTCCTTTATGAATCATCATGTGGTTCCTCAGCGTTCCCCTTTGTGTAAATCTTTTGCCACATTCCTCACACTGAAAAGGCTTCTCTCCTGTGTGGCATGTCATGTGACCTTTAAGATTTTGCAGCTTGGTAAATGTTTTACCACATTCATCACAAGTAA
Organism: Xiphophorus couchianus; assembly: GCF_001444195.1. Taxonomy (NCBI): domain Eukaryota; kingdom Metazoa; phylum Chordata; class Actinopteri; order Cyprinodontiformes; family Poeciliidae; genus Xiphophorus; species Xiphophorus couchianus. The sequence goes on along the minus strand of NC_040237.1, from coordinate 11,750,817 downwards.
AAGGTTTTTCTCCAGTGTGGATTCTTAAGTGAAGTTTAAGAATATGAGAATGCCTAAACGCTTTACCGCATACATCACAACTAAATGGTTTCTCTCCAGTGTGGAGCCTCATATGACATTTAAGATAATACTGATCCTTAAACATTTTTCCACAAACAACACAAGCAACTGATTTCTTCCCAGTTTTGGCTATTGATCGTTTCATATCAGCCAAACAGGTGGAAGCCTTTTCTCCTGAATGACATGAAAGATGCTTCAGGAATGACTGCTGGTACACAAACTGTTTACCACAGTCTGGGCAGCTGAAGGGTTTCACAGCACTTCTACGTCCAGAACTGCTGTTTACGTCTGACTTAAGTGTCCTAATTTCCCACCTGCCTTTACTGCAGCCTTTATTTTTAGATCCAGAATCTGGTAGATTGTCATCACAACTGTCTCCACTCACTCCTGACCACCACTTCCTACTGACTTCAGTCTCTGAAGAGCCTGAGGGACTGGACTGTAAACAAGCATGTGGATCTGAATTCCTGTCTGGCTGTGGTCCTCCACACTCCTCTCCATCAGATTCTGTTTCCGTCTGTTCAGTTGAGCTGCTGGTTGAAGCTTCAGCATCTCTGCTGTCTTCACTTTTGATGAGATGAATCTCTGATGACTGAGGTTTCTCTTCATCTTCACTCATCAAAGCAAGCTCCTCTTCATCCTGACTGATCCACAGTTCCTCTTGTGTTGTCTTCTGGAGAGGTTCTGTGTCTTGTTGGTCTAAACTGGACTTTCGCGGATCAGGAACTTCTACTTTTATTACCAACAGTTGCTGCTCATCTGCAAGAGAAACAGAAAAGTCATGTTTCAATGAGACTTTTGTAATTATACAGATCCAGATAACAATAAAATATCATGACCCTTTGAGCCTGCAATTTAGGGATGACCTTTGCCCCTCCTTCAGCTGTCTACAAGGCAATTTGTATATTTATTAATATTTATATCTTACTATTAGAGCATTAGTTTTACGTTTGATGCTACAACAAATGCATTTCCTAGGTTGGAATTATTAAATTACATCCCTCCTTCCATCTTTATGATGAGAGAAATTCATACAAACGGAGCAGAATCTGATAATTACCATGTTTCATCTGGACCTCCTGCTGTTCAGTCCCATATCCTGTTGGTTCTAGGTTTCCCTCTCGTTTTGCTCCTCCACTGTCCTCTCCATCAGGTCCTGTTTCCGTTTGTTTAGCTGGGCTGCTTGTTGGAGCTTCAGTCTCTTTACTGTCTTCAGTTTGGTCGTGGCAGAGCTCTGATATCTTAAGGGTCTCATCATCTACAATCTTCACAGTGAGCTGCTCTCCATCTTCACTGACCCACAGTCCCTCCTCTTCCTTTTTTAAATGGTGGAGTTCTGGGTTCTGCTGGTCCAAACTGGAGCTATGCAGACCAAAAACCTCTTTTTTGATCACCAAAAGATGCTGCTTATCTGCAGGAGACACGTGGACATCATGGTTAACTCCACAGAAATCCATGTGTTTGTCCACACAGGGCCTGACTGTAAACAGATTAAAACTGGTTGGTAATGAGATTTACACAAAATATTACAATGGACAAAAGAGGGGAAAAAACCCAGATCTACAGAAAAGAGACAGCAATAGAGATTTCAGTCTCCTCCATTACTGTGCTGTTAATTCAATACTTTATTCTTGACATTTGAAAATATCTTTTAAAATGCTGTGATATATGAAAGTCTAAAAGCGGTTGTATGTTTAAAGAAGTATGTGTGAGATACAAATATTGATCTTGACAAAATATTCAGCCATCATCATGATTTTAACCGACTAGTCATGGCAGCACTGTTGACCTTCTGTCTTTTGTTCTGTTTGTTTCTTTATACTTGCAACTTGTCTTGTTTGCTGCGTGAATCACATACCGCCTGTTGTTCCATTAATTTAATAAAGTAAAATGTCCAAAAGGAAGAAAATATTATTCCGCTACTGCAAGGCAAGCAAACCCACCACACAGAGGAGTATTCTCCTCCTTTGTGCAAACATACATAAAGGTACATTCCCTGCTTTAACCCTTGTTGCCTTAATCTTCTTTTGTCATCTTTGTCTTGCTGTGCAGGTCACAGTCTGCCCTATTTGCTTGATGAAGCAGATGTGGCCTGTTGTACCATTAATTCAACAGGCGGAGTGAACCTGCCACCAACACTCCAAGGCAACCAGATCTACAATACTGTTACACAAAGCTGCACAGACAGAGCAAATAAAAAAACCAAGACATACTATTTGACCAATTCTGTAAGCTTTCTTTCTTACCCTATATTATATGTATATTTTGTTTAATACACCAGAGCTTTAGCAACATAATACACATAATTACAGATTTATTTTTATTTTATCTTTGTTTCCCTGGAGAATCTTCAAAATTCTGTAGCCAAAATAATGTTTCCCCTTCCAATATGGCGGATTTGTTGACGTATCTCTAAAGCGGATAATGGATTACCGATCAGAAACCAGAACAAACCACCCTCGCTTTGTTAAATTTTATTCCAACAGAGCTTCTTTTTACCAGTTGTTCGGATTTTCCCAGCTTCTTGCGGCTGATGGACACCGAGCTGCTTCACCTGTAGTTTGTCCTCTAAAGGCAGAATATTCCGATGAGCATAATCCACTTTCTCCATGGCGTCTGCTCTTTGTATAACACATTGGAGACTCATAAACCAGAACCATACGGCAGCTGTGCACGTTTCTGTTCGACTGAATCCACTTAAGTCTCAAACGAATGAGCCTCCGCGTCTTTTGTTTATGTCTCTTATCATATTTCAATCAGGCATCTGCTCAGGCATGCTTTATTTTGCCTCCTGTTTCACTGCTGCCATCAGCTGGAGTGAATTAATCCCTGTAACATCCAGTCAAGTTTTGTCCACTTTAGCTTCAATTTTCCGATATTAGACTAGTTTTATTGTAAGACCAAAACAAAATGAGAAGTTAAGGGTAATTGTGGTTCATTAATAATCAAAGTCTTTAAGGTAGTAAAGAATGCATTATTTTTTTTAACTTTGTCACTTTTTGTGATATATTTCGTGGGGATTTTGTATTTTGTGAGACAGACCAACACAAAGTTCTGCTTTGTTATGAAGTAAAAAGAAAGTAGCCACGATTTTAGCAAATCATGACATATTTGTATATAGAACCACATTTTCATGTTGAAGGATCTTGTTTACCTATCCTTCTTTGCAAAATAAATCAAAAAATAAATTCAAAAAATTGATTCATCAGTTAAAAATATTTTTTTTTACTCTTTTTACATTTCCTCATGTAAATACAAATAAACTTGCTAACAGCTCGACTTTCGGAATTAAAAAGACTTTATGATAAATATATCGATATTACAGGTGTTGTAAGCAGAAATTACTACTTAAGTCTTTTATTTTATGTTTAATACAATTTAATTTAACTCCATTGTTTCGTATTCTCATCGTTTTTCTCATTTTCTGGCCTTATTTGTAAGTACCTGAATACAGATTGATGCAACCCTCGACAGTTGTGGAAAATGGTTCTTGGGACAGGGTGTCCGTGTAGATGCCTGTTTAAAACTCTGTCGTTACGTCAGCAATCGTTCCTAAACAGACAGTCGGGTTTTTTTTTTTAAAGACCTAGTTGCAGTTTTTCCGAGCGCATCCGCCTCTTAAAATACTCCAGCAGAACCTCGCATGGAGCCTAACAGGAATGCTCCCGGCTGCAGTGTGAGCTGATCGGCCTGGCTCATTGTAGACACGGCTGCAGCCATGCAGGAAGTGGATCATGTCCACCAGAGCAGCGCTGAAAGTCTGGCTGCAGAGGACAAAGTCCAGATGAAACAGCTCGGCGTCCATCAGGATGTTGGTAGAAACCAAACAGCTGGTAAGAAAAGACTCATTTATCGCTGTTAGCTAGCTGTAGCTCTGTTGCTGAGGAAAACGGGGCCTCCTTTGTTTATGTTGATTTAAATCGGGTTATTTACCTCATTGCCACGATGGTCATTTAGCTTCGCATCATTTAGTCTCGTTAAAAATGAGCCAAACTGCAGGAAGCAGAAACAAAACACAGGAAACAGTACCGGAAGTCAGAAATACTGGTCAACATTCAACACCAATACCCCACCCAGATTAGATTTGTAGTCTCCGTGTTTAATTGTAAATAATCCGGCGTTCAAATGAACAAGTGAGCAGTGATTCATTCAGGCTCCACAACAAGCCTAGTAATTAACAAGTTAAACCTGAAATAGGTAACATTTTCAAATTTTTTTAATGTGAGCGATAATTAAAGTGGCTCAATATCAAAATCATGTGTTAGAAATTAAAAAGTCTAAAAATAAATTATAACTTTTAAAAAGAACAAATTGTGAGGAATTGTCTGCCTTTACACTGGCCATAATGTATTTCACCCGTAATGATGTTTTTTATGATGTGGACTAATTTCATTAAATCAAGATGAGTACTGTGTAATAGTCAGGTTTACTGTGGAATGTATTTATCATGATTATAAACATTGCAATTCTGAAATTAAGATAGAAATTTATTATGTGAGCACATGTAATAAATGTGCTCACATAATAAACATTTATTTTGCTACAGCTGAAACCACGTTTACGTTTATAACTTTTTTTCTCCGTCACATTAAATCAAGCTTTTCTTGCTTCATATAAGTTAGGATTAATGAAATGTAGATTTAAGAAGCATTTTTATTAATTTATCCAGCTAACATTTGGATACATTCAGCTCACAAAAAGATGGTGAGCTTTTTACTACACTAAGAATCCCTTCTGTTTAGTATATTTAGTAGCTGTCTTCAACAATATGATTCAAACCTGAACCTTCAGTATTTTCTGGCTTAATTCTGTTTGTAAGATTCTGTAAATGTGCAGAATTGTTTTCCTCGCTTGCATAAGTGAACCCCCACCACCACCACCACCTTTTTAGTATTAAACATTAAGCTGTTTTGGCTTTCCAGATTTCTGCCTTAAATCTTCATGTCCTCCATGTTTTTCTCCCTATTAAAAGCAGACCGGACCCAAAGCTTTGGTGTTTCCTGCGTGTGCTTTCTGTCGTCTCGCAGCCTCCAGCTGGCTGCAGCAGATGGCCCGTTCACGCTGAGCCTGGCTCTACTGGAGGTTTCTCGCTGCTAACAGGGAGTGATTCCTTTTCATTGCTGCCACATGCTTGCTCGGGATGAGAGATTGCTGCAGAGCTGATGCAATCAGCTTGTTGAGACAACTCTCTAAAAAATAAAAAGTTATCTGTTTTACAATATCCCGATAGATTGCATAAAGTCATTGACTTAGCAGTAATCCCTCATTGTGTGGCAACAATAAGGAGGAACTTCTCCCTTTTTAAAGAAACATCAGCAGAGTCGGTTTCAGTATGAAGAGAGCATCTGCAGCATCTGACTGGGGCTTGTGAGACATAGACATAGACTTATGACAAACAATGTTTTATCCATTCACTCTGCACACCAGAACTGACATGATGGAACAGAAAAAGGGTGCCTACGTTGTGGACCGGAACCTGATTTCCTGCTGGCTCATTACAAATAGTAGTGGTTGTAGGTTAAAGGTCACTGAAGTTGTTTGTATGACAAAGAAACACTAAAATCTAGCAGGACTGTGTCATGGGAATGTTCCCGTTTATGTCTGTTTTGTTTTTATTGTCTTATGTTTTATGTTCACATAAGAAAAAAGAGGACGAATTTGTATTGTTGACGTTTCAATTCTCATGTCTGATCCCTCAATAAAACTGACGATAAAATCTAGCAGGACTATTACACGAAATCAAACAACTATAACAAAGTGTACTTTTCCAAGGGCATCCTTCCATCTGATTTATCCACAAACTTAATTTCTGCTTCCTGCAGATGATCCGCAGCTGTTGGTGATTAAAGAAGAGGGTCCCTTTGAGTGGAGCTCCAGTGAGGACGAGCAGGACCCAGAGCTGTTCCACATAAAGGAGGAAAATGAGGAATCCTGGACCAATCAGGAGGGACAGCAGTTTTATGGAGAGGAGGATCTTGCCAGTTTCCCGTTAAATGTTATTGTGAAGAGTGAAGAGGAAGAGGAATATCAGTCTTCACAGCTGTATCTCAGGGAAACTGAACATAACAGAGAATCAAAACCTCTGTGTTCCGTTCACTTTATAAAAACAGAACCCGATGAGGGGCCAGAATCGACGATAAAACCGGGACTAAGCAACTACTTTAAGATAAAAACTGCTGGAAAAGCTTCAGACTCTTCAGAGACTGAAGTCAGTGATGAGGACAATCACTGGCAGGAACCGCTACCAGATTTTGGAGCAGAAATTAAGCACAAAGAGAGCAGAACACCCGATTCGGGCAACACAGCCAAGGCCCTTTACAGCTGCTTCGAGTGTGATAAACAATATTTCTACAAGCAGTCCCTTCATAGACACATGAAGTGTCATTCCTCCAGCTCGGGTAGCACAAACCACTGCAGTGGGCAGGAAAACGCAGATTCAGACCCAGCAGTCAGGAAGAAAGAGAGAGTGTTCATATGTGACGTCTGTGGGCATGAATTTAACCAGAGGACTAATCTTACTACGCACAAGAGAGTCCACACAGGGGAGAAACCATTCAGGTGTGATGTTTGTGGCAAAAGATTTAACCAGCGAGGGAATCTGCGCAACCACAAGCGAATCCACACCGGAGAGAGGCCGTTCATATGCGACTTCTGTGGCGAGAGGTTCAGGAATCAGGGGATCCTGCAGGCGCACATGAGGGTTCACACCGGAGAGAAACCTTTCGTTTGCGGTGTCTGTGGCAGAAAATTTTCTCGCAAGACGCATTTCGAGACTCATATGAGAGTCCACACAGGAGAGAGGCCGTTCAGCTGTGAAATCTGTGGCAAAGATTTTCGTCACAAGATGCATTACCAGGAGCACATCCGGGTCCACACTGGAGAGCTGCCGTTTCCCTGTGAGGTTTGCGGGAAGAAATTTCGACTTCAGTGCAATTTAAAGAGACACCTGCGAGTCCACACAGGAGAAAAGCCCTTCAGCTGCGACGAGTGCGGGAAGACGTTCAGTTGCAAGTCGCATCTTAAGCGACACACCAAGGTCCACACGGGAGTGCGGCCCTTCTCCTGCGAGATTTGCGGGGACACGTTTGCCGAGCCGGGAGCCGTGAAGAGCCACATCCTGGTCCACACGGGAGAGAAGCCGTTCGAGTGCGACGTTTGTGGGAAAACGTTTAGGCAAAAGAGCACACTCACAAGACACAAAGTTGTTCACACGGGAGAGAAACCGCACTCCTGTACTCTGTGTGGCGCCAGGTTCACACAGCAGTGTAATTTAAAGACACACATGAGGCTCCACACAAGATAAAGCTGATTCTTTTCTTAAAGAATGTGTTTATACTGTATGAGGTACAGTATAAACTGTATACTGTACCTCATACAGTATATGAGGTACAGTCCTGACCAGAACTGTATGTTTACATTGCTAATAATAATAAATATTACAATGTCTTGATTAACTTCAATGTTTCCAGTCATCTGGAAACTCTCCTGCCCTACGTCGTCCGCCAAATCTAGGAGCTGCTCACTAAATTCACTGATCCATTCAATTCAATTAGCATTTTCTACCTCCTCCTTTAGTCTTAGTACAAGTTGAGACCAAAGGGAAGAAATCAATAATGTACAAAGTAGGAATTACAACGTTAGCAAGGAAAACCTCTGAACAGGAGAAACATTTGCACTGAAATAAGTGACAAATTGTGTATTCAAGATTTCATAATCTGGTTAATTTAACATATTAGCAGAACTTGCCTTGGAGGAATGCTTATTGTGAAAAACATTTATGTAGAAATAAAAATCAGCTGACTTAATACTGTAAAGAACCTGACTTAATTACTGATTTGTTTACTGCTCTGCGGTGAAGAACATAAAATGCTGATATTAGTCTTCAGCTAGCAGCTTTTAAATAAAACAAAATGTAATTACGTTAAAATACCCATGGGCAGGGTTTTGCTTAACAGGGAAGTTACATTTCAACAAAAACTCCTCAAGAGAAATGTCTGTAAATTAAATTGTTGCCGTCTTCCCTTCTGACAAACATAAAAATCTTCTGCAGCAAAAACTATTTACCTGCAATAAAAAAAGGTTGTTGATTCCAACATTATGTATTTTTGTTTGAAAGTGTTACAAAATGTAATGCTGGTTTATTCACAGTTTCTATAAATGGATGCATCTCACTGCATTACTGATGGCAAGAAGGAACGATGCTTAAAGCGGGTCACTGAATGTGTGGCTACGTTTCAGAGAATAAAGCTGTAATTAGCCTTCATGTGAGTGAATATCCAACTGTTGGTCTCCAGTAGAGAAAAGGTTAACATGTTTATCTTTTTACTATTTCTTCCTTAAATAAATCTTTGGTATATTTCTGTGTGCCGGTATAACAGTTTGGTACGTGTTTATGTGATTTTTGTTTTCTGAAAGGTTTAGGAGAAATGTTTGTCACTGGTAAAAATGAAAAAAATAAACAAAGGTGTCATTTTTGTTGCATTTAATAAAAGTGTAAAATACTAAAATGACTAAAATTGGTTCTGATTTCATTTTATTTTTTCCAGCCAGCAGCTCAACGTGTTGGAGCAAGAATCCTACTTTCAGTCAATCTTTGGCGTTTTTCAGATTCAGAAAAAAAAAAAATGGAGCAAACTGCGTCTATGATAGCTTAACCCTAAAAAAGACATATAAAGAGCAAAGGTCAGAGTTAAAACATGTATGGAAAACTCAGTGGAAGGAGAAGCAAGCTGAAGACATTCAGATGAACTACTAAAAATAACAAAACAGATTAAAGTTAGACAGACAGGAAATGGGTGAAGATTAAAACTTTTGCACAGTAATGAATGTAAAAATTAATTATTCAGATTTTGTCCTTAGATATTTCTCAGCCATCATAGTTTCATAAATAATAATCAACCTTTGTTTCCATGCAGATGAAGAAAGCTGTTCAAAGACAGAACTAGCAGAGCAACGCCTCACTGTCGGCAGGATTAAAAAACCGAATATTTACTTCACACATTCCTTAAACCGTCTCTAGTTGTGATTAATAAACAATGTATGTAAAATTGCTGCAGATTCCCATGAATATAGATGTATATCTGCTTGTTTCTGCATTCAGGCAGGATTTGTGCAGCAGGCAGTGATTGTTGTGGTGCGTTCAGCAGCAGGCTGCAGGCGCTGCAGTGCATCTGTGCAGGCAGAGAACCGACTGCTACAATGTCTCTGCAGGCTTCAGCGCTGTCAATGTTAGGCTGCTGGCAGGAACTGAAGCTACAGAGTTATAAAACATCATTCCGTGTTCGGCTGAACGAGCTCAGAGGGAAGTTCACCAGCAGATAGACCCATCCCCCAGCGTTCACTCCACCACAGCAGACAAGTGAGACAGAGCGGGTGAACTGATGTCTCACAAGACAAACTGGAGGCAGAGCAAGTCATGAATGTCGGGATGAAACATCTGGAAGGTCATTTCAACAGTTTTGCTCAGCAGGATTTTCCCTTTTCCCAGGATGAGACCTGCAGTGGAAACAGCCTCAGGAAGGAAAGCCATCTGTCTCCACCGGCAGGGAGGGAGAGAGGAGACAAACAACAAGACAGGACAGCTTTCAATGGGTCCTAGATGTTAACCAAGCTGTTTTTATTCTCTCGTCTAATCTGTTCACATAATGGTGTAAAGGTTCTTAAAGGATACTATGTAAAACCAGCTTCTTTTTTTTTTTTTAGCTTTAAATCATGTTATTCCCCCATCAAAAAACACACCTGGGGTGTTTCTTTGATTCATTTATGCACGTTTGAGAAATCCATTCAGCGTCCTCACTCAGCTCCTTCAGACTAGTGGCAGCAGCAATTACCAAGCAAATGATGGAACTGCAAGTCTGTTGAGCTCATTGTGCAATAAACATCACAGAACAAAGTGAAAGATGTTTATTGCATCTTTCACATGTAGAAAATGGCATAATGTGTCATGATCTGTGTCTTTCTGTGTTTATTTAGAGTTTTCTGTCCCCTTAAGTCTCTTTGTTGTCCTGTCCTCCCCTTGATTGTTCCCAGGTGTGTCTCGTTTCTATGATTACCCCCAGTGTATTTAGTGTCACCTGTGTGTCTGTTCTTTGTCGGGTCCTCGTCGTTACTTGCCGCCCTTGTCGTTTGTCGTTCCGTTCCTGAGTGCCCAGTCTATTTTTCATCCCTGGTTTACCGGTTGCTACCGGCGTCGAGCCCTGGCTTTAGCTCGGCCGTGCTGCCCGGCATTGGGACTGTTTTGGACTGTGTGTTGCATTATTAAATTCATTATTCATCTTACCTGGGTCCACTGCATCTGCCTCACCACTCTCACCACCCGCACTCGCTGACAGAAGGACCCGACCAAAAGTACGGTGAGGCACGCTAATTACATCATGGACCCAGGGGGCTTGCGGAAAACCATAAAGGACTATGTCGAAGAGGTGGCAAGGCCATACTCTGCCCGTCACCGCCTGAATATAGCCACACGCTTGGTGATTATGCTGGACGAATGGATCCCGCGACTTCCGCATCTGGGGCTAGCGGAGTTGCAACAGGAGGCAGAGAGGGAGTGCCTGACGGCGGCTGCCGTGCTGAGAGGTAACCCTCTGCCTCCCAATCCGCACAGTTTCTCCGCCAGCCCAGATCCAGCTCCAGCTCCGGGACCAGCACCCCCAACCGGCGCAGCCGGCGCACCCGAGGCCGTTTCAGCCGGCGTTCCAGCCGGCGCACCCGAGGCCGAATCAGCCGGCGTTCCTGCCGGCGCACCGGAGACCGTTCCAGCCGGCGTTCCTGCCGGCGCACCGGAGACCGTTCCAGCCGGCGTTCCTGCCGGCGCACCGGAGACCGTTCCAGCCGGCGTTCCAGCCGGCGCACCGGAGACCGTTCCAGCCGGCGTTCCAGCCGGCGCACCGGAGACCGTTCCAGCCGGCGTTCCTGCCGGCGCACCGGAGGCCGTTCCAGCCGGCGTTCCTGCCGGCGCACCGGAGGCCGTTCCAGCCGGCGTTCCTGCCGGCGCACCGGAGGCCGTTCCAGCCGGCGCACCCGCCGGCGCACCGGAGGCCGTTCCAGCCGGCGCACCGGAGGCCGTTCCAGCCGGCGCACCGGAGGCCGTTCCAGCCGGCGCACCGGAGGCCGTTCCAGGCCCGGCGTCAGCCGGCGCACCCGCCGGCGCACCGGAGGCCGTTCCAGCCGGCGCACCCGCCGGCGCACCGGAGGCCGTTCCAGCCGGCGTTCCACCCGAGACCCTGACCTCCGGCGTTCCACCCGAGACCCTGACCTCCGGCGTTCCACCCGAGACCCTGACCTCCGGCGTTCCACCCGAGACCCTGACCTCCAGCGTTCCACCCGAGACCCTCTGCGTTCCTCCCGAGACCCTCTGCGTTCCTCCCGAGACCCCGACTCCCGAGACCCTCTGCGTTCCTCCAGAGACCCAGACCCCCTACGATCCTCCTGAGACCCCGACCTTTTGCGTTCCCTCCGAGACCCCGACCTTTTGCGTTCCCTCCGAGACCCCGACCTTTTGCGTTCCCTCCGAGACCCCGACCTTCTGTGTTCCCACTGAGACCCCCTGTGCTCCACCAGAGACCCTGCCTCGGGGGGCTCGTCGTCGCCGTCTGTGGGCGGCCCCCGGGACTCTCCGTTGCCACCTCCGGCGCCGCGGACGGCCGCTAGACCGCCTCCGGGGTTCCCGCCTCCAGCGCCGCGGGCGACCGCCGGACCGCCTCCGTGGTTCCCGCCTCCAGCGCCGCGGACGACCGCCGGACCGCCTCCGTGGTTCCCGCCTCCAGCGCCGCGGACGACCGCCGGACCACCTCCGTAGTTCCCGCTGCCGCGGACGACCGCCAGACCACCTCAGTGGTTCCCGCCTCCTTTGCCTCCGCCCACCCTGTGGGTAGTTTTTTTTTTTTTGTTGTTGTTTATGGACTCTTGGCCCTTCTTGTTTTTCCGCCCACGACTGTGGGTTGTTTTTTTTTGTTAGTTTGGACTCTGGCCCGCCGTCCGGCACCCCTCCACCCACCCTTGTTGGGGTTTTGGGTTTTTTTTTTTTTTTCTTGGGCGTCTGGTAGCCGCCCTTGAGGGGGGGGTACTGTCATGATCTGTGTCTTTCTGTGTTTATTTAGAGTTTTCTGTCCCCTTAAGTCTCTTTGTTGTCCTGTCCTCCCCTTGATTGTTCCCAGGTGTGTCTCGTTTCTATGATTACCCCCAGTGTATTTAGTGTCACCTGTGTGTCTGTTCTTTGTCGGGTCCTCGTCGTTACTTGCCGCCCTTGTCGTTTGTCGTTCCGTTCCTGAGTGCCCAGTCTATTTTTCATCCCTGGTTTACCGGTTGCTACCGGCGTCGAGCCCTGGCTTTAGCTCGGCCGTGCTGCCCGGCATTGGGACTGTTTTGGACTGTGTGTTGCATTATTAAATTCATTATTCATCTTACCTGGGTCCACTGCATCTGCCTCACCACTCTCACCACCCGCACTCGCTGACATAATGAGGAGCATTTTTGCTTTTGTAAAGTGTTTTTAAAAAAGAAACTAAATTAGATTTTTTATTAAATTCATCCAACTTTTTTTTTTTAATGCAAGTTTCTATGATGGTGTATTAGGACCACTCTAAGAAAATAAATAAAACTGAATTTATTTTCTTAGCGTGAAGTGCTGAAGGCTGAGTGTTGGAAAAAGCAGGAGCTTCTTAAAGAGACAGAGGCCCAATTTGAAATTGGGGAGTCAAATTTATTTTATGTAAGGCAAGAGTTACTTCCTTGCTATAAAATGGCACTATACATGCATAAAACTTCCCCTTCAATACATCCTCAACATGTCAGCACTTTAACTAGAAAATTAATATTTATCTTAATCTAAACTCCTACTGCAGCTTTTTTTCACAGCAAATCTGACCTCCTTGCACTAAAACAAGCGAATATTATTCATGTCCCGTAATAGAATCATTATAAAGCTGAACCCAACACATGGAGTCCAATACGCTCCCAATTACAAATCAGCAAAGACAAATCCACTAGATCATGAGTGAAAGCCTGTCTGAGGAAATCAGCAGGTTGCTGTAAATCTTTAGCTTTGCAGCATCCTTTCCTAATAAGGATGTGGCGACAGTGAAGAGGAACAGCGCTCCTTTAACAGCAAGAAACCAACAGAGGAGCAGGAACCGGGCATGAGCAGCCATTTATAGGGCTGAACCAGAACAGGAAGCAGACTCAGAAACAGGGACACCACCCATGAGAAGTTTTTATGGTGGGAAATATATATAAAAAGCCAAGTTAATGGCAACAGTGCTCCTGAATGGCTCCATACATGTTGCTGGGTGAATGTGCCAATTGTGTGAAGCACTTTGAGGGGTCAATGCGATTTGAAAAGCTCAACATGAATCCAGACCATTTACAGCTAAACAGGGGAGCAGCGAACAAGGAGGAATTGGTGCGCAGCAACAACAGCAAAAAAAAGCAAACAAAAGAAGAAGACATTCAAGAGGCTTGAAAGGAGCAAGACTTGCATCTTTGATTCTAGTTCTCTGCTGCCACCTAGTGGTGAATGAAATCCTGCGGCTCCTGGAGCTGAACGTCATGACTAAAAAACTGGACGTGGAAATGTAGAACATAAATGTTCAGAGATCTGAAGAACATTAAAGTTTGACAGCATCAGTCTGAGTTCAATTCAGATTCTCATCAAGGTCGATTATCGTCTGCATTATTTGATTGATATTTTTCTATATATATATAAACTGTGTTATATAAAAAGTGTTGAAATGAGATTAGAAATTGGTGCTGTAATAATAAATTGAACTGAATTAAATGAATAATGAAGCCGTGCTGCTGAAAACTGCAGTAAGTCGTTACCGCCACTGGGAGGCAGCAGAGAGGAGCGTTTCCTGCAGGGTTGATAAAAGCGCTTAGTTTTGCATCATAAAGCTGAAACATTGTCATTTTTACTTCAACAACAAAAATGCAGTAATCTAAAAAATATAAAAACATACAGTTCAGGTTATATTCCCCCCCAGAGCAATAAATCTAAGATGCTTAACCGATTTAACCAATTTATTTCACACTTACACCAAATAATTTACCTCATTTAAACAAATGGCTTTCCTCTAATTTCTTGGGTTTCTGTTTACTCTCCAACATTCATCGTGCGATCCAAGACAAAGACCACAGATCTAATTTTTGTGCTGGAAAGATTCCTCGCCACAGTAGACGGGATGCTGATATTCCAGTTTTTGGAACTGGTGGTGCCTGAAATACTCAAGTTGACTAATGAATATTACAGGAAAGAGAAACCTGCTGATTATTCTTAGATAACTCCAGTGTCACGTTTCAAAAATCTTAATAGTGTAAAAACATCAGATGGCCATGGCTTTCTGTAATTGCAACCTCGCAACCAGACATGTTGGCAGCGCTGTAAAGTCTGACTCATGACCTCAAACGCACCCGACCACATGGCACCACGCACATCTGGCTTCATGTTCCCCTCCCTGCTGCGCAGCAACGAGAGGCAGCATGGTTCACCACCACGTGACCTCAGTTCAAGCCCCTGCAGATTAATACTGTCCACCTTAAAGGGATTTTAAGGCTGTAAATTAAAGATTTAAAGAGTTATGATAAAAAAAAAACACAGAGGTGGAGTCAACACCCAGCTGAACACAATCCCCAAACGCTGAGCGCATCTTTTATTTTGAAAGATGAGCTCAGACAGATGATCAATAAACTCTTTAATCCAGATTACAGTAAATTCACGTCTCGTTTCGTTTAACATGTTTGTAACAGCTTTGCAGGTATAAATAACAGCCAGAAAAAAAAGGGAAGCAAAACTGTGTCAGCTGACTGGCTTTTATTTTCATTAAATATTTTCCAGAAAATCTTCCCCATGTTCTGTTGCAGGAAATAAAAAACACCACGCAGGTTGGGAGGGTGAAAGCTTACAGAAAAACACAGAAAATCCATAAAAACTGGTTTTACATTTATACAGTTTTATTGGGTCAAAAATAAAGAAAAATTGCACTGTAAAAGTCCCTTTGCGTGGCTACAGTCTAGAAAAATAGACAGGTTCAGAGAACCAAACCCCTTTATTTGAATGAAGCTTATAATACAAAACACTTATTCCACTTGGAAAAAAGCCCCATAGTGTCTCAAGACTATAGGAAAAATGCAACTTTCAGTTTGTCGTTCAGGATGACGCAACACGGAGGACAGTTTGACATTTGACCCTCGTCATGGCTCAGAGGGGAGTGTGAACAAACCGATCCCATTACCTACCACCTTCCAAACACAATACAAGTCTTAAACAGCTTCCGTTTCCTGTCTATGTAGAAATACCCGAAAAAAAAAAAATTATCTCAAGAACACAAAATGCTGCTTCTCATTAAAGGCACAAATGGCCACAAAGTGGCAATGTGTTAAAAAAAAAAAAAAAAAACAAACAAAACCAAACAAAACATTAAAATTAAAAGTTAAATATATAAATCCTTTCATATCTATACAATAATCAAAATGAGCTTTAAAGTCACAGTTGGAGGCAGTCCACAGTAAAAGGAGTCACAGAGATGGAGTCAGAATAAGCTTTGGCCACAGATGAGAGCCGCTGAAGTGGTAAACAGAGCTGGATCCTTAACAGCGTCTCACACTAAACTTTATGGCAGAGACGCATTTTGTGACGTTCTAAAGTCCTTCAGGCGACACGTTTGCTGCGACTTATGGCTCTAAAAAAAAGGGAATAAAGGGATAGATCTTTGGTGAAAGTTTACAGTCCTTGTTGCTGTAGAAGAAAAAAGGCGCTGTACCCTAGGTTCTAGAATACAAAACAAAAAAACAAACTGTCTTGAAGGAACTGCATCTACTCCTCAGCACATTACAGTTTTATTTCAGGAACATTTACTCATCACTTCAGGAAGTACAACAAATTTCATACTCAACTAATACTTTAACCAGAAACTGAGTTTTGACATCCTGGAAACCAATCTTGGGTTTTCTTAGTGACTCTTTATGCACGTCACTTTTTAATGGTACGTTTATCAGCAGATGGGTCACCAAAACAATCATGATTGCAGATTTCGACATATCTAGATACCGGTTTTACTCATGCGATTATCTTTAGCACTTTGTACCATGACCTCCTGCAGAAAATGACTCCAGACTGTTTAGTGTGGCTGTTTGACAAAACCTGAAGCTCAACTGCACAGCTTAATGCTTTAAAAACTGATCAGTCTGAGCCACTTGCAAACGCTAGCACATCTTTCTATTACTGTGTTGATGGTCAGAGCTCAGTAGTCAAGATTCAAACTTCAGAATGATACCACAAAGTTAACAAATTTCATATTGTAACTTTTATCCACAAGTAAATCATTTAGAGGCACCTGTTAGCTCAGACGTTAGCTATGCTAGTTTTTCTCCAACCCTGGTCAGAAAAGCGGACCGTCCTGCATGTTTTAGACATTTTTCTGCTTCAGGATACCTGATTTGAATGGAAGGCTGATTAACAGGCTGTCGCTCAACATCTGATTCAAGGGTATTAAACATCTAAAACATGCAGGGCAGTGTGCCTTGAGGACCAGGGATGGAAACGCTAACTGCAGCTATTGTTAGCAATAAAACACAATATCATCTCAGGCTATCTTTATGCTCACAAACACTATAATTAGAGACATCAGACGGTGATGTGACTTACAATTTTGGGCTGTAAACTCAAGGATAATTGTTTTTACAACCAGGGATATTTGTATACCAAGAACTGCCTGGTTCCCTAGCAACAACAACAAAGGTGCTGTAAACCGAGTGAAGACGACTTAAAGTTGGTCATTTTCAGCATCAGTGAGGCATTTAAATGAGAGAAATCACATATTTTAAAGATAATTTTCAACAACATGTCAAGACTTGGCCGCAGTTCATTCAGGATGTATGAGAGAGAGAAAAACCTTAGAAGGGTAACAAGAAGGCTGAATAGAATACAGCAGTTAGTAAACATGATTTTGTATACCATTTAAAATGTAAACACCACGTCAGTTTATCTCCATTTGAAATCAGTAAAAACAAGAGCTCTCACACGCTCACACACACACACCCCGACATCGCCTTTGCTCCTGGTAGAAATGATTGAAAGTTGGCAGGAAGGCTAAAGCTGAACGGCTTTACAAGGTCAAATCTTCTCAAAACCCGGAGATCGCAATCTGTGGAGTCAGAATATCCAAACTATAAACATATTTTCACCCAGAAATATATGTTTGAGACTGCACGTAATATGAACTGATGCATTTATTACCAGAACAGTCAATAATTTATGCACAAAGCAGGATGGTGAATCTTGAGGTCAGTAATGTATGAGCAGCAAATTTCAAAGAACTAACTTCTGCTACTCCAGTGGATTTTCTTTAAGGCTCAGAAATCCTTAGTTTTGGTCTTGTTTGTATAAGAACTCTGTCACCCTTTTCTTAAATTACGATTCTACATGACTGTGATAATTGAGAAAACAAAAATTTTCTTTGGGGAGCCACGGATGCTCAACTCGTGCATCCCAAGATAAATAAATCCTTCTAAAGAAATAGTTTAAGTAAATCTTCGTCGTTCCCAGGAACAACCCAAACAGTTGTTTGAAGAAACAAGAATTTACCGTTCTTCACTGACAGGAAAACTCGAGTCACGTTGCAGGAAGGGCGACATCAGTTGAGGTCCGTTTAATTGCGCATGTAAAGAGTAATGAGTCCGGCCTTGTGCAGCTTCTGCCACACCGTCATCTCCATACGCATGTCATGGTTGGCGTAGAAGCCCACCTGGCGATAGGATTTGTCGTAGTAGTGGTCAGAGTATTTGCTGTAGTCTGGCGTCATGAAGCCGTAGGCGCTCACCTCCAGAAAAAAAACAAAAACAAAAGGGCCACAATTTAACTGGAAGCAAATGCATAAAAACAAAGACTCATTTAATTTTCTGTCTTGATCTCCATTTCCTCCTGCTGATGGGTTGAGAAACAGGTTCTATAAAAAGGACCTGATGGGTGTAGCCGTTCTGACAATTAGCAAAGAACAAGATAAAAAATAAGAACGAAATGTGAACAATTTCTGCAGGGTCAGCTGAGGAGAATCACAATCCTGTCCTTGTGCAAGCGCAGCCAAGCATTGTACAACATTTTCTTATTTTAGGTCATAATGGCCCAAAATCATCTCCATTTGCCAAATGCAAGAGTAAAGGCAATTTTGTCTTCTCCTTTTAGATTCATAAGGCCTTTACTTAATATTTAGCAGGATTGTCCTTTTAACTGGTTTTAGGTTTCCTTCCAACAAACTTCTCACAGGACTTGCTGGAATTGTGGCCCATTCCTCCCATCAGGACCAGTGTAACTGGGTGAGTGTGTAAGCTTCTCATCACACACACACACTCTTTCAGCTCTACTCAGACATTTTGTAAGGATCCAAGGATCACAGCTTTGTAACGGCCACACCAAAATTACATGGGCCAGAAATGTACGACGCATTTATAACCGAGCTTTTATTTCATAGCTGATGTCCTGTACAAACATTTCATATAACATGTAAAGTTCTATACAATAAAATAAAAGTATTGGAGTATATTTGTCCGTTTTCTTTATGTTGTGCTGCTGCTCAATTTGATGGCTTACCCTGATTTTTAGTTTCCTCTGCAGTTTCTCTATCAGGTTAAACCTACTTCGTACACTTTTACATGTCCGTTTCCATCAAGGTTCAAGTGTGGTAGATAATATATATATTAAAAAAAAACTTTATTCATGGCACAGCAGAGCGAACACGACTCCTACCTGGTCGCAGGTGTGCAGTGCCGCCAGCAGCATTGCAGCACCAGTCGACGGACGGTAGATGCTCCTAAATTGACTGTTCAGGATCTTCGACCGAAGGAATCTGAAACCAGAAATCATAAATCTGTCAAGAGTTGCACAAACATCTAAAACCGCCGTTTTAAAAATTTAATTAGCATAACTATGTCGTTAGGGATTACAGACGTTCTCATGCGTCAGATAGCTTCATGTAACCCAGCAGGAAAATACATTCAGAAGCCCGATCATGTTTTAAATCCATCATTGCTGCTGTTTTCATTCAGATCATCGGCTCACCTGTTTCTGAGGTAACGGATGAAATCTGGGTGGTACATCTTCAGCTTTGCTGCTGAGACATCCTTTCCAAAGTATCTTGTTGGGCTGTGCAAAGTAAACCATAGCAATTAACAGTGTAGAAAAATTTATTTTAGTTTTGCCGTCACATCTTCAGGTGAAAACAGGCGTCCAGTTAAATCTGGATTGTGACAAGTTGTGATAAAACTGGTTAAATGCGTGTTTAGATAGCATCTTTGTCATCATTCACGCTGTGACATTTCCTCATGCCGTTTTGTCAAAGTTTTGAATCTTTCTTCACATGCATCAAGTTGGAAGACTTTGAAGCCTCCAAAATGTAATCAAACACCTGATCTAAAAGCTACCGATGTAAAACAAAACAGCCAACAATTTAAAAAACGAAGGAATCTCTGCTTGGGCATTAAATTACAATGATACAAAATGTATAGTGTGAATTAATTTCACATCCATTCAGCGACATGATTAGTTGCTGAGAAGAACATCCTGTCAAAACTACAAGAGCCACTTTAAAGAAAGTTTAATAATTTATGGATATTGTAAAATAACTGGAGAATCTCAACAGATTCAAATCCTGAAGTTTGACTATCAGCACCGAGACAGAAACAGAAACTAACAGATTCAGCTGTGAAAAATTACTGCGTTCACCCAGAATCACTGTATCGAGGAGCAGCATTCAACTCAACCAGAAGAGAAAACAATATAAATGTGAGAATGATGTGATCCAGAGGCAACAGGAATTATTTTGGACTGAAGGGTAAAAATACTACACAATCATCATTTCATGGATTTAAGTGAACAGCATCTTTCAGACTAAAGGTCAGATCTAATCAATTTATCTATCAGCAGTGAGGTTCATGTCCAAACGTCAGGAAACCCATCAGTGCCGAGCGGCTTTCAGAACAAACCGCATGTTTTATTTTATGTAGGAAATCTGTGATCTACATCCCTGATGACAGGACAGCTCTGCAAAAAAAACAAACTGGTTTCAGTTCCAGGCTTTCTGGGCTCTCAGGTATGTGACTCACTTCAACTGCAGACTGTAGTTTTGTTTCAACTCGACTGATTCACATCAGGTTGAATTTAAAGTGAAGCGTGAGACAATCTGTCCCAAACACAAGCTTTAGACCAAACACTCAAGTCAAGCAAAGGAGCTACAAGGAGCGGTGCGTAAATATTTGAGACGGATGAAGTCAGACTGAAGAGATACGTGGCTTTTTCCACGTTGCCTGTGGCAAATGTCTAATGATAAAATGGTGGAAATTCATCAGCATTTTAATATGTTAAAGTTTAGATCTAAATCAGTTCAGAACATAGTAAAGATCTGATCAATCTGATAATTAAAAACATGTCAAACTAAAAGAGGAAACGCCTTAAAATGCATTAAAAATTCAAATTCCCATCAAGTTCAAATTAAAAGGATTTATTCTTAAAATTTAATGAGAATTTAAATATCAAAATATTTTTTAAAAAATCACAGCACTGTAAAAATTCATATACACGATCCTTATGTGAAACTGCATTTTGTGACTAAAAATGTGGCCCTTAAATAAAAACATGATGACGATCCAACCTGATAATAGGTTTAAATACAACAAGATAAATTAACGGCTCATAGCTCATATTTTACCACAACTCTAGATCAATGATGCTGCTTAACCTCAACATAAACTCATCTGTGACTGTCACTCACTCTTTGCCTCGCTCAGGTCCCTTCACCACGAACGTGTGCGTGGACGCCGCCTTCATCAGCAGGTAATCCCGGTCGTGATCGGGCAGGAAAACGTAGCGCGTCTCCTGTGGCGGAGCGTTAAAAGTGAGGACGCGTCCGTCAAACGGAGGAGAGACCCTTTAGTTGCGTCCTCACCGTGGACACGGGCGGTCCGCTGTACCCGATGCCGCCGTAGCTCCTCATGGAGTTCATCAGCGTGTTGGTGGAGAAGGTGTAGTGGGTGGTCCGGGAGCCCACATCTTCCTCGAAGCCTTTGATGACCGCCCCGTTGGTCCTGGAGAACCACGTAGTCCACAAATGAGCACAAACACGGGAAGAAAACCCAAACATCTCAACACAACTCAAACAAAAGAAAATTTATGATGATTTTATTTTGACGTGAGGTGAAAAGAAAACTTCTTTGATGGGGGCGTGTGGTACGTTGCCATGGCAGCCAGACCCATCTACAGCATGTTTGTCTTTTGTTTTTAGCTCGTTACAACTTATGAAACAAAAATCTACTTGTTTGATAAGTTTATTTACAGTGGAGTTTTGATAAGATGTCCCAGTGGGTTGTCCAGCTCAGTCTGTACCTGAAGACATAATCATGGCCGTCGATCTCCTTCCCTTTTTTCGAGCCCTTCAGGATCCCTCCGTTTCCCACCACGGCACAGTGGCTGCACTCCAATTTATTCTTGCGACTTTCCCAGTCATCCAACATCTTCCAGTTTGCAGAGGAGTTTAGCACAGTCAGAGTATCCACCAGAGCTGAAGAGAGAAGCAGAATTCATCAAAAAATAATAATAAAAAGTTTCCTAAACTGTAACTGCACATATCACAGCCCATCTTTACATATTAACAGAATCTGAGGACAATCATATGAGACTACTGATTCCTCAAACTGTCCGAAAACAATTTTAAAAAATCTACTAATTTGGTTCACTGCATAATAATTACACAGATCTGAGACCTGATCTACAGATTCATTATAGTTCACTTTATTTGATTAAAAAAGGGTTAATATTCATGCATAATTAGCTGTAATTTTGACTTCAGTGACATTTGGCTTCTGATGCTGTAAAATGATTTAATTAAGATGACCAAAAATTAACCTGAACTGAATGAAATATTAAAATATTTTTGAACGACGCCACATGTCCTGCTCAGTTTGTGTCAAGATTAGGAGTAAACCTGCTATTTATTAATTATTGACTCCTTATAAATGCACCCAAGACTGAAAATCCTCCAATGTTTTGAGTATTGATTTTTTTTTTTTTTTTTTTTTAAATGATTGATTGAAATCCAATGGAGAATTTTCTTTCCAAGGTGAAACTGGTCAGAGATATTTTCCAGGAACCCGCAACAGCTAAACTAAAACAGAGACTGACGTTATTCCAAGAAAGTTGTTTGGAAGAAACTTTCTCCCCTCAACAACAACGGTCCAGATCCAAATCCTCTGGAGAAACGAAGGAAACTCATCCCACATCCTCTGATCCCCTGAGCCTGACCCACAGGTCTGCACCTGCCCTTAATTTTAAAGCAGATGATTGTTCAGCTCATTATGCATAATTACGTCGTGCGCAAACTCAGAGGTCAGCAAAGTTAAACGTGAACCTCATGGGTGGATTCCTTTCAGAGGTGGAAAAATGAAACCAATTTTTTTACTGCTGTGACAAAGCAAGAATTTATCTTGTAGCATCAAAGTGTTTTCTTACTGCAATTCCTGTTCTGCCTGTAAAACAGCAGCCTCTTCGTGACACAAAACAGTGAAAACTTCCCAAATAATAAAATCCAGCAAAACTATGACAAAAATAAATAAGAAAATTTGATGAAATGCTTCAAGAAAGTGGATCTCACTGTCGTAGTCGACGCCTCCCCAGCCGTGCGCTCCTGGGTACCGTTTCAGACGCTGGTGCTGCTCCTGAGTCACATGTTGGGCCCACTGCAGGACAGGAATATGCTCCAGGAATTGCGGTCCAAACTCGGACTCCTTTATCCGACTTCGGATCCCATCTGGGCAGTTCTGTGAGGAGCGGATAACACAGCTGTAGAGTCATGGAGACAAAAACAGAGAGAGGAAAAAAAAAGAAGCAAAACTCTACGGCCCCCGTCTTTCACGGTCCGTCGGCAGGTCAGATGTCCTCCTGAGGCACACGGTACGGCAGACTGCTTTCCGTTACTTATACAGACCCGACATGAACTCAGGCAGGAGAGAGGAAAAGGTGACAGACGTCTACTGGTTAGACTGGAGCCTCTGAACCAGTCGCCACTGCTCTTACTACAGTCTTCAGATAAATCAGTGCTCAAATCTTTCACCAACTTATTTAAAAAGATGGTTTTAAGTTTCACAGGAGAAGAAAACTGTTTTTGAAAAAGTGGCTCCAACTAGTCTCGACTGAATAAGCGTGTTAAATCTATGGTATCTATAAAAACGGCTGCTGTAAGAAATGTTTGCCGTCCTGGTTTCTTAAATCGATGAAGAGGAGAATTTAAAAACAACTTAATTCCCTTTGAAATAAAACAGAAAGTTGCAGCAAGCTTCTCCGGCACATCATTAATATAACAACACATGAAAGTACTGCTGGGATCGGTAAACCAGAGCCGGTATATAATGGACACATTAATGGGTTTGCACAAACACAAACTAATTTATGGGGCATTAATGTGCTTTTTAAGTACCTTAAACTGAGCAAAACCTGAGAAACACGAACAGAGTTATATTGGTGACATTAAAAATATATATTTATGAGTGAACAGCTCCTGAAAACTAAGCCCTCGAGTGAAACTTTCAACCACTTTTTGCAGTAAAAACACACGAGTGTGTCTTGAATTTATACCACTGCATGGTTTCTATGTTTAGACAGTGGATAAAATCTAAATTCGCCTGTGAACTTTGAAAGCAGCCACAATGGGTTGATTTCAATTTTGTTCTGACCACAAAAAAAAACAAAAACAGGAAATGCCGTAAATGAATGGGAGCTGCTCTTTAGAGAATTCAGTTACATTTTTAATACATTGTTATAGACCAGATTTTGTGTGTGTGTGTCAGCATGTTATCTTTAACATATGCTGTCGATCTTGTAAACAAACCAGTCATTTACACAACTAGCGTTAATGAGTCCTAAGAGAGAACACACCATGTAACAAGGCCTGGAAACAGCAACACACACGACTTGATCGCAAACTAAAACAGTAAACGGGAACACAGATCTGCACAACAGCGGCAGCCGCCCAATGACAACACAGAATCGGATCTGAACCAGAACATGAAAGATCCTTTCCACTGATAAGCCAGATCATGTAACATCTACAAACTTTAAATGCAAACTCCCATTTCTCCAGTTTAAATCAGGTTATAGGGAAGATGAATCATTTCTAAATTTCACCTGTGAGCCCAGACACGTCTCTTAGATTTATGAAATAGTTCAAACAAAGTTCTGTTTACAGTGACTTGCTATCGTCAACAATACTTAAGAGCTCCAGGTAAACAGTAATCCAATGACTGATGTAGATAACGTGACGAGAGGAGGTTTGTGAAACCAAATAAAATCGCCACTCCTCTTAAAATGGTGCAGAAAAGGCATTTTAAACGGAGCAGACAGACTTTCACAGAATTACAAGTTGATAATTACCTTTTCTAGTGAGCTGCATGTCAGGAAAACATGAACTGAAAACCTGTTTACACCGTCTGACAGGAACAACCGGAGTAATTATAGAAATATTATAGAAATATTTAAAGCAGCTCAAATCTTTCAGGGCAGGTTTGTGCTCTGCATCCTGTAGATCCGTTTCTGCTTCTTCTGGTTCACATGGTTGAATCAGCTCAACGTCCAGCGCTACAGAGGTCTGCTAATGAGCATTTGGTCCAGGTCAGATGAATCTATGAACATCTAAAAGACATCATCCTTCTAGACTTTGGACACCACCGTTTTAGACCAAAGCAGATACTCAATAGTTAGAGATGATCCATTTCATGGACACTAAACCTTTGGGTCAAATAATCCTGTTAAATTCAGAGTTGACTCACCGTTTGTGGAGGGATGTTCTCACTCATGTAAAAGTCTCCGATGTAAGGGGGTTCTGTGGGGCCCGGCACCCTGGCGGGCTTGGCCAGAGGGGCCCTCGTGGTTCTTTTGGTTTTGTCTACACCTTGAGACCTGGACAGCGGGTTGATCTTGATTTGGTCTTGTGCTGGTTTTGGTGGGCTGGTGACTGGTCGAGTCTTTAAAGCTGCAGTCTGTTTGGCTTCTGCGAGGTCAAGAAGGGTGGTGGTCAGGTCGTCCTGCACGAGGTCGCTCCATCTGAGCAGAAGATCCTTAGAGGAGCTGTGGAGGATCAAACCACACACACAATAATCTCAATCTCTGTTTGCTCTTAAAGGAACAATTCAGCCATTACACTTCCTGGAAGGACATGACTCAGTCAAATTTTGTAGAGCCTGTTGGAAAGCACTACTCTGCACATCCTCATTAGTATTCAAATTTGCATTAGAACACAAACTAAGAACAGACCTCTGTGTTACAAACCAGTTCATGTCAAGCAAATCGCCACCAATTAAAGTCAGAATTCACCTGGTGCAAATGAGACGAGGGGAAATGATCTGTTCTGGATTAACTGTAGAGACAGTAGAGAAACTACAATATCATCCACAAACACTACAGATGTCATGTCTCGTTTCATTTGACATAAAACGTATTTAGTAAGCATTTTATGTGTAGCACATAATTGTGCAACTGGAAGAGAACTCCTAATTTTTAGAGAATAGAAATCTTACTTGTTAGCCTGAAAAATGCTAAATATTTCAAACATGATCCAAGAAAAGCATAAATTAATCTCATTTTAGGTTTGACAAATACAATTTAATGTTAGGCCATTCATTAATTACAAAGCATTGACATCAATCTGTCAACTACCTCGATTAAGAAAGTTGTAATAAAAGTTACCGCATCATGACAACAATGGAATAATTTCACAGCCGTAGCTTGTCTTCATTTTACTTCCCTCTGGCTTAAGAGAAAATATGTGCTCTAACCTGTGATTTGATAAGCAAATATTTCAGAACTGGCAGGTTGATGCACGTTATGCAGCTTTATCTAGTTTTCTAGATAAAGACGCACACTGTCTTTATCTGGAAGACAGCCTGCGTCTTACACACGCTTCATGATGCTGCTTTGCTGACATTACTGGCCTGTTTTAGTGATGGATGACAAAGACGGTTCAGGCTAGATCAATCAGGATCAAGTGAAGTTACCAATTTAATAAATGGCAGTGATATTCACAGCAGCAGTATTTATGTATCAAATTAAAAGACCTGTGCATTATTTTCAACCATTTATTCTCAGTCTAATGAGCGCAGACTTTTACAACCAGCAGAACAGATTAATGCTACGCCGCTTTGTGCTCTTCCTCTAAGGACCCAATCTAGGCTCAAACCACCTCCAGGCGAATAACTCCAGGGAATTTACAATGACTGACTGAGGTTAAGTAATAAAACCAACTAACAAAACTGGAAAATAAATTACAAATGTTAAAGTGAGCACATTAATGTGTAACTGAGTGGCAGGAAGAGTGAAATGTGACCTGCTGAGGGGCCTCTGGGCCAAAGTTAGCTGATGATCCGATCATAAAGTCAACCGTCACATTCCCTGGAGGAGCAACGTGTGCAGCAAAACAGAGGAGCTGCTGAGTCCATGGTGATGGACGTAGCATGGCATCCGACTGAACATGCACTAAAACCGTCTCATTCTGCTGGCGGTTTGGACTGTGAGCTCAGTCACATTCACACATGCTACTAAAAACGGCAAAGAATTAAAAAATAAACTAAAATGCATAAACTCTGGCTTTGTGTGGATGGATGACAAACACAAACTAAGAACAGGTCCCATTGTTGGATAAAAATACCTTAAAGCAACCAACCTTGACACATTGTAATCTGATAACTTGGTTGCATTAAAAAAAAGTCTAGATTTTCCTTGTGAAATAAAGGTTAAATGAAAAAAAATTAGATTTAGATATATATATATATATATATTAATGAATGTACAATATTTCTATAGATATTCTGGATTTGGCAAACAAAAAGAAAAAGAAAAAACAAAAACTATGAGGTTGGGTAAACCCATTTTAAGTGCCAGTGTCTTTTAAACTGTCATAAATTTTTTACCGAAATGGGAAGTTCCTCAAATCAGATTCAGTGCTGACAGTTAGTCAGCATTATCTCTAATGGTAACAGCCGATGTGTTCCCCCTGCACACACACACACATCCTTTAGCTGATGTGTGTGCTAAAGGAGCGTTTGTTATTCTGCGAAAAGCAAACAGTCTGAACTCGGCTTTTTGATTTACACACCTTCATATACGGTGCAGGAACCTGTCACACCTACTCATAAAACCTTAAAGAACATTTTATCACTTCAAGAACACAACCAGTGTAAAACCCATATGCCCAGCTTATATTCGCTTAATGGAAAAAAACAATTTTGAAAACATTTATGATAAAAAAGTTTTTTCTGATAGGATGAGGTGTTTTTTCGACAGCATCAAAATAGATATATTTTACAGAACTGCAATGGAAACATTTTTACATCACACGAGTCACGTGATCAACACCATAGATGGCGGACAGATTTGCACTAATGCAATGGCTGAATTATGAATATAATCTCATGTAACTACAGCCGTTGTTGCCATGGTTTTAAATGACTTATCGCATGAACATGCTTAGTCGCATGTGATTTAATTTCATTCCTTATTCGATGGAAACATTGCTATTGCAAAATTGTGTTTTTTGTTGGGCATTAGTAGAATGTAGACAAAGGTTTGGTCACATCTGTAGTGGAAATGCAGGTCGTGAGGCGGTGAAACAAAGACAAATGATGATGATTTAAAGCAGATTGTGTTTTCTACGACAAGCTGGTGCTTAATTTAAGCTGCAGCGGCGAGAGAGAGCAAGACTGGAAGTAGATGCTAGGAAGGTCTAAAGCAGTGTTTGCAAAGCAACCCTTGTCCTGAAGTCACGCTGCCCTGCATGCTTTAGGTGTCTCCTTGCTTTTAGGTGATTTCAGTTGACAGGTGTTTGCTGAACTGCAAGCAGCTGAATCAGGCGTAGTAAAGTAGGGAATGTCTAAAACATGCAGGGCAGCGTGACTTCAGGACCAGGGTTGGGAAACACTGGTCTAAAGGTTCTACAGCAAAGCGTCTGCACCTTCAAACTCTGGAGGAGGAAACATAATCAGTCTTCTGGAACCGTCACGGCTGAGGATCAACATTTTCCCCCAAGTACACACTTGACTGTTATTGCAACAACGTTCACTATAAGATGGTAAAGCCAACAACTAATCAAATACGCCACGTTTCCTCTGCTCCCAATTACAACAATTGGTTACTGATCTCAGCAGGAAATGTTAGATTTAAATATGCAAAGCTGTTATAGCGCTCAGAAAAAATAAAAAATGTTTAAAAAATGAGAAGTGGCCAAAATCGGAGATCAGTCACAACCGTTATCGATTCATCTCTCAGATGAGAACAGCTCTTGAAACTTTGCACACTTTTTGGGCTCATTTCCCGTTAGTTTCTTCTTCTTCAAAAAACCTCAGAAATGAGTCTCCGCTCCAGTTTCTCTCAGCTGGCCTAAATGCATCTGTCGGGGACCTGCTGGCTTTTAGAGCTGGAGCTCTGCCCGTCGGAACAAAGCTTACATTTCACGTTCGTGTGCGAGAGACCACCTCCAGTTGAATAACTCCAGGGGATTTTTTTTCATTAGAGCAGCAGAGTGCTGTGTGGTTCCTTTGTTGGAGCCACAATGATCCACTTGGAGCCGAGGAGGAGGAGGAGGGGGGAATAGGAGCTCGTTATACAGTAGAAACTCTTCATCACATGTGATCTCTCAGTTTAACCCTTCAACTCTGACATGATTCACTGCTCTGCCTGAACTAAAAACACAAGATTTGATAGTTTAATTCTAGTAATCCAGCTTGTCTTTGGAAATTTCAGGGGCGTTGGTGTGTTTTCTTTGGTCAAGTGTATTTGAGACAACATTATACCGATTAAGATTCATGCAAGTCCAACATCCAGGGCTTATTCAGGCTCAACTTTTCTCTCAGTCCTTTAGAGCCATTTTAGGGAGGGAATGATTAAAAGAAGGAAAAACGCTGACAAGGGAAAAAGAATAGGCACACATGAGGAAAAGAGGAAGGAGAAGACAGAGAGTAGTAAGGACATACGAGACGGACAAGAAAGAACGGGGTAACAAAAAAAAAGATGTAAACAAGTAAAAGACAGAAAGGAAGTGAGATGTAAGAAGGATGAAAAGGCAAAATGAGGAAGGAAAGGGCACAGGGAATACAAGATCTGTAGAAAAACAAAGGACGGACAAGGAAGGAGAGCAGGGACCAAACGAAAAGCAGAGCGGACAAAAAACAAGGAAGGAAGTACAGAAAGAAGAGAGGTAAACCACAAGGAAGGAAATACAGAAGACAAGGCATGGACTACAGTCTGGGAATTAAAAATGCTTTCCATGGTTTCTTTTTTTTCCCCCCTGCCTATCCAGACCAGAAAAAGACAAACTCAGCTACAGATTTCTGCAGACCGAGTGCTGAAAACCAGATGAATCTGCTGGAGTTTATGCAGCATGTCTAAATAAAGTTTCTGTTTTCAGTTACTTTATTACTGAAAACAGTAATAAAGGTTCAGTCTTTGTTTCAAAACAAATGAGATTTCATAAACCTTTCAGTCAGCCAACTGCTAGGAAGTAGCAGTTTATCCATTATGAGGGTGCTCATTTAAGCAGAGTCACGTTTGACCCAAACGTTACTTTCAGACGTTACTTAACCTCACGCAATGCAGTTTCAGCTACTGAACTGGAATCCAGTCTAGAAAACTAGAATCAGCGAGAAAGGAAGAACTGTTGTGCTTCTCAGGACTGGATTTGAGGAAATGGAAAAAAAAAAAAAAAAAAAAAAAAAAAGATTGCAAGGCTTGTGTCTAATCTAATATCTGTGATCAAGGCCAGTCGACTTCTGACATTTCTTGACAGCAGCATGAGGCAGCAGACAGTAATTAGATACCAGAATATTTAAATAAATAATAGTAATAAAATCAGTTCAAAGGTCTGAACCAGGCGAGACAAATGTCTCATTGTCACGTTTGTTCCTTTCATTTTCTCTGCTCTTCATCGAACCAACGTGACAACATTTACCGTCAGTCAATAAGATTTAACATAAACCAGGTTGGGTTTTTTTTTAATTGTTCTGTTTTGACCTGAGCAAAATAACCCCAGACACGCATCTAAACCAAAGGGATGAATCAAGCGGGAAAACAGCCACTTTAAATGAACGCCATTTCCTTCAAGAGGAACGGCCCAGTTAGGTGCATGAGTGAGGGAGTACGTTTATATTTGAGCCGATGTGAACACCGAGTCTGCATGGATTACAGGACACCTACGGTAAATTTTAATTCATCCTCCTTAAGCTTGTTTTTTAAATTAAAGTTGCATAATTCCTTGTTGGAAAAAGAATGGAATTAAGGAGTTTTTAAAAGACCCAATATGAAGGATTTTTATACCAATGATGAGCATCTGTCAACTTACGATCTGAACTAGATATGAAATTTAGGAGATGATGATAAAAATAAAGCTGCACACTGCAACAACTAAATTTTACCATGTAGTTTTGGTCTAGTTTCTAGTGCAAATTTTCTATTTATTATTTTTTTTTACTGCTGGTCTAGAAACTTGCAAGCAAATTTTCAGCAAGAAATATGAACTTCTTTAAGTCAGTAGTTCCTCAATATTGATGAAAAAGCACAAATAAGTGCAATAAGGCAGTGGAACAAGACATTTTAACTTGTATGGGAAAAAGGTCTTGTTCCACTGGCAGATTTCACTTATAACTTGCACTTTTTCCATCAATATTAAGGAATTATTGCCTTAAAAGGATCTCCTATATTGTGCTGAAAAGTTACTTAGAAGTTAGTTTTGTCTTATTTCAAGACATCTACCGTAGAAACTAGACCAAAATTCTTTGTAAATGTGTGTTTTTGGCAGTACAGAATGAAGTTCTGAAAATATTTTACAAAAAGATTAAAGGAAACTCCCTCACCTGACCGTCCTCATCGGCCAGGTCTTCACATTGATCAGGTACCACGACGAACACCATGGTGTGTTCAAACACAGAATGTACATGATCAGGAGGCAGACGACGCTCCCCACGGCCCACAGCAGCCGCCTCTTCAGGGCCATCCCTCTCAGGACGCAGGCTTCTCCAGGCAACAGGCCGCGCTCGCTCGCCGGGCGCTGCGCTCCGCCTGCAGGGGCATGAGGAGGCAGAAGGCGGAGGACGACGCAGTCGAGTTCACGAGGGATTCCCCGTTCAGGCCAGCAGGTGTGAGGGGAGGTTTAAATGTTCCCACAAAACGGTCCCCACTTCACTCAACACAGCTACACATAGAGGAGATAAAACAAAGAGTTAAAACAAGGGCAGACACTTTAGATGGAAAACTTTATATCTCTGAGCAACATATAATCCCTTTTTAATGAAACCTTTTGCTCATGTACACAAAAGCAGAGTGGGGAAGTCTTCTAATTCTTTCGTTTATCTCCTGTCTGCTGCTGTCGCTCCTCTGACAAAACACAGATGAGGAACTTGTGTGACCCCGAGGGGCTGGACTCAAACTGAGCGTCCTGACGTCAGCCGCAGCTCCCAGGCGACAGCAAGAAGCCAGAAACGTTATCTTTAGACGACACTTGTGCGCCTGCTGCTGCTGCTAAGCAGGTCTGGAGGTGCCTGACTGAAGTTGTCAGCAGTCAGAGGAGAGCCAGAGAGATCTACTAGAAAGATCCCACATGATCCCCGACAGCAAGAGGAAGCTGCTTCTCACTGAGATGGGAGGGAAAGAGGGAGAAATGGAGTTGGTCTTAAACTCCCTGATAACAGTCTGAGCAGTTAGCTCAGCTCTTTTCAGAACAAGGAGAGACAGAAAAAAAATAAATAAATAAGACTGGAGGTCCGGTGACTTAAAAGGAAAACGCTCAAGTGACAAAAAGAAAGTTCAGCAGCATCAATTAGGAGCAGAACAGAAGAGTCAAAATGAGAAACTATGACAAAGCCTTACTTCAGCCTGAGTTATGTGGAACGGGAGGCTCTGTTGCCTCACTACGGAAACAAAGAAACCGTTTCACAGCGAAACACAGGAAGAAGAAAAAAAACAAACATCCTCTCACCAGCAGCAGCAGATCGCCTTTCTTTGACAGGGGAGACGTATTCCTCTAACGGAGCGCTGAGAACCTCACTGCCCGTCTCAGCTCTGGATGGGCGGGCCTTTTGTGAAATGAGTAACAGCTGCTGGCAATTGGACAAACATGAGAGGAGGAGGGGGCGGGGAGCCCACTGCAGCTATAAAGTTAGTTAGACATGAACAGGCAGCTCTGAGGGACTGAATCACAGAGATAATGAGCCACAGACACATTCAGGAAGAACCCAAACTTCTCCATTAAGTCAGTTCAGTTCTGTCCACTAAAAACTGAAAGAAACAACCTGGTACAGCAGGCGCAGCTCTGATAGGCTGCATGGATTGAAGGAAGTGAGAGTTGAGGTGTGATGGAGAACAACAGAAGAAGGAGGAGGAGGAAGTGGGTCCGCTGAGCGGGTATTTCTTGATTTATAGGTGGAAACAGGAGGAATACTGAGGTTACAAAAAGTTTAAGTTTTGTTAGTTTGCAGATACTTCTTCAGTTCAGTAGAAGGTGATAAATCACTTCAGATTTAAAGGGCAGCAAGCATAATTTGGATTCCAGTGGGAACAGATGAGGCGCCCGTGTCTCCTTGTGATTTATGGACTGGGAGAGATGCTCGGAGGAACGGGGGACAAAAATGAGACAAGCAAAGAATTATTTTTAAAAGTGAACAGAGACGAGGAACAAACTGTGATTCCAAACCGTTTGCTTTTTATTCTCTTTCTGCAGACAGATCAGTCATCGTTCAAGTCACAGTTTTGTTTTCTTTAAATCAACCGCTGTGAAAAACACCAAAACAAGAATTGGAAATAAACTAAAACATTCAGGAGATCTACGTTCGGCCAGAAATGTTTACAGATGTAGAAAGATGTCAGACAAAGGAAAACAAAGCGACTAAATTGGGACGACTTAGCTGGAACAACGGGAGGAGTAGTGGTGAACTCGTCACACTCCGAGGGTTGGGAAAGTGTGAGAAACTTCTGCCCACTCTGCTTCCCTACTGGAGCAGAGCTGCTTCAAACCAACTACCTGAACCAGTGGGTCTCTGGAAGCAACCAGGTGAAACGGTTAGCCCTCCGATCCACCGATACAGACCCAGCCTCTGTTCTACAACAGCAAAATATTTCGCATAATGTTGTTCCATCAAGTTCCCTAAAATTAAAATCTGAATAAACTTTTACAAAATGGAACAATTTGAAAGACATTTTCAGAAAAAAGCAATAAAAAAAAAAAAAGAGGATAATTTGACGTGTTTAACAAGATGATTCTGTGGAGCAGCAACACCGCAGCACGAGTGCAGCAATAAATAACGGTAAAATAATGAATAAATATTGTGATTTGGAGACTTTTGGACTTTCCCATCAGGTCGTTTTCTCTCTCACACATACTGTTGGACCTAAACAATAGGACTCACTTACTGGAATCGAATCAACGCAGATTTCCTGCGAGAAAGAAATGGGGAATAATTCAAACCGATTCCCCGACCCAGTAAGGCGCGGAGCCGGTTCTGTTCCTCTGTGGAGCCGGTTGTATTTTGTCACAGTGGAGCTTCAGGATCAACATGTGCTGCTCCCGCTCAGATCCAACCAACCCACCCTGCTCTGTCGCAGCTCTGCTTTCCTAATCCTCTACGCATTCTCTCTGGCATTCCTTCTTCCCTACATCCCCCCTCACCAGTTCCTTGTCTTCCACTTTTCCACATTCAGAAACCCTCAGAACCGCTCTGCAATCATCCAACCTCAGACATTCTTCCCCACTTGTTTTTGCCCAAGCGTCTCACTGCTCTCTTTACTAACGTCCTGCATCCTTCTAGTTTCAGTCTGCAAACAGTTTCATTAAACCCAAAACAGAGCTGCACCCAGGCCCGCTTGGTTAAAGCTCTGTAATTAGCACTTCGCCTTCGGGGGGAGGGGGTGGTGAAATGACGATTAAAAACACGAATCAGTGATTACTCGACTCGTTTCAGGCATAGAGCTCATGCTTGACGTGACGCTGATTGGAACGGCCCCTGCTGGGTCCGGCTGCACACCAGCAGGCTCCGGGAACAATCTGGAAGTCTTCTCTGGTCCGTCCCCGTAGGGAACGTGAACATTCCTGCTCAGGAACGACTGAAAAGAGTCTGTGAGGAAAGTCCGTGTGCAGCACTTTGATCTAGAGCCACCTGGTCTGTGGCAGATAAATGAAGGCAAAACAACACCCTCTTTTATACCCTGGGGGGCCTGGGGTAAAGGAGGCGCTTACAGAGAAATCCAGGACATTTTGCCTTCTTTTTTTTTTTTTTTTACAATGAGGTAGGTCACATTTTAAGCCTTTCGCAGGTTCAGTCTTGCAGGTAGAAAATACCTCCACCAGCTGAAAGAGGGTGGGGATGGACCAGATGCTCCTGTCAGTCACTTCTCCAACAGATGCTTCCTCTGCTGCTCCCACAGAGCCTCCAGGTGGTCCGCCCTCTTCACAGCAGCCTATCAGAGCAAAGCAGAGGACGAGCCGAGTCAAGAAGAGCCGAGTCAAAAAGAGTCAAGAAGACTCTTGCCTTTGGCATGCTACTTCTTGACATATCATCAAGAAATGTTATCCTGCTAATCCAGTTTCTCATAAAACCTGCAGCTCTGTTCATTTCTGCAGCAGCAGAGCACAGAGGAAGTTAAAGCTGCAGATCTGTTCTGACGGGCCTGAGTGTCACCAGTCAGATATAAGAGTCACCAAAAGTTGTGACAAAAAGTCACGCTTCCTGATAAATGAATCAGATTGTTACATTATTTTTTTATATTTAAGCTTAAAAGTAAAAAAAAAAAAAAAAAGAAAAAAGCAGAAATTAGAGCATTTTTTATGAATCAACAGACCAGCAAAAATTATAAGCACTGCAAGTTTAAACAATCAACATTTGTTTTTTACAAACATTTGTTTTTTTGTTTTGTTTTAAATGGCCAATCAAACAGACTGAGGATTAGAAAGTGTGTTTCCATAGTAAACGTGACGTGGGGAGCTGTTTGGTTTGTGAGAGCGAGCCGTGTGTTTTCATTGATGCAGAGCAGGAAACTGGAAACTCGTGACAGGAAGTCACTCAGGACGCGTTTAAAAACCAGCCAAGGCTCAGAGAGAATAAAACACTGTACCTCACCTCATACTGCTTACGGAGATTATTCACAGTTTCTTCCTTCTTCAAGATGGCCGACTTTACCCTGGCAAACCAAGACAGAGAAATAAATAATAATAATAAAAATAAGCAAAATTTCTCTGAAAAAATAAAAGAGAGAAAAACCCACAAGAGCCACACATTTTTCTGCTTTTCACACCAAAGAGGTTCAAATCTTAATTGAAATCATCTTATAAGACGCATTGTGGCTGGTTTGAGTTTGCTCTAAAACAGACATTTAGTTAAACTAGTCAGG
The DNA here is from genome assembly GCF_001444195.1 of Xiphophorus couchianus. Taxonomy (NCBI): domain Eukaryota; kingdom Metazoa; phylum Chordata; class Actinopteri; order Cyprinodontiformes; family Poeciliidae; genus Xiphophorus; species Xiphophorus couchianus. The sequence continues at coordinate 11,715,359 of NC_040237.1, read as the reverse complement.
ACCTGGCATCAATAACTGAACCGCTTAACTTTCAAACCGAATGAACCAGAGAATCTGCATGTCGCTGCTGAGAAGTCAGAATATGAAGTAGATGTTTAATTTTTGTTATAAACACAGAATGAACCGATTCTTATCTTTTTTAATTGTCTAACAACATTTTAAAAAATTATTTCCCAAAACTATTCTCAGCATTATATAGACAGTATGTTTCTTTATAGAGCAGAGTATACTGCCCTCTGCTGGTAACTGCATGCAGCCCAGTTTATCTGCTCAAAATAGGAAAAAGGGTGAAGTTCTTGTTTATGGACGGATTTTGCCTGTTGGTTTGAAAACACATTGAAAGCAGTTTTTTATTGTCATGAAAACACAGTGACTCATAGGGCGTCAGTCCAACATGCCCCACCCTGCAGATGGATTCTGCAGAGTAGACATGGAAACTTTCCGTATGACGTAAAACTTGGATCATGTTAGCACTGCAACACGTAGTGACTCTACTTCATCAGGGAAGTTATCTATGTTTATAGCTGGTGTGTCGCTGTGTGGACGAACAGAGAAAGTAACTGCAAGTGTTCCACAGAGATCTGTCTTTGGAGTACAAAACCTTTAAACTAGGTTTAACTTCATAAAAACAGGAGCTATTATGAACTTGCACTGGCTAAGCTACCAGGTCACAAGATAATTTTACATTTCTGAAACCATCACAATCGCTTTTGAAGCAAACATGGCGATAAGAAAGTCATAAAATTTGGACTTTTATGACTTTCTCACAAGAGTTTTTTTATTATTTTCTCCATATTTTCAGAGCCATCTCTACTTTTAAAGGTGATTTTTTTAAACTTGTTGCAATGTTGCATGTTTTGATCTTCGTATTCAGTTTTTAGGACAACTCTAACATCTCTCTAGGGACACAAAATTAAAAACAGCCCTTTAGTAAACTTTTAACTATAATGCACTGTCGCGACTAAATTAAATATCAATGTTAATAATAATAATGATATCACCATCTCACCGTTGGTGGACTTCGACCAGCTCCTCCTCCTTCTCGCGGGTGATCCTCTCCAGCTCCAACCGCAACCTCGCTCTGACCTCTGACACCTCCACTTTCAGCCTGCGGTTCTCTTCCTCCGTCATCACCAGGCGGTCTGCGAACTCCTGCCGTATCACTTCGGCCAGGCTGCGGCGCTCCTCGGCCAGCTTGTCTCTGGTCTGTGTGACGTCTTGGACCTCCTGTTCTTTCTGTCTGAGCGAGGCCTGCAGTCGGATCAGCTCTCCCTGCGCCTCCACCTGCTGCTTCCTCGCCTCCTGCTGTTTCTCCACGGCGGCCCTCTCCGAGCGCTCTAGCTCCCTCAGCTCGGCATCATACTTCTCCTTCAGGCGCCTTATCCTGAAAGAAGACAGCGTTAAAAAGATGATGATCCAGGTGACTAACTTCTCAGTTTATTTCTTAGTTATTTTTATTTTCTGTATTTATTCTTGTTAGTTTTATTGTAAGCATTTTCTCTGGAGTTGCAGTTTATTTGAGGGAAACATAATTCTGATGTTTGCCTATGTTTTTTATTTCTTACATTTTTATTTCTTACATTTGTAGTTTCCAGAAGACTTAGTTCTGTTTAGTTCTGAATCTGGCCTAAGTCTAATGTTTAAAATGGAGCGCTGTATAAATGTGTAAAAAAAAAAAAAAAGAGGCTAAATGCCAGGTTGAACCTTTGTATATGTTTGTGTAAGACAATTCTAGGAAAATAAATAAAAAGTTTGGAAAAAAAATGATTTTTCTTTCAGGTTGTACAGTTAATTTGCAAAACGCAATTATAGGATGGAAAAGCAGCATTTTATTTGCTTTTACATGAAGTCTCTGTATCCTGCCATGCTAAAAATTCAATATTAGAAGCTTTAACTGAATTGATTTGGCTCCTTACTAGCACAAAGACAAACAAAACCCCAGTAATATTATGCACTACAAAACCTTACCAAGTACCGGTAATTCTGGTCTGGTTTCTAGTGCAAATATCTTACTACACTTGAAATAAGACAAACTAACTTAAGAGTAACTTTTCAGCAAGATATAGAGGCTTGTTTTAAGTAAATAATTCCTTAATATTGATGAAAAAGTACTAGTTCCATTGGCAGATAAATTAACTTATAACACAAGAAAACGGTCTTGTAATAAGTTAAATAATCTGCCAATGGAACTAGTACTTTTTCATCAATATTAAGGAATTATTTACTTAAAACAAGCCTCTATATCTTGCTGAAAGTTACTTGTAACTTATTTTTTTCTTATTTCAAGTTTGCTACGATATTTGTACTCTAAACTAGACACAAAAATACTTGGTGAGATTTTGTGATTTTGCAGTGTGTCTTTTGTTACAAATATGTTGCACATGCTAAAATATCTGAATGCTTTAAGGCTAACTGTAAGAACAGCAAAATACCGCTTATAAAATGCAAAAATAAAGGATTTTGTAACAGATCTTCATCACACACTTGTTGTCTGCAGCCCGCTCACACTCCTCCTTGTCCTTGCTCGTCTCCTCCTCCAGAGTCCAGATGGCAATCTGGATCTCTTTGTCTCGTTCTCGCCGCAGCTCTTCCTTCAGCTCGCGCTCATGGCTCAGCATCCAGGCTTCCTGCAGAGGAGAAGCCGGAGCAGCACAGACTCAGCCTCAGGTCAGACAGGATAAAACAGTAACTGCAGAAAGGAAGCTGTTCAGAAATCTTGTATTTAAGTCGCCATTTTTTCATAGTGCTAGGAGAACATCTACAGATGAAGAACTCTTCTTTTCAGAAAACAGGCTGAGATTAAACATCTGCAGACATTCACCTCTTTCTTCTTGTAGTTTTCTTCCCATGTCTGCTTCTCAACATCCAAACGTTCCTGCAGTATCTTCATCTCCATCTGAAACACAAACACCCCCTGTGAGCGTCTGCGCTCCTCAGACGTCGTGATGCAGATGAGAATCAGGCTCCCTCCGTCCTCACCTGGTGCCTCCTCTCCTGCTCCTCCCGGCTCCTATCCATCTCCTCTCTGAGGGCTCGACCAGCCAGCGAGCTGTTCTCCTCCAGCTGCCGCCGCAGCTCCTCCAGCTCGCCTCGCTGCCTGCAGCCAAACACAGACAGCTCAGAGAAGGAGCATCTCTTCAGGAACAGATTACTGTCAAGAACTAACCCTGAATGTGTCACATAGCCTATGTTCTTACTGTAACTTTAAATATCTTTAAGACTTTAATTTGATATGAAAGTGAGACAAGCAGGGCTGCAACTAACTAGTACTTTCTAAAATAAATATTAAGGAGTTATTGACTTAAAACAAGACTTAGACTTAGACTGACTTTATTGTCATTTTGCATGCACAGGGTGTATGCAGAACGAAATTTCGATGCATACGGCTCAGGACAGTGTTTTGAGGTTCCAATGTTGTGAGGTTACTCCAGAATAAAATAAAATACAGTATAAAATATGAATATAAATATGAATATAAAATATAAAGTGCAGGACTGACAGTAAAATGGAAGTTATTTAGCTATGTACATGTGCAAGGTATGAAGTGGAGACCAGTTTTTGAGTGCAGTCCAGTTAAGAGTTCAGCAGTCTGATGGCAAGTGGGAAAAAGCTGTTTCGGAACCTGGTGGACCTGCACCGGATGCTGCGGAACCTCTTTCCAGAGCTCCTATGTCTTGCTGAAAAGTTACTTGTAGGCTGATTTTGTCTTACTTCAGATGTCCTAAGGTATTTGCATTGGAAACTAGATCAAAAATACTGGGTAAGATTTAGTGTTTTTACAGTGTAGACTTTTAGTCTACATTCCTTTAGCCTGCGATGCTGCTGTGGACGACCTGCGGCCTCACCTGGCGGCCAGCTCGGCCAGCCTTTCCTTCTCGTCGGCTACTTCCTTGTAGAGCCGCCTCCTCTGCTGCTGCAGAGACAGCTCCTCCTCCTGCAGCTGCTTCTCATACCTGACATCAGATTCAAACCCAAAGTCAGTCCGGCCTGAAACAAGCTGCCAAACTTTCATTTCAATAACAAACCACCATTCATGAATGAAAGAAAGGAAAACTATGTGGTGCGCTGAGAACCAGCGACAGCCATGCCCATTTTACAGTGAGACATTTTACTGAATAGTTTACCAAAGGTGATGTGATGACGTCACTCACCTCTGCTTGGCCAGCTCCCTCTCCCTCTGACACTGCTCCTCCTTCTCCGTCTCCAGCTGCTGTCGCAGCTCCTCACTCTGCCGCACATATCTCTGAGCCGCTCGCTCGTCGGCCTGCAGCAGCTCCGCTTCGTGCAACGTCCGCAGCTTCTTCAGCTCCTGTTTGTGCTTTGAAATGAGTTTCTGGACCTCCGGCTCCAGCCCTGACAGGGGACGAAGGAGAAGAGGAGAGAGGTTTATGGTCAATAGAAATTTCTGATATTTACTCCACACTTGATGAGACTCGATGGGAAAAACATGCTTTTAAGAGGAACTGTAGTAAGTTTTTTTTTTTTATTGGCAGCAAGAAACAACAAATGACCAAGAAGAAAGACAAAAATCAACACAGTTTCATTCTGGATACAAATGGTTTGTGCTTCTCTTACTTCTATGTCATAACCACTGGCTAAACTAATGTGAACAATGTTGACTTTAGGCAAAACGGTTATTTGTTTTAAAGAACTTCTAACGTGAAACATTTAATCTCAGGTTTTCTTTTCAATCGACTCTACCTTTGATTGTGATCTCTTTGATCTTTTTGGTTTTCTCATCGATCCATTTCTCTCTGCGGATCTTTTCCGTGGCGCTCATCAGGTCCTTTAACTTCTTAATCTCCTGCAGAAACGAGGTGCCAGAGTAACTAACCAGAGAAATAAAATCTGAGTCTAACAAAGACACGAAGGCAGGAATGATGTTAGTAAGACAGGAAGTGAGGTATCTGAGAGGAAACAATGGCAAAAAGAAAATAAACTGGAAAGCACGAATGTGATTAATTTTAAGAAGTCACTCAGAGGACTCACATGCAGGCAGACTGTCCATGAGAAGTGATGTCAGACATATTGATGACATGAGAAATGAATGAAAAATAACAAACAAACAAAAAAAAAAAAACAGGCATGAGCCAAAAGTTCCACAGATTCAGAGAAGAAAATCCTGTTACCTCACACAAGGGGCCAAGAATTTGCCACACCTACAAGGTGAAAAAGAACAGGTAAACGCACAAGAAAGAAGAGAGGGGAAGGGAAGAAAGGCACAAGAGATGAGAGGAGAGTCTTAAACAGAAGCAGAACCACAAGAAAGCAGGTTACAGTCAGCGGAAGAGGCAGAGCACAGAATGGCTTGCAGTGGAAACACCTCTGAGTTTCACTCACCATTTCATGCTGCTGCTGCATATGTGCAATCTTCTTAGTGTACTTCTGGTCCACCTGCTTCAGCTCGGCCACCACGCCTTCACAGCGCTCACTCAGAGCTTTTTTATCATTGATCAGCTAAGGACAGACAGAAAACCTCAGATCAAACAGTAAAACAGCAGGTGTTTTTTTGTTTGTTTGTTAGGTTGTTTTTTTAAGTTTGGTGCTCACCTGGTCTATGAAGGTCAGGTGTCTCTGGATGGTGGCTTCATATTGTTCCTTCTGCAGCTGGAAGTTTCTGCTCAGCTCTTTCTCCGTCTCCTTCACATGTCTTACTGTCAGCTCCCTCTGTTGAGCCTGCAGTGGTAAAAACCCCCAAAAAGAAACATACCCGAAGATGTAAGTGTGTAAACTAGCAGGAGTAGAAAAAATTTTGTGCATTGTTGACTTCCACACCAATGCAGCCTGCAGCATGTTGACGGTGCGTTTCTTCTCCTCCAGCTCCAGTTTGATCCTCATCATGGAGCTGCTGACTTCAGCAGCGGTGGCCGACACGTGATCGATGCCGACCAGCTCCTCCTCAGACAAGACGGCCTGGGAACAACAACAACAAACATCAACAATGAGATCAACAGGCGATGGTCTACAGTTCTAGTTTAAAACACAAATGAACTGCAGAAATTAGAAGATCAGGGTTCTTTTTTTTAAATCAGTGAACACACCACACCTTAGTGCTACCAGATTAACTAATAGTTACTGACTGAAGAAGACAAAAAGTGAGTTATTTTCAGTATTAGCCAGGTTTTGGAATTAGAGTTTATTCAAGATGAGAGAGGGAGCGAAATCCCTTCAGCAGATAACAGGAAGGCTCAAAATATTAGAAAGGTCAAACTAAGAACTAGGTTTGTAAATTACAGATGCTTAGTTTTTATTGTGTAGCATTGTTCACCTGCTCTCCTTGGTGAAATAAATTTGAATTGAATCAAAGTTTCTCTTGTTTTATGCTTTTGAGATTTCAAACTGCGTCCTTCATGGACCCTGGAACACGAAGACTTCATGAAATCGAAGAGTAAAGGTAAAGATATAAATTTAAGAATACACAGTGGTCCTGTTTAATCATGCTAATCACTAGTATAAAACACTAAACACAATTAAAAAATACCAAACCATTAAGTCCTGCTTTTAAAATGGTGTAATCCTGTTTTACAGAGACTTCCATCACACATAGAAATGGTTCTGCTGTTCTCATTATGAGAAACTGGAATTGTCCAAAGGAAATATCGGCAGGTTAAAGCTTTGAATGAATAAGATACAGGAAAGCAGCCATAAATTTATAATCATCTCTACTAGTTAAATGAAAAAATATGAAAATAAATAATTGTCCACCTCTCTATGTGACCCAGAGGTGACCGACCGTGGCCGCTCCTGCTCCGACTTCTCCATCTCATCCAGGAAGCTCATAATGCTCTGCAGCTTGGCCTCAGAGAGCAGAGCGCCCCCGTCTGGCAGCACAGGATGCTGATTCAACTGGCCGTGGCGCTCCAGGTTATCCGTGGTCAGAGAGTCCCCATCCTTTGATGAGGTTCAGATGTTAGCCAGTCGATTTGTTACAGTTTCAGCAAAAAAAAAGTGGATAAAAAAGCAACACTGACCTCATCTATCCAGGCATACTTCTCCTTCTGATAACACCTGGGCTCTGACAGTTTCTCCGGCTCCTCCTCCAACAGCTTCAGGGTGTCCAGCAGCTCATTCAGGGTGGTTTTGGACTGAGGTCGGCTGGACGGAGCGCCCTGACGCTGGTCCTCCACACTCACTGACCTCTGCAGGAGGTCCTGCAGCACACACATACCGGACAAGCTCAAAAATGTTACCAAATAGAAAAACTACAAGAAAATACTAAACAGGAAATATCCTGTTCCTTACCTGGGAACTTCTGTGATGTGAGAAAACGGGGGAAACTGCTCTGAACCCAAGATCCGCTCCGTCATTTACAACATTTAGATTAAAGTCTGGAGAAACAAACAAAGCCAGTTTCAATCCTCTGAAACCAAACGTGCTTTGACCAAGACACTGACGTTAACCAACAGGTCACACCTGTGTTCTTAGATTTGTTGTCTGTGGGAGACTTTGGGTTGTTGTTGCTGCTCAGTGGGGCTAGACTGTTGTTGGTCGGTGGGATCCTGAGAAGTTTCTTCTGTCCTCCTGCTCCAGCTTTCCTCTGGTTTTCAAGCTCCACTTCGGATGTCTGTTCCTCTGCTGCCCGGCGTGCTGGTTTCTGCTGCAGCTCCTGTAAGACACCACCAGATGGAGACAAAAAACAATACACAGACCATGGGCTAAACGCACGGGTGTCAAACTCCAGTCCTCAAGGGCCGCTATCCTGCAGTTTTTAGATGTGCCACAGGTACAAAACAGTGGAATGAAATGGCTTAATTACCTCCTCCTTGTGTAGATCAGTTCTCCAGAGCCTTGCTAATGACCTAATTATTCTATTCAGGTGTGGTGCAGCAGAGGCACATCTAAACGTTGAGGACTGGAGTTTGACACCCCTGGGCTAAAGTTATCCTTAAATGAACAACATCAGATGTTTTCAGTTGAAGCAGAGCGAGATGAATGATCCTTATTATCTGTGCTGAGTTTTCGTACTCAGGATGGAACAATTAAAGACCTGGAGGTCCAGATGGTTTATGAGAAAAGAAGATGGGGGAAAAAAACAAAACTCACCTGAGAGCACTGAGACCCTTTGTTACTGGATAAAGCTGGAGAAATGGCTCTGAAACTCAGCTCTGCAAAATCAGCTGGGATGTTTAAATTGGAGTCTGTTGAAACACGTAACCAATCAACCATTTTAATGCAACGGCAAAAATCTATGCCTAAATAAGGATGAATTATTTGAAAACACAAGGAGTGACAGCCAGGACCTACAGACCCGTGTTCTTAGTCTTGGTGTTGGTGGGCGACATCGGGGAACTGTTGTTGTTCGGTGAGGTTGGGCTTTTGTTGGCGACGGAAATCTTGGGCTGCTTCTTTCGTCCCACAGCCCCCGTTTGCCACAGGTTTTCCAGCTCTGACTCTGCTGCTTGCTGCACCTCTGAAGTTCGCTGTGCTCTTTTCTGCTGCAGCTCCTGTAGCGCACCACCAGAGGGAGGCAAAAGACGGGGTTGTAAACGTAATTCCTTGATCAAATTCAATAATTAAGAAATACTTGTAATTAAGCACGTGTTATCTAGGCATCATAATAAAATCTGTTTTATATTTAACGTCAGTGATCTACACAAACACACTGCAAAAACGCAAAATATTACTTACAAAGTATTTTTGGTCTAGTTTCTAGTGCAAATATGTTAGTAGATTTGAAATAAGATAAAGCTAACTTCCAAATAACTTTTCAGCAAGAAATGTGAGCTTGTTTTAAGAAAATAATTTCTGACTATTGATGAAAATCTAAGTAAAATTATCTGCTGGTAGAACAAGACATTTTTCCCATATTATAAGTTAAAATGTCCCACTGACTTGTTATTTCACTTGTATCTAATACTTATTTATCAATATTGAGGAATTATTGACTTAAAACAAGTTCCTATATTTTGCTGAAGTTACTTGCAAGTTGTTTCAAGTTTACTAATTTATTTTCACTAGAAACTAGACCAAAAATACTTGGTAGTGTTTTGCATTTTTGCAGAGTATTTGCAATCATTTAAAAACAAGAAAGTTCTTCAAATTTGTCATATTAGTGATAATTATGTGTAGCTGCCAAACTGTAACATTGAAAAAAATGTATACACCTTTTTCACATTCTGTCATGTAACTAGCATGAACTTCAATGCACTTTTATATAATGTAATAACTATTATTTTTCTTCCACCTCACATTATGTGCTACTTTTTTAGTCTGTCTCATAAAATGCTTAATGCTGGAAAAACTCCCCCTTAACTGAAGTTTTATCACTTTGAAATCAGCCGAAGTGAATCGGTGCAGTAAAGGTTTGCACCTGAATGGCAGCAAGACGAGCAAGTCGAGCTTTCTCCTCACGAATCCGCTTCCTTTCTTCACCTCTCCTGTGCTGCTGCAGATGATCACCTTCCTTTTTCTTCTCCTCCCACTCCTGCAGATAAAAAAGTGTTTTAATGCAACGAGAAGAGAAACACTGCTAAGACCACAGAAGGACTAATAAAGACCTTTCTTTTATTGGCGAGGATTTGCTCAAGGGCCGCCTGGTGGCTCTGCTTCCTCCTGCTGAGACGTCTGTACCAGCGCTGGATAGCGACCGCAGCTTGGTTCACCTGCTGGATAAACCTTCACGTAGACAACACATAAAAGCTGTGAGCCACACGTCAGAGCACCTGCAGGAAAACGTTCCCACAGACGGGACCGACCTTTCCGCCTCCTGCTCTGTGACTTCCCTCCTCCGCGGCGGGACCGGGCTGCAGCGCTGAGCAGACACCGGAGATCTGTTGTTGGAGGTGGAGGACGAGGAAGAGAAATTCTTCTGAGACTTTGTGACAGAACCGTTCTCTAGCTGCACCTCGTCGTTCGCCGTGGCCTTTAGGATGTTGCTGAAGGAAAGAAAAGAAAGCGTCTGTAAGTCAAGAGAAATCTGAAAGCCACACGCTTTCGTTTCTTGTTTTTAAAATGAAAAATCTGTTGTTTCCACAAAAGCAGAACTGAGACGTACTTGAAGGAGGGCTTCTGGTTTGAGCTCTTCGGTGTGAGAGGCTTCTCAGAGTAGTTGTTGTGTAAAATGGTGGTGACCGAGTTGCCCACAGCTCCTTTGTTGCTCCTGAAAAAAAAGAGAAACAGCTAAATTTAGCTATAATTCAAGGAATATTGATTTAAAATACTTCCACTTCATCCGCTGGTAAACTGTAATCCAGGACTTTGTTTCACTGCGGCATAAACACGATTCATTTATGTTAGCCACCAACTGCAAGGGTGGACAAGGACAAAGATTTTGCCTTGACAAGCAGAGCTCAGGACGGTAAGGGAGACAAACTCACCAGGTGAAAGATGCAAACTGGTTGTTTGAGAGGCTTTCCCTCTGGAGCTGGGTAAAACAATGTTGGAAGTTTACCCTGAACTGTTGGCTGGATGAGACTTTTACTTTTTTAAATTTTAATACAGCTGCGTTCATTTATATGGGCATCAATTCACAACAAATAACTTTGATACACACTCCAAGAAAAAAGCTCCAGTGAATGTCCAGCCAAGATGATGATCCAAACGAGCAAAGAATTTATTGACGAGACATGAAATCAAACATCTTCCATCTCAGTCTTCTGACAAATCTTGGAGAAAAGCTTGGAGAGCTAAAGAGGCGAGAGCAGGAAAACAAAGATCCCTCTACTGGCTTCATCTTTGTCAAATGTTAGAGAAGACATATTCTTCTGTACTAGTGAAGAAAGAAGAGCTATACGAAGTATTAACAGAAAGGGGAACCAATTTGTGCCTCGTTTTGGTTGCTTTTTTTTTTTTTTTAAATGAATGTCACAAGTGTTCTTTAGTCTTTGTTGAACTGAAAGTGTTTGTTGTGATGCAGATTGTTTGCTTTATCTTTTCTTTTTTTCTCTTCTGTCAACTCTTGAGTTGGGGATAAATAAAGTTGCTTGGTTGTTTTGACTATAAAAAATTTAACTTGCAAGTTTTTATTTTAAAAAGTAAAACTGTGTAATTGTGTGGGAGTGCACTCCTAAAGGCAGCGCTATCGGGTGCCATGATCAGCAGTTATGAAACATGAGAAGCAGCCCTAGATCCACAGCCAAGCACTGCAAGTTTGATACCCAAGCTGCAGTGTGTGTGTTTGTTTGTGTGTGCTTGTGTTGCCCACCTGTTGTTGGCGGTGAAGGTGGCAGCCAGAGGGATGCCAGGCTCTTCTTTCTTCAGGCTGGTTGGAGAGTCCATGCTGCCGGTGCTGCGGGAGCTCGCATGCAGCGGGAAGATTCTGGGCTGATCGTCCTTTAAATGGAAGAGCATTTTGTTTGCATTGCATAGCTGCAAAACAGCTGGCAACATCTTTTATTTTGACACCATAAACTAGTTTTGTTCACGAAGGTGGAACTGACTGGGCAACGTAAGACCTGCCAGTGTGTGTTTGATTGTAAATACCAGGATGTTCCATGTGGTTCTTTCTGGGGAGGCTTTACTGAGGCTCGCCAGTTTCTTTCGCCCATCGGAGCTGCTGTCGAACAGAGTCAGGTAGTCCCCACTCTGTTCCTGACTGAAAAAAAAAGAAAAACAAACACACACACACACACCAGACACGTTTATTCCAGAAGCTGAACAAATGTAATTTAATCTCAGTGACTCCTTAAAGAGGATGACACGGCAGCTTTAGGCCAACGCGGGTTTCGGTTTTGTCTTTAGATGTGAGCCACTGCAGCTCGTCTGGTAGATTTTCTGACAGCTTGGATCATAGCAGCTTTTTGTGATTAACTGTCGTCATGGCAGCTGGATAAAAGGGACCCCTCCCATTCTGTTCTTCTGGAATTTAGTGTGCTGCAGCTGACTGTCTGTTCGGGAGAAACTCTGTGATGGATTCCAAGTAAATGTGTCCATATGTTGATCCTGAGGACCTGGAGCCTCTCGGGCCACGATGAACAGATGCAGGGTGACCCCCTAGTCTGGCTGAATCTGTCTTAACTGAATTCATGGGTCTTTGGGAGGAGGCGGGGGCACAACCAGCTGGCTCAGTGAAAAGCTATCTGACTCCACTATTCAGGCAGCACATTCCTCCAGTTTGTGCTGGACGATAAGGGATAGATGCAGCAGGGAGGGGGTGTTGAGTGACCCGCCGAGAGCCTAAAGAGACTCAATGGACTCCGGGGGGGTATTTTCAGAGTCTCTACATTTAAAGCCCCCTCCTCCAGCTGAACCAGAGAGAGAGGAGGAGGCTCCTGGCAGCTGCCAGACAATAGAATGTGAATGTGAACACACTCTTCTCTTTTTACTAGCTTCTAGCAGAGGGGGTAACCTGACCCGAGAAGTCCTGGCCCTCCCCCCTCTAACACGGAACAAAGAAGGCCCGGAAACCCTCCAAGACCCCAGCAGCAAACGCCCGACTTCTCCCCATGCTTTAACTTAGGAGCACAACTCCTATTGTCTGAAACGATGAAGTTTCAGGGCTGCCAGCTGTCGCTCAGGCTTCAGCCTAAAGAGCTCCACAACAGAGCTGAGGGTCTGACACAATCACAGCTTACAGGCTGTTTGTGATACCTGAAAAGTCCAAATTCTCTCCTGATATTTACACAAAGCGATTCCTTCAAATTTTGCAATTTATTGCTTTACAGCACATGTGTTAAACTCAAGGTCCAGGGGCTAAATCTGGCCCGCCAAAGCTTTTTATGTGACCCGTAACACTCCAGATGCCAAATGACATCAATCAGTCCCTCCAGCAATTGTGGAAATTCCTGTAGAATCAACAAATCCCTGCATTTTTCACATGAATGCATAATTGTGAGTCTACTGCAAATTTTCCACCAACATGGTCAAGCCAACTGGGTTTATTTGAGGCCAACCCCCACCTGCAGGGGGCAGTATTCCTTAATTTTATGACATTGCTCCCTCAGCCTTATTCAATCTCAAGTTATAGCGACCAACATTGCGAGTAACAAAAAGTCACCTTTAACATCGTACACAAGTGCAAATATTGCAAAATTCCTTGCAAATATTTCTAAGTTAGCACCATATAATATTTGATTTTGACTAAAAAAAAAAAATTACAAAAATAATTGCAAAATCTTGGAGAGACTGATCAATGGGAAAAGATGTTCAATATTTAATTTTAACGACTTATTGGATGCAGACACAGCTATTTATTAATATTTTAACAGTTTGTTCAGGGGTTTTTATCAATACATTTGGGCACAACAGGCCCTTATGAACATTCATGATCTTGATATGTCCCAAATGATTTTGACAGCCCTGCTTTGGAGGCAGATTGGAGCTAGCTCAGCCTGAGGCTCTGCAGACATGAATCAGCACATCCTGTTGTGATCACACTCCACTGTGTCAATGATAAAAAAAAACTGGTTTGACTCAGAGAAATAAGAGAAATGGAAATGAAAATAGACACTCCTGCTCCAGAATGTGTGTGTGTGTGTGTGTCTTCACCTTAAACTAAGGTTGGCCTGCTGGTTGACCTGAGTGGTGCTGTTGGATCGCCTAAGGTTCTTGATGGAACGGCAGCTCCCGGAGTTGGTGTCGCTCTGTGGGTAGAGAAGCTTCGTTGGGAATGGCCAGGAGGAATCAATAAGAACAAAAACAAACTGCTCTTAGCAGAAGCCCACCAGCGTGTTGCGCTTCCCTCTGCCATCAGCAGCCACCGACACGGACACAGACCGAGAGAAGTGCTTCCCTGGAGATGCGCTGCTGGGCCGTTTGGATACAGAGAGCCGGGAGCCCAACAGGCTGAGGTCCACAGCATCTCCAGAAGAACATGACGGGACAGACGAGGGGCTGCGTGTCTTATGCATGCTTCTAAAATCTGGAAAACATTGCAGAAAGGCATTTTGGAGGGTATTTAATAATAAACAATAGAGATATAGACACTATATAGCAAGCAGGTTGCCAGTAGTTAAATGTAATGTTCAAAAGTTGTGACATTTTAATATTTACTACTTTGCTTTGGTAACAAAATCCTAGCTGAACATAAATGTCAAAAAAGTAAGACTTCGGAACAGTGAAAAGAGTTTTGGCTGAGTTTCTGTGTTGGAGCAAGAAAACAGTTAATATGCCCCTTTGGAAAAATAAATTACAAAAGCTTTACTTGAATTCCAAAGTGTTACTATTTCAGAAACATTTTGTGTCTTGGCTACAAAGCACTTCCTCATTTTTCCTAAGTCTTTTTAATATGGCGGAGAGACAAGATGACTTCATGAAGGAATCATGAAGGTGGTTTTCATTGCAATTTTCTTCCCAATAGGTGTTTGTTGTGATAGAGGGAATCCTCCTGCATCAATACAAAAATATGAGCACTAATGACAGCAGGTGGCAAACAGTTTCCTTATCAACCAGGTAAGGAAACAGTTACCATTAGGTACTATCTAACTGGAGCTTGTAGGTGTTGAATATCTACTTAGGAAGATGACTGTAGTGACACACCTTTTCATCACTAGAGGCTCTTTATTCTCCTCCACCAGGTCGTATGACCAGCTGGATTCTAGTCTGTAACCTTCCAAATTGTTGCATGTAAATAAAAACAACTATTATTGCGACTAAAATTAATACTCTGCATCTGCAAAAGTTCTGTGGTGAAAGCAAAAAAGTGAGACAAATTTGAGTTCATTGCAATTGTCAACAGTTGTATCACAGTTAAATAGATAGATGATCTATAGAGATATAGATTTTAGGTTGTTGTGTTTAAGTACAATGTAACGGATGAATTATGAGATCAAATTTGTTTGAGAGTGTGAAACATTAAGTGACAAAAAGCTGTTGTGTCTAAAGTTTAAATCAATAAAAAAAAACATAATTAGAAACAAAAATTTGTTTGAGTGAATAAATTGCTCAGTAGAAAACTCAAGTTAAACTGCTTAGTACACTGGCATAATTTATTTATCAAAATAAAATGTTTGCAAACTGCTTCATTAATATTCAGTTTAGTTCAAGTGAGTAATACTTTTTAAATTCCAAAAGGTAATTAGGTTTTTTTTGGTCATTATAACTAGGTATCTTCAGAGTTATACTGTGAAGAGGATGCTCAAGGTCGTCCATTATGATTTTTTTATTATCTTATTTTTATATTGTTGACATTCAAGACGAGTACTCTAGTGTCTAGTCCATCTCTGAAACACCCAACAATTCCAGAATCATCTATTTCTGCTGCTGACTTGCACTGAAATAATATTCAGAGTTAAATTTTAACAGCTTGTTTGATGAAGTCAGTTCAACATGTTGTTTACATGAGGACTCAGTGAGTTGAACCACAGAAGAACAGCAACCTGTTGGTCCCCCCGCAACACCCAACAACAAATCCACTCACTAAATTCCCAGCCACTGCAAGAACATGGAATCCTTTGATTACGTTTTCAAATAGTTTACTGTGTCAGCTATAAATCTACAATCTGATTTGTGACCTAAATAACTGAAGGTATTTATTGTGTACTACCACTGAAGGCCGATAATACTTACTAAAAAGCTACTTTTTGGTAGTTATTAACTACAAACTTTGACCCATTAAGTAACAGGAACAGTTTTTGGTAAAGAAACATTTAGTTAATAGTGTTGCAGATTAATTCAAACTCTGCGGCAGATTTATGCTATGATACACGTCTGCAAACTGTTGTGAAAAGAGGTCCTAAAACTAAAAGCATGTTTAAGATGCTTTGAAAGACTCCAAGATTTTAAATGACAATAAAGTTTGGTGCCCATCAGTCTCTTTTATGTTTAATATTACAACATTTATACTATGTCATATTTAGTGCAAAACAAACAGAAGTCAGCACACGATATAATACAGTGAGCATAAAGTATATTACTTTAATCACATTAGCCACTTGACATCATCTATATAACAACACTTTAAATAAATTTCCGTTCTTGTTTCTAGAGGTCAAATAATAATACTGGCTGAGGAAAGGATAGAAATTATGTAACTGAATGCTCCTTTAGTCTGCTGCTATGTATTCTTGCTCTAACACTTTACCTGTGACGTTTCTGGCAGCAACAAACCATCTTTTTACCTGCTATTGCAGGATGCAGTTTCAATAATTCCTGTTGGTAGATGTACGTAAACTATTCAACTACAATTTTCATTCATGTTAACAACAAAAATAAAATGTCATTAAAGTTTTGCTCCAACAAAAAAGCATTTGATTTGATCAGCAGATTTTAAGAACTGCACTTCTAAAGCATAAGTCTTTAAATTTATGTCATCTAATACCTCCATAACATTTGTCATCAGAAATATGACAACGTCTAATTTCAGTTTCAGACTTCAACCATACTGTCTGCCATCAAAAAATAATGGAAAGCCATTTTGTTTCTCAGCTGGATTTGGTATATTCTACAGTAACACACATTACATTTAGGTTGAATAAAGAGGCTATCACAAGTTAAATACTTCACATTTATTTAACCACTAATAAAGCAGATCATTTATCAAAGATTTCTTTAATGTTCCCTGGTAATATCTTAACAAAAAAGAAAACTACTTTCTGTGATTATAGGTTTTAACTTTTCATAAGCTTTAGGACTACTAAAAAGGTTGTAGCTTTATGGTGGAAGATCCTGAAAACGCTGCAAATAAACCCAATAACTGGTTTTGTACAAGAAGTACTGAATAAAAATATACGTAACTGTGAATCTGACTTCTGTATCAACGTTTCTGGGAGATCCTAAGCACCTGCCTAATTTGCTTTTGGCTTGGCCTACCTCTGAATCAAACACAAAATTACACGCAACACTCGCAAGTTAACATAACCCAAATTTAGACGTTATCACAAAAGGGTACATGCGCCGTAAGGTTATGATAATATTTAAATCATTAGTAAAATTTGTGATTTCAGAACTCGAGATTCAGTTAAAATGACACCAGCGCAAACATGTCTTATTAGAAAAGTGCTAAAAACTGTGTTTTTCAAATGAAGTCTGGTGGGAGCGATTCAAGCTAACTGTTCCTCTAACGGCCGTAAAGCCAAACACAAACCCGTTTCTCCTGTGGAGGAAAGACTCACTTCACGGACGGGATGGCGGCATGGCTGATAATCTGCAGTGTGCCCCCACGGCCGTGACTTTTATTTCCAAAACAATCCTCCGATAAACTGCGAAAGTCCTCCGTGGACTGTGGAGCAAATAACGCCTATCATCATCTCTGTGGTAACAACGCGAATACATCCCCGCCCCCCTCGCCGTCTGTCATTGGTGGAAACGGAAACGTCGTATGCGTGTTCTTTCATCTGATTGGTCGCAGGAAAGTGTCAACGTAATGTATGGATGATAGGGGGCGTGTCTTCCCCAACGGTTTGGTTGACTTTTAAACCAACACTTTCTCAAACTGAGCGTTTGCAAACAATCACATGAGACAAACTTTTATTTATGATTTTATTAACTGACCTTGTAGAACGTAATTAAGAGATAAAAAATAATTAAAATATGCTGAAATATATACACAACGGAAAGGAGAAAGTAATCACAATCAGGTCCACTTATTTAAAACAAATAAATACATCTCATTCCAGATTTTCTATCTTCTTTTAAACTCCACAGCAGCTCTCCATACATCAGCTCCTTTCCCCAGCAGGATGTCGTCTGGTAATTCCTGCAGTCCCTGCAGAGGCGGAAGGTTTTTCTGCTCCAAATGGCTCTCTAAGGTGCACCTGATGCTGCAAACAGCAGGGAGGGGGAACATGGAGAAAACAACTGTCAGCTCTGGATCTATTGTTTTCACCCCAGGCATTCCCTTTGAGCCCCGGCCCAGCTGCTGCTTTAACAAGAGTGAGCCGTGGTAGAGGGGGTACAATTTAAGCTTCTTTCTGCTGACAGATGGCTGCCTGGAGGGGTCACGCTCCGATCCTGGAAGTCAAAAAGCTCTAAGTCCCTGAGGGACTGGGAGAGTGCCAGCTAAGACTGCCACACGTTGCTCTGATTAAAGCTGTCAGGATTCCCCAGATTCCTTTAGATCATGGTGGTAATCTTTAACTGACAACAGGCACACTTCCTGAAAAAAATCCTCCCAAATCTGGTAAACCAAAATCATAACTCTAAATTCTTTAGGGATGGTTTTATGATTTGGTGGCAACCTCCTCCCAAAACCAAAAACACACACATTGTAAATTACATTTCACAGAAGGAGAAGAAATGTTAATCGTTTTATCTTACTCCCACTGAGGCTGGTAACGCTCTTCAGGCACGGCACTGCTCGTCTTCAGCAGCAGGATTTCATGCAGCTCCAAAGCAAAAGTTTCAACATCTGTGACAGTGAAGAAAGCCTTCATCCTTCTCCTCTCCTCCTCCGACAGCTTCTGCTGGAACTCTGAAGGCAGTTTTTGAAACGGATCCTGGAACCAACATTCAGAAAAGTCATTACAACCCAAAACCATGTGGTTTGGATCTGTCTGGAATCACAAGTAAAACGTTTAGGTGCTTCCACAGAACTTCACAAGGTTTTTAAAATTGTTTTGTGAAAAAGATTTTTATAGATAAAACCATCTGACAGGCTTACAATCCTTAAGTCTATGAGAGAGATATAAATTTATCAAAACAAATAATGGTCCACCCATTATTTTTAAAAATACCGTTTTATAATAAAGCATATACTATTTGTTTGTCAATGTAAACTGTTTAGAAAAAAAAGAAAAATACATTTTTAAAATAATAGTAATAACAATAAGAACACTACAGTCTACACTACAAAATTTTAATTAAAGAAATAAGTAAACTTCGCTAGGCTGCTTCATTAGTTCTACAAAGGTACAGATAAATACAATTTCTCTTTCTACAGTTTCTTTTCTTGGATTTTCTTAGATCTATTTAGTTTTATTCCTTTCTAATATTTCTGAACCTTGAAGCTTTCAAATTATTAATGCAATTTACTTTTTAAACCTACATTTTAGCCACAAAAGCTGTAAATGTTTCATACAAAATTTACAAACTAATTTTAAAAACTTGCATTACCACAGCGGTTGTACAGCTGCAGCTTTCTGGGTTTTTTCAGACTTACTTGCTTCCTGCTGAGCATGAGCTCTGATTTCCAAGAATTGAGAAGCTGCCAGGTGAAGATGCTGTGCTTCAGTTTGCTTTCAACGAGACCCTGAAGGAGAAAGATGCCCCCCAAAGCTTTAAAATTAATCAGAAATGTGAATTTTTGATTGCTCTAATTAATATAGATTCTTTCATTAATTATTGTGAAGTGCATAAACAATTTTTGACATCCTGTTTTTATCAAACTAATTTGAATTAAAAATTACTTATTGTTTTTCAGTTGATACTCCTTTAGCATAATCTTTTGAGAGACACTTGTCTCATTCCCAGTCAGAAACAAACGTCTTGGTTTTATATCTAAATCTTCAGGAGTATGAATAGTTTTAGGTCTAACTACTTGTTTATTTTTAGTCTTAATGTTCTTGAGTCTATTCTGTAGTGAAGTGTAGAAAATTGTTTTATTTAAAAAGTGCTTATTTAGAGTTGATTTCATGTCCAGTCTTAAATTTAAAGTGTTCATGTACAAATATAAACAGATATTCTCTACACTTTCTAAACATTTTGGGAATAGATTTCAAATGTTCCAATTATTAAGTAGGGAGAAAATTAGTTTTGCACAACATGAGCTGTTTATTTTATTGGCTACATATTACAAAGATCTGAAGACAAAGTCAAATGCATTTTTACAGGATTAATTTTCAGAATAATATTTGGAATATTTAGTGCAGGACAACTTCAATAAGTATAAATCTGATATCTCTGCTGCAACAGAGATACCAGAGGATGGTTCATACCTTGGCGACAGTGTTGGAGATCTGCGGACCCATCTTCAGGGACTCTGTGAGGTAAGACAGCAGCTGACCCTCTGGATCTCCACCTCCCTTTCCCAGGAAGCGAAGGCCGATCTCAATCACGAACACAGCATCACAAACATCAGTGTACGAGCGCAGGACAGTAGTTGTGGCGCTGCTCACCGAGCCCTTCAGGGCTTCCTGTGACAGAAACACAGAGGCTATGAGCAGACCAGAGGAGAGCAGCAGATGTGTGACCTCCGACAGTCTGGACTCGCAGAAATCCATCAAGGAAGTCTACTGAAAACATTCTGTAGCTGGCATTACTCAGTTCCAGGAAAAAGAAAAAAGACCAACACTGTAAAAAATGAGTCAGTGAATAAAACTTACCTGATGAATCTTCTCTCTCACTTCAGCCAGAACCACAGAGAAATCCTGCAAACTTCTGTTAAGGTACCTGGAAGTGTCCTGATTGAGAGAGAGAAAATATTCAGATTAGCAGAAAGACTGCAGACTGTTTTGCAATTTGCATTAAGGCTATATACAGTATTTACTGCCTGGATGAGCGGTTTTCCAGCCAGGAAGCGGCGAGCCAGTTGGGTTTGGATGACCCGCAGGTCGTAGCTGCTGCCCGTCTGCCCGCCTTTCTGCAGAGTGTAGTTGCAGTTTGCTAAAATGAGCGGCAGCAGCTCTCGCTCAGGGTGGCACAGAGTCAGCTGGGTCTCAGATATCCTCTCTAGTGGAACGCTGTAGTCACTGTGAAGGTAACAGGACAGGCAGGAAAACAGCGTTTCAGATGTTATGGATGAATCTAATATCTACATGAATAAAATAAACATCACTTCCTAGAGTCATCCCTTCATGTAGAGCAGGGGTGTCCAAACATTTTGTCACGTGGGCCAAAGAAATAAAAAAAACTAATAAAACGGGTTTTTTTCGGTTACTCAACAATAAACTAAATGTGCAAAATTTTAATAAAACAAGGCATCTAGTTTTTTAATTCTCTTGGGTTTGATTGAACAAATTTATTTTGAGTTACAAGAACAGAATTTGGGTCACTTTCTTTCAAAAAGCTTCCTATATTTAGCCAAGTTTAACAAGTTTAGATAAAAGCTGATTTTTTCAGAGGCAAAGTCGGCTTTTCAGTGAAAGTCTTTGCTCTGACTTGGTTCTACTTATGATAAAAGCTTGATTATTAAAAAAAAGTGAATATTTTGTACTGGACTTAACATTTTCCATTGTAATAACTTCACCCTTATTACAGACAAAAATAAAAATCTCAATCTGTAATGGACGGGCCAAATTTGTATCATTCTTGAACCCCCAGTTGAGAGCCTCGCAAAAATAGTAACAGCGCGACCCCAGATGTCGAGAGTACGCTAGGTCTTGACTCTGGTTGAGCCATTCTAACATATGAGTACATTGTGATCTAAATCATCCCATTGGGCCTCCAAATGAAATGACCTCAGGTTGCTGTTGGTGCAGAACTGACCTATCCTTCTGGCCGCTCATTTTCCTGGCCTCCCTCACCAGGCCGTTGTGAGTCTCCAACAGGAAGTCAACCAGAGTTTGGAGACATGAACCAGGGCCGCGTCGGCTTGGTTTCAGATACTCACTGGAGCTCTCCTCTGTCAGCTCCTTCTCACAAAGATTTACGTCCGCCCCCAAATCTGCAGCTAAACGCACAAATGCAAACACAGATGAACCAGCAAATGCAGAAACATCAGCACTTGTTGTTATTGTTTATCAAATAATGTTCATCAGCCTTTTCTATGCAGAAAATAAAATAAATGACACATTTGAGTCATTCAGATTATCACAAAGTATTGGAAAAATCAGAGAACAAAATTAGACAAGTGTTGCTTTTTTTAACAATAAAATGTGTAAACTTTTTAACAAGAAAACAAATACAAAATGCAGTAAAGTTCTTCTAAAATCATTGGTATCACATGATTCCCGTAAATTCTACATAAATCAAAATATGTTAAATTTTTTTTACATATTTTAAAAACTGAATCCTGCACCATAATTTGGTCTAAAATAAGAGTTGAAATGTTTACACCCTCATCTCTAAACCTTTTAGTTTCACCTCAGTAGTCATCAAGACCTTCTCTATTTTCACAAAGCTCTGAGTTTAGGAAAATAAGGACAAACATGTTGGAAGTGTGTTTCCACATCAGGTTTCCACATCATATTGCCGATTATACGCCAAGCCCCAACATTCCCATAATATTATGAAAGCAAACATTGAAGACTTAAAACTGTTTACCTCAAACACAAGAAGATAACCAGACAGTTAAATTAAACCCTTATCAAATATAAACCCTAAATTATCGGGATTAATCTGGATAATTTAGCAGCCTGCAGCTAAAGTCTGGTTGGGGTTTTTTTATACGCAAGTTCTTTGTTGAAAACTAGCAGGATCTTCTGTGAAACAGTTTTTACACCAGGCTAACTATAACTTATATTATTAACATAGTAATTCTATAGTGTAGCAACAACATTTGAAGAGCTGCAGTTGCTCTGCAGACTGAAATGTAAAAGGCTGCACCCTTACAGTTATTTGCCACCTCGGCTCTGAGCAGGTTCCATACGCTGATGAATTTGTCCACCCTCTCAGCCAGCACCTTCTTGAACCCTGATGAGGATGATGAGAGAAGGCTGTTTGTACATGCATTCCTGCATTTTGCTGCAGCTGCCGAGGCAAAGAGGAAATGCTGGTTTACCTGCAGGGATTCGCTGTAGCGCCTGCGCGACGGTCTGAGAAGCCGAGCTCGCTGACGTCAGAGGAAACACCCTTAGAAGGTCCGACTGAAGAGCAGCCAGTTCAGGCAGGTGATGGAGCTGCCGCACACAGTGTACCTGAGACACACACACACACACACACACACACACGCACACACACACACACACACACACACACACACACAGAGTCTGCTTGAGCTTCAAAAAGGGTTGAACAAATACCAAAAATGTAAATGTATTTTTTACACTAGAGTGAAGTCCTCCACCCTTTCCACCTTCTTCTACCACAAACGTTTTTTTAGTTTGTGCTGTTATCATTTTAAAGATATTAATAAATGTTTCCAGTGTTCATCAGATGTCAAGCAGCCAGTCCACATTTACAAAAAATTAATTTTGTGTTGATCAATTGTGCACAAAACATAGGAAAGAAGTATTTATTTCAGTTTTGTTTCATTCTGTTCATGTGTGTGGGAGAAGTTGATCTCTGGTGACCACAGGAATTTATTTATTTTTTTATCTTAAAAACTATAATTGCACAATCAAATTTTTAAAAGGCACAAAACATTACTAATGTAGTTCAGTTTGACTGGCAACATATTTTATTTGATTTTGACTGACTGGTTGACCTTTGATAACCTCTGGAAACACTGATTAATATCTTTCAAATAATAGAAGCAAAAAAGCTCATTTCTTCACTGCAGAAACATTTAACACCAATTTGGTTTAATTTGAAGAAGTGGGGGATGCCAATTTTACTCAGGTACGTTACCCTAAATAAGGACATTAAAATCCAATCCAAATGGGTTAATCAATGTGTCAGCTAAGTGTTACATCACCACCGGAGTCAGTTCATGAACACAAAAAAGAAGCAGAAAGTAAAATTTTTTGGGGGTTGATATTTGTCAGCTTTGTCCCTAAAAAAACAAATGATGGCAACATGGTGCCCATCCGGCAGCGAAGCGTTCGGTACCTTCTTCATAAACAAGCTGAACAGCGGCAAAGAGTCGTGTCCTGACATCTCTCCCACCAACTGAGAGAAGCGCTCCACCGTCATCGTCTCACGCAGACTCCAGAAGGACGAGCGATCCGTCGGGCAGTTAGAGGGCAAGGACAGCATCCTCCCAGGATCGGCAGACAGCAGAGTCATCAGGGGGCTTCCAGAGAGTCCGTCATCTGAGGTGATTCTCTCCTGAGCTTCCTCAAGATTCCTCTGCAGATCCTAAAGCAGGAAAGAAGAAAGGCTTTCCATCACTCATCGTCCAGAGTTTAAAACATGAAAACACTTTCAGACAGAAGTTTCCAGAGTTTTTGGTATTTTTTTAAGCACACCTTTACAAAATGAAAAAAACTTTTTATGAAAAATTTGAACATGGGAACAGCAAGAATCAGAGACATTATAGGAACAAATTTACAGATTGGTTCATGTGTGGATGAGACAATTTACAGAAAACTACAGCAAATAAAAAATTGGAAATGGAAACATTTTTATGTTTACTCTATAGGGCTGCAACGATTAAACAAAGTAATCGTGATTAATCAATTATTAAAATAATCATCAACTAATTTGGGAATTGATTATTTCATAAATGGAGTAAAAAGACAAATAAAATGCTAAAAGAGCAACACATCCAGAGCAGTAATTAAGCCAAAATTCCACAAAAAATTTCAACACTTTGGTTTTAAGATTAAAAAAACCTTCTTTGTCTGTAAATATGTTCTGTCCAAAACTCATCAAGTAGCCGAGTTTTAGCTTCATCTGGTTCAAATTCAGTAAAAATCTCATATTAAGCACCTTTTGCTTTGCAGTTATTAATTGGTTAATCTAAAACATAAAACATTAGCCACACATTGTACTGATGTTAGGTCAAGCCAAAAGGGCATTTCATATGTTAATGTTAGGAGAATTTTATTTCTCATAATAATAATGCATCATTTACTACCAATGTTCCCTAAATGAATGCTCCGTTATTGCATGCTAGGAAATACAATTACATTTTTTTATTTAAAAATATAATTGAATTATTGTTTATTTGTATTTTTTATGTATTTCTAGTATTGCAAAAAATAAGCTTAAGTGGTTAAATGTAAAATATGCAGAAAGTGCCATTATTTTATCTGATTAACTGATTAATGGTCAAAATAATCAGTAGAATAACTGATTTCTAAAATAATGGTTAGGTGCAGCCCTACTCCCCCATTTTTTCCCACTTATTCAGATCTGGAAAATATTTAAATCAAATTCTACATTTTCCAGACTGCATAACAACCTTTGGATTTCTAACTTGTCTATTGCTAAAACACCGTAAAGCTTTTTTACCTGAAGCACTGGGTTGATGGCAGAATCACAGACGAGTTCCTCCCAACGCCGCCGTTCCTGTCTGGAGGACAGATCCAGTCTCGCTCCCCTGGAAGCTTCATCAAATATCGGCACGTTTAAAGACACGTTTTGAGTTCACGACCTAAACGCCAATGAAAGGTCGTTGTAAAGATGGCTCTACCTTCAGGGAATCTCGTCAGGATGAGATGAACCATAACTGCTGTGTTGTCCCTGTTCTGGTCCAGAGTTTTTCCCAACACTTTCATGTCCCTTTCCAGGTGGTCCCACAGAAATTGGAAAACATCCAGCGGACGAGGATGGATCATGTCACTGACTCTCTGACATAATAGGACATAGGTTGTCCTGTCTTAATATGGAGGAATATTTTCAAAAAGTAATGAGAAATATGAGATCCAGTCTCACTCTTTGGTTCTTCATGGCTCCTTGAAGCATAGCGAGGTGCATCAGCAGCCGCAGGATGCCGGACTGAGCCGACGTCATCTGTCTTTCAGGGGCTTCGGACCTCCGATGAGCCTCACCAAGGACGTGTCCTGTCCTGGTCTGATCCCTGACATTTACGGCAAAAGAAATGGATTAAACAAAAACGTGCAAGTGAAGCCGCTCAGAAAGCTGAGTCAACAAAAGGTCTCACCTCTGCTGGATGTGCTGAGTAAAACCTTCCACTGGGACGTGTCTTTCTCCACCAATGGGAAGCCCACAGTCAGGACAGAATGATCTAACCACTGGCTTTCCACACTATGAGACAACACAGGATTAATGACAGTCTCACTGATGCTCATTTTAGGCTGTTAATAGTTTATGAGGGATTAAAACAAACAATGAATGCCTACCTCTCCCACAAAGCACACATGTCCATTTGCACAGGCTAAAAATAAAGGAAAACATCACATTTAAGAACTTCAATAGTGATGTAGTTGATATGCAGAGTATTATTCTATATATAGCTTTACCAATGTTCCTACTAATCTTGACAATCCCTCAACTCAGTAGTGACAACAGTATTTATAGCCCTCCAGCTTCTTCACATTTTGTCATGTCACAACCACAACATTCATTGTGTTTTGTTGGGATTTAGTGTTTTCCTTCAGCAGAGACAGAAAAGCTGCTCAGAGTGGATGCAACAATTCAGAAAAAAAGCTGCAGAAAACCTTGGAGAATGCTGAGTTTTTTATTTATTTCTACGTCTGCCTTTATTTAATCATTTGAACACAACACTCACTGACTCTTCCTTACTGTTAATATACGTTTCTTGTTTTCTCCCATGATTCCTCTTGTTTATGCAACAACTTTCAAGCTGTCAGGGTTTTTTCTCCCTTTTTACTGTAATCACTATTTTAATAATACTATATAATCTGAAAACTGATGTGAATTCATTTTTATTAACTTGATATGACATCATGATGTTTACACTTACTGTACATCTGGAGTTTCTTCTCTCTTAACCACAGTCTGGCGTCAGTTGTGTGATCATCTGGCATAGTCGGAAGGTACAGGTTCTGGATGAAAAACAAAAATGAAAACCAATAATAATGATGAAGGTAGTAAATAACAGAGGTTATTCTGGATTTTAAAAATATAAAAAGAGATTTTGGTCTTATAAAAGCATGTGTAGATATGCATATTTTGTGTCAAATAAAAATTTGTTCATCAGTAACTACGAAAAGTGACATGAATCTGCAAAATTGAGTTTCTTTTTATACAGATAAACAAGCTTCTCACTGGGACGTTCTCAGGCTGAAAGGCGATCAGATGAAGTGGAACCAGAAGGGGATTTCCACAGAGGAGCACAGAGTCCAGATGGACCAGCAGCTCCAGGAGAGTTTGTCTCAGACTCGACAGATTTGAGCTGATGTGAAAATTGGACCCTGTTTGGCCGATACGATTCATCAGAAGAGCCGAGCAGAACTCCCTCAGCTCATTCCGGTTGATGTTTCTGAGGAGAGCTTTCAGTCTTTCTATCTCCTGTAAGATCGTACAAAAAAAAGGCTGTTAGAAATATTTGAGAGCAGGCATTTCATTAACAATTTAAATAACTAAGAATTGGAAAGTCAACAGAACATTTTGAACATTCTCTTAAAACAAGCTAGACAAGCCAAATAGCTTTTCCTTTTAATCTTAATCCTTGAATAATTTCAGAATTTTTTAGCCTTTTAAACTTCTTATGCAAAGCGTCAAACAACATAGATGAACTTTAGACAGGGTGTACCTGTGTGGAAGGATGTAAGCTGGCATCAGGTGATCTGTACCTGCAGGTGACCCGTCTAAACAGAGCCAGAGCCACGAGGCTGACCTGAGATCCTCTCACCTTCTGCAGGCAGAAAGCAGAAGGAAAAAGATACTTTATTTATCCCAAAGAGGGAAATTCATATATGCAGCAGTAATGCAATAAATAGTCGTAAAACTAATATACACAAATACATGTACATTAATATGATTTTTAAACATAACTGCATACAGACTTCATATTTAACTTCAATGTGGCTTTAACATGGAATTGCACAAAAAATAAGTTAAAGTCACAACACACAAAAAAAAAACATTATCAATATCTGATGATTGCAGCCAACATGTAACCACTTTGTGCTGCTTATGCTGTCAAATGCATCTACTACTAACCCTCACTATCATCTGTTTCACTCACATCGGATGCCGTGGTAATCAGTTCAGTGACTTCTTTCCAAAAGTTAAAATGATTAAGATTTGCTGGCCTCTAGTGGCTATCAGGAGACATAAAGCTACATCAGTCAGCAGTTGCTTCAGCTCTGGAGTAGCTCTCACCTGCAGCTCGGTCACAAAGCTGTCGGACCGGTTCTCCAGGAGAACCTGACCCACAGCGTTTCTCAGATCTCTGTAAGACGTCCCACAGCAAAGGAAGTGGTCTACGTTTGTCGGAATCATTCTCTGAAATAGAAAAAACATTTGTGTTATTTAAATTAATTCCTTAGCAGCACAGTTACAACCTACAGCATCATTAGAAGTCATTATGAAACAGTCCACAAAAAATAAAAAATAAAGATGTATCAAAGTGTGGCACCTGGAGCTGCAGAAGAAGTGGAGGGAAGATCCACCTGCAGGCCGGGCTGTTCATCAGGGACACGATGAAGTCCATCCCTGAGCACCTGTCCAGGGCTCGCAGCAGGTAAACTCTGAGCCAATCATTGCTGCCGTACTCAAATAACCCTCTCACCTGACGCAAGTATTCTGTATCCATCGCTGGTCCACCTTTTTTATCAGAAAAAAACAAAACAAAAAGAAAACATGCATATTCGTCCCCACAGTTCTAGCATATTATATATGTGCAAATATGCAACAGTTTTAAAGTCACATCACCTTGAGCTATAGCTTTCTCGAGCAGCTTGGCAGCCGTGCTCAGGCAGATTTTCAGTCTGGCGATGTTAAGGAGAAACTCTGCTGGGTCCTCTTGTCTGTCGGGAATTTGCTTCCTCACAATCCTGCTCAGAAATCCGACTTCTGCTTGATGCTCTGCAGCAGGATCCACTTCTCTGGCTGCTGAGCACAGCAGGGAATCCTGAGAGGAAGGACAGAAGCAGTTCATATTTGTGACAGCAATCAAACTGTCATCAGTACAAAGTTTCAATTTGTTTGTGAACAAATATCAGCAGCACAATAACAAAGCCTGAAAGCTGGGGAACCTGGAAGCAGTTGGCAAACAGCAGGTAGAGTTCTGTGCGGTCCTCCTGGTCCCAAAGGTTGTTCTCCAGATTCCTCAGGTAGTTCTGGATGTGAATCTTCACCTGGTCAAAACTAAGATATGTACTTTGGTTAAACTTCCATTAAAATATGCTTTTATATGTTTGTTAAAAGCATCACTTTGTTATGAGTTTGGTTTGTGACAGATAATTGGGGAAAAAAAACCCTGATATTTCCACCTCCTCCCAGGGCTGAAATGCACCGCTTCGGCAGAAAAAAATCAGCAGAACCAGGAGGGGGGTCTTAGCGCTGCCAATTATGCTTGTGTACACGTTGTTCTGTGCTAAACTACAGTTTCTCCCCATCAACAAAGCCTGCCACAGCCGCTGAAGCTAGTTAGCATCACCATCAATGATGGCAGATAAACGGTTTTTCTGAAACGGTAAGTTGTTTCTCCACCATTAGCACACTGAGCAGCGCATACACAAATTGATTGATTGACAGCGCTAAGACACTCCTCCTCGCTCTGCCTGGACGTTTTTCTGCAGACTGCAATGGCAGCACAAGGAAGTAGTGGAGGAGCTTGATTTTTTTTGACAGATTATCTGTCTCATACAATGCTGTCATGAATTGGTGACAGTTTTAACAAATACATAAAAACAATTTTTTATGACAGCTACATACTGCAGCTTTAATGGGTTTGTGTTTTACTACAGCATGAGAAGTTGTTCACGCCTTCTCTCTCACCTGTACTGGAGCAGGAGCTTTGGCAGCACCGATCGGACCATTGGACTGTTATCCACACACTCCAGGAAGGGAGTGAGCTCTCTGGTGCGGTAAACGTCTCCTGCAACAACAGCAGAAATACACCTTGGTATTTGCAAATGACCTGGTGTGTGTTCACTGACACCGACTCGTTCAGTCACTGACCGTTAGCAGAGACGAGCAAAGAGAACAGCAGCTCCACCACGCCCTCTTTTGGCTTCTGCCCCTCTGACAAACAGAACCTGGACACGACCTCCAGGAAGAAGGAGTTACAACAGCGTCTGATGGTTGCCTGCTGTTCAAGTGCCACCCTGAATTACAATTAAGACAGAAAAAAGATAAATATAGACGATGGTTGGGAATTTCTGGGGTCGTTGTGGCTTTTCTTTACAAAGAAGCACCTAGTCTTGTACTGGTTGGCAACTAAAGTGAGCCAACGGCAAAAACTGGTGATAAATTTACACTCACTGATAGATGCAAAAAGCTTGCTAGCAAGGGAATATTAGCGGCTAGTTAGAGGTAGGCTAACTTTTGAGTTATGCAATGAAACATCTGAGGGTGACTCAAACTTTTTCCTGACAGAAAAGTCCCATGAAAAAAAAGATTAAATTGTCCTGCCAATACAATATTTAAGACAGGTGATTAAGGAATTAATCCCAATTCACATTTTTTATAAACGTAAGACATTTAAGGCCTTAATTACAGACACATAAATTTAAGACTTTAAAAGATGTGAGGAAACCCTGATAAAGGTTATGAGGTAGATAGTATTGGTTCAGGTTGGATCAGCACTTTTCAGAACAGTTATTCTGTAATTTATTTCCATCAGTAAAATTCTGGCAGAACAGGACACTTGAGGGATTTTGTATTACTCTTTTCAACTCACTTGACGCCGCGGGAAACAGTTGCCGTGAAGTTGTTTGGCAATTCTGTCCTGCATTTCGGGCAGTAACGTCGGTTCTGCTGAACGCTTTTCTGAAGACATGGCAGACAGATGACGTGCTGGCAGGGCAGGACGGACGGCTCACTGAACTCCAGCAGGCAAACTGGGCAGGAGATTCCAAACCTTCAACAAAAAAAGCCATTCATATCTTTACTGTCCATAGTAGTCTTATATCCAATAACAAGGTAAAATCTCCTAAATTAGAGATGATGACAAAACAAACAAAAGACAAAATCTGACCTGAGGTCCCTGCTGATGCACTCATCATGGAAGGAATTGAGTATCCGGATCAGCTGCTCCAGCGTGTTTACACTTCTAACATCAGGAGACTCCTGCATCAACTGTTGGGTAAAAAACAGACTTTGTAAACAAAATCATCTGATTTTATTTTATCTACTGAAACTTTGAAATGTCTCCATCAGGCAGCAAATGCATATGATTGTCAATATGACAGGAAACTCATTAGTTTAGACTATATCTCCTAACTCAGTTTAGGATTTAAACCAGTTTTAAAAACATCAGGACCAATAGAGATGCTAAACAACTCTCTGACGTACGTTCAGATGAAGGTTGCAATGTTTCAGAGACAGTTCTTTAAGCTTCAAGTCATCTTGTTTCATTTTAAAAGTGATCTGCTGGATAAAAGATGCAACAACAAGCATCCCATGCCACAATGACCTGAAATGAAAGAAGATCTTGGATTAAATAAATCAAACAAAAACAAACACCGTTCCTCAGATGAGAATTAAACTTTTTTCCAGACTCAAAACTCCAGTTCTTTGTCATTTTTTCCCATTCTATAGAATAAATATAAAAGTTTACTAAGATATTTAGAAGATGTTTCTACAGCGGTTGGACTACAAATATGAGACCGTGATAATGTCTGGTAATCAGAAAATGTTTTTAAATTACATTTTATTTTCGCATATTTATCCAGAAGAGGCATATATTATAAATAAAGTTTCCAGAATATGTCAGATGTTAAACAGTGGAGTCATAGACACACAGAATCAATTTTTTAAACTTTTTTAGACACCTGATGGAGGCCAGATGCTGAAAACAGGCAGCACTACAGAGAGCGCTGTATTTCTGGCTGAAGGCTCTGTCCAGACACGGCTGAAGTAACTCCACCCTGTCCACAAACGACCTGCATTCATCGAGGGACGTCAAAGTCAAAAGTTTGATCTGTTCAACACAGATCCCGAGGGCCAAAACATCCTCCACCTGCAGAATGAAAAACACATTACAATAACCCTCAGGTTATCAAACAAAGCTTCAACATTGTTCTTCAAGTCAGAGATAAAGAAGATCAGTGTCACCATTTCTTTCTGCTCGCTCTTCATCGATCCCCGCTGAAGAACATCTACAGCTAGCTGTGGCTGCAGGAGGAACATGTGGCTGAGCATGTCCAATCTTGCTGCAAAATGCTTTGCAGCTGCCATGATCCAAGCAGGAGAGAGATCCGGAGCAGCTCCCATGGACGTCTGAAGCTCAGTCAAACAGCCCTGCATAGCTCTGATAAACACCTGTGCACAATATGTATGATCAGTACAGTTATACATGTCCTTGTCAAAGCAAATATCCTTTTCAGACAAAGACTTTGTGTTGTTAAGCCACTTCACAGTGATCTATGACAGAAAGAAGGCTGCTAAACTTAATAGATGAGACACAAAAAATTTTATCACCTTAGTAAAAAAATTTAGAAACAAGTTGGATTTTATTTTCTCTTTCTAAATGACTTGACTCTCAGAGTCAATATAGTTGAGAGGTTGTTTCATTAATCCCTGACACAATTTCTCTTTAACTCAGCTTGCTTTGACAGCAGATAATCAAAAACCTGTAAAAAAAAAAAAGCTTCATACCAAGCTTGAAAATAAACCCCTGAAGAGCTAGTGATTTTCAGGGGTTACTTGGATGGAAAATAGAAAGTAGTTATATTGTGTGACAAAACTGTTTAAAACATGTTTAACTTAGCTGTGTTTCCACTGACCTTATAATTGCACAAACTGGAATTACGAAAATAAAGGCACTTCATGGGAAAATGCCAATTAAAAATTAAATTAACAATAAATAAAATAAAAATAAATTAAAATTGGCTGCATTAAAATTGGTGGATTTTGCAAAACACATTTTCCCATCACACGAGTCACGTGATGGGAAAAATTTTTTACTACTGGCGGAAAAGACAAAGAAGACGACAGGAAGTAGTAGGAGGATGGTGGGAGCATGGCATGTTTTGTAACGACTTATTGCATTAACAAACTTAGTCACATGTTATTTTAATTGTGTTTCTTTTTTTAATGGAAATACCGCAATTGTGAAATCATGCTTTTTCAACCTTAGTGGAACATCAATAAAGTTTTACGTACATTCGTAATGGAAATGCAGTTTGTGATTTTTCTTTTGGCTTAAATCAAGATACGACATCTCAATGAGTGAAAATCACTGAACCTTGAGTTCGTCCTTGGACTTTATCTTCAAAGAGAGCAGCAGGAAGTCCTGCAGGAACAGAAGACCATATTCCCATCGCTCCTCCTCAGAAAGCTGCTGGAGGTGACGGCCCGGTCCGCTGCTGGAGAAGCTGCTCACAAACTGGAGAATCCTCTCTGTGCTTCCTTCTTTAGATACTGTGGAGCACATACAAATCAGATCACAAAATATTTCTAAATATCTGATTAAGAGCTGGTTTCAAACCTGGCATGAACTCGGACTCCTCCCACAGGTTGTCGAGGTTCATTTTAATGATCCAGCTGAACGGAGCCGAGCACGACTGCTGCTCACTGTCCAACAGGAAATAGTGCTGCACCAGAACCTCCTGGTCTGAATCGCTGGGAAATGCAATCAAAGAAATGTTTTTTATTTTAACAATAAATTCCTCTAGTTAAATAAAGCAGGACGGTCACAGAAGACCAGAATGAGTAAGGACCTTAGTGTACCCTGTAAAAGGCAAATCATCCAGTTGATACCTTGGATTTGATGGAGGTGCCAGGTGTAAAACCTGCAAGTCTGCCAAGATGTCCATCCAGAGTTTCATGAGACCCGGACTGAGTCTGTCAGCAGAGAGCAGGTCCAGATTGGAGTACCGATCTATCACCTCCAAGATGCTGGCTAGCACCGGTGTCACGGTGGACTGAAGGCAGCGCCACAGGGTGTGCCTTCACACACACAGAAAATATGCAGGTCATTAAAGTAAATACTTAACATTACACTTAAAACCTCAAAGTTTTACCAACAATATTATCTCAGCATAAATAAAAGATGAAATGTACTTACCAGAAAAACCTTAAGAGGCTTTGAAATTTCTAGTCTCATTTTACTATAAAGAGTACATGTTTTGCGTAAAATGCTAATAAATTACTGACATTTCCACCAAATTCCTAATAAAAAACATTGCAAACTTGAGAACTTATTTGCATAAAATAAACAAAAAAACAAGGCCATCTTTAGTTTAAAGCAATAAAAAACTAATGTCTTTTCACTTAGGAGTTCAGAAATCAACATTTGGTGGATTATATGGTTTTGGGTAAAACTGATCACCTAATCAATGTCTTATTGAGTATAATGACGTGTCCTTGTGTTGGGATCCAACAGACTTCACAGAAAACCTTGTCAATCATGTAGAGATGCTAGTTTCAGCACAACATAACTGTAGTGCATCATTTCCTGCTCTTCAGGTTGGGCTTCAGGAGTGGAAATAATAGTTTTAATTCAATTCAATTCAATAATACTTTTTTAATCCCAAAGGGAAATTAAATGTTGTTGTAACTCTAATTATTCAAGATTCTTTAAAGTTATTGAAGAAGGTGATCGATGTGGGCAGGAAGGATATCCTGTAGCCGTCTGTATTTCAGCAAATTTGAAGAGGCCTCTGACTGAAGATACTCTGTTTTTGTATGTTAGTTTTATTAAGAGGATATTCAGGGTTGCCCTCTCTTTATTTTATGTGAAATACTTCCCTGCAACAATCTGCAAATGTTTTTCTTATTAGGCATTAGTATCTATCTGCTGGTTTCATTTTTAGTTTAACCGATTCACAGTTTTGAGCAAAGAAATATTAACACACAGAATCTTTCAAAATCAGAATTAAAGAACAAATACTAAAACCTGTAATTTGCAGCCATATTTCTAAGTAAAATTACAATTATGTTTAATTGAGCTCATTGTCTTTGTTTTTTTATTTTGTGATGCTTGCGACATCACCTCAGAGTTCCTCCTTCCTGCAGAGCCTGGCGTTTCTTTGCCTCTCTGCTGACCCACTCCTTAGGAGCGCCCATCACTTCTTCTCTCTGGGCCAGTGTCTCAGCCAGCCGACTCAGCAGGACCCTCTGGAAGCGAGCTTCAGGAAACACCAGAGTGGGATCAGACCCGACAAGTAAAAAAACCTCGGATCATTTTGTTTTGTTGGCCAGTCAGTGTGAGCAATAAATCCATCAGAAGTGTACCTGATGTGGGGTTTTGATCGGTTGACAGGTGCGCCAGCAGGATGTGCATACGCTGCAGACCTCTTGATGTCAGATTGTCAGGATCTCTCAGTAAACCCACAGCTTTTTGGATACAAGAACGGACTAAAGACGGGCTGTGAAGGTGTGCTCTCTCCACCTGCACAGAGAAGCAGATTTAAAATAATCATTAAAAAATACCAATTATGTTTTTACTTTAAACCACTTAGATAAAATCTTACTTTTCTGTCGTCTTCTGAGTCATTTATTAAACTCATTCCTTCACTGATGTTCTGATTTTCTGTTCAAAATTTTAAAAAAAGACTTTTATTTACATTGTATTTCAGTCTAAATGAAGTAATGTGCTAAAGTGGAAAAGTAATGATGCGTGGACTATGACACCTTTCAAAAATAAACATTTTAAAAATCTGTTTCATGTTCAGACTAGACAGAGAACATCTATCAGCATCAATATTAAAACCTCGTCAAAGATTCAAAATTTTAACTGGGAAATCCCTTACTTCACCGCACAATTCAATATCGATCACAAATTAATCTATTTCTCCACCATTGTCCCTGATTGATTTGTTATTTTGTGCATTTCTAGTGAATTCTGGCTGAAATTGGTGTCACTGGATTTTACTTAGGAGCATCGGGGTAAAGAAAAGTGAAAATGCTGAAGGAGTTTCAGTACTTTCAAGAGGCACTGCAAGTTTTTACGATTCTAAAAGCTGTGAATAGTTGTCCCTAAAATTTAATTTTCTATAAGATTTTTAGAATCTCAGTGTTATTAAATGTAAAGTATGACACACATAATGGAAAGGCTGAATGTAAATGCTCCGAACAGGAGTAAAGTATTTAAAAGTGACAACAGCTTAAAAGCCTTTTGCAAAACTCCACAGCCTCGAATTTCAGTGAAATATAATCTTAGTTGCATCACATTTATACTTTGTGCTTAAAATAAACACAAGACTACTAAAACTAAATTCAAGATTTTTGCTGAAATGTCTTTTGCTTGAGCATGTCGTTCTCACTTACCCAAACACAATTAAGAATTTTAATAACAGTTTGCATAGTGATCTTAGTCTTTGAAAATTATGAATTATTTTTTAAAATAAGACTTTAAAATATTTAGCTGTTATAATACAGAACAATTCTTGATCTGGTTTTTAATTTCATTTGTAATATAAAATGATGACTAAAGCCCACACAAGGTAAGTGTTTTGTACCTTGCAGCGCAGGCTTGAGCAAGGTGCTGATGAGCGTTCCACAGAAATCCGACAGATTCAGACTCATGTCCTCTGAATCCCTCAGGTCATCGATGTGAACTGAATGCCAGAATCCTTTGAAAGAATTGACAAAAAATAAGCTTTCAGTGTGTTATTAACAACACAGTAAGCACACTGCATCCACACCCTCCTTCCTTTTGGTCCTCACCTCCTTGGAAACCAATGTACCGAGACTGGCTTGGAATCCTTGAGACCTTCACAATGAAGATCACCCAACACATCTGAACGTCCATTGAAGCCATGTAATTCATGGTGCAGTACCTATTGGCATTAATACTCGTTAACACACCTGGCAAGTCAAACATCCACTCTACTTAGTAAAGAGGAGGCCTGTACTTTGCTGATGCGATGAGCTCGTCGCTGCACTGGGACTCCTCCAGGTCCATCTGGATGATCAGAAGGTGAAGCGAGCTGCCAGCGTTTTGGAGGAACGTCCTGACACATACAAACACAGAAAAACTATTTATGCTATTTTACATAAAAAGAAACAAACTGAGGTTAAGTCTTGAATTCACCCAGTTATTTTGAGAGTATGTAAGATCTATTAAGCTTTTTAGAATGAGACATAAACAATACATCTAACACTCAAGACATACATTTATAAATAGTTTAGCCTGGGTTTATAAAACATAACAGGCAGGTATCAGACAATCATTTTATTTTTGGTTATGGTATCTTCAGATTTTTGCTAATAGTTTGATCACATGCATAAAAATATGCAAAGATGGATGAGTCAATGAGGAAAAGGAGGCAGCAGTCTGTTTTACCGTATTTTATTGCAGAAAGAGACTTCAGTGTCAAACTGGTGGAGTGACAACAACAGAATCCTGTCTGTATTCAGTCCTAGCGCAGGGGCTACACCCCTTACATCTAATTTTGTCAGCAAGCTGGAAAATGTTGTGATCTATAAAAAAGAACATAGAGCGAAGTGCAGTCAAGAGTTTTTGTGACATCTAAAGGGAAGAGTGAAGTTGGAGAAGAGATTTCAGCCTTACCTCCAGGAACTTGCTGGAGTCCTGGTGTGTGTTCAAACAAGCTCCCAGAAAATCTCGGAGTGAGTGGTGATGTTGCTGCTGGAAGTACAATCTCTGAAGTTTCTCTTTGTCCTGATTAGATAAATCTGAGTATTTGAGCCTCACAACAGCATCAGGGGTGGCACAGTTTAACAACAAACTTTTCGCCAAGCTGAAGACCTCTTCCTCATTTTCTCTGGGAGACTCGTCATTTTCTGTCTCCATCAGCTCTTCATTTTCCAACATGTTTCCATCATCAATAACTTCACTGGTTTCATCATTCTTATCCATTATCTCAGTTTCTTGCTCAATGTCCATGGCATCAACAAACTCATTGTGCTCCGTCTCAGCCACTTGGTCCTGGTCATCTGGCTCAAGTGTTTTTGGTTTGTCCTCTTCCTCCTGTTCTACTCCCGTGTCAGAAGCAGTTTGTTGTCTCTTTTCTAGTGCTTGCAACAAAGCACTGGCACATGCATCACCATGGAAGCCAATGAAAATGTCAGAGGGCTTGAAATCATCATTGGCCTCTCCAGAGAATGCCTTTACCCACTCTCTCAGTTTGTTGAGAACGCGGTGCTGCCATGCCTCCAGATCGGTGCTCCGATCCACTCTGTGTTTTTCCAGCCTGTTGATGAGGGGAACTGGGAAGTGCTCGTATACCTTCTTCTGGTCTTCTACCACGACCAACCGGAAGTTTGTATGAACACGGCATTTGACTCTGTGGGAGCCAAGACCCAGATCAACATACTGCTGCTTACTGAGGTAAACGTAGTACTGGTTCAAGGCATCGTAAAGGCTTTCATAGAGATTCTGCATGTTAAGGAGGACAACAGTTCTTCCAGTCTCCATGCAGGTTTTTACTCGGTTGACATTCCGGCATATCTGGGCGTATTCCTGGTCTTTTGGGAATCCTGAGCCAAAGATGATTTCGGGTGGTGGATAGTCTCCTTTTGCAAAGACCTGTTGCTGAAGGATATGCAGAGCTGCATTGTTTGTGGTCAGTAACAAGAGATAGCGGCTCTCCTCTTTGGTCCCATGATCAAGATTCCTTAATATCATCTGCAAGGTTCTTGGTCTGGGAATTTCAGTCAGATCTTGCAAAACATCTTGGAAAAATATGACTGGGTCAAAGCTGTCCGGCTGTCCACTGAAGTTACGTAGGACGACCTCTACAAGTTGCTCACCATTTGGCTCTTGTTGTGTGGCCTTCACTGCAGCAAACACCATTTTGACCAGGCTGTAGTAATCCCTCAGGCCAAAGAACTGATTCTTCGAGGTCGCATTGCAGATATTTAAGAAGGCCTTGGCCAATGATGGGAAGAGATGTTTTATTTTCAGGAGAATTTGCTTGGAAGATGAACAAATGCCTTTGGCAGTCTCCACAAGTTCATCCTCACTAGGGTCCCACCTGGACACGAATATTCCTCGGTTCATCTTTGCTGGGTCAAGAGCCCAATTGGAGATGCCAACAAACCCAACTTTCATGTGTGGATCTGGCTTGTCATTGTCAATGCATCCATCCTCCAGCAGAGGATGAAGTGTCTTTAGTGGCATCTGTGGAGAATCTTCTGCTAGTCCTATCTCATCTAACACCACTACTGAGACATACTCCTCCATATTTTTGTCCTTTTGGAAACGAGCACAGTTCCTGAATGTTCCTATGATGCCTTCTGGACTTGAGTGAGGGCTGCATTGGAAAGAGACCATGTGGACTTGTTTCAGTTTCTTAAATAGCTCACAGTGGGAGTTCTGGCCCTGCATAGCATCAGCGACAACAGTTTTAGCAAGAGACTTGGAGCTGCCTGGTTTACCGACCAAAAACAGTGGGATCCTCAGTTCTATGCAGACCACCATGAGAAACACGTTCTCTTTGAGTGCAATGTTTTTGGCAATGGTCTCCCTTGTCTGAACATTTTTGAGGAAGAGGTCTTGACAGGATGAAATCTCTGCTTGCAATGCTGGAACACAGTTCACAGGTCTTGGAAAGTACCTGCAAATTTCTTCCAGGTAGTCCTCTTTGGCTACAAGAGATGGGTAGTAGCATACTCCAACAGCTAAGATCAAGCACTTCAGGGTTCTTTGATCATCACTGAGATTAGCTATGTCAGTGAAAATGTCTTGACTGTGTTGGTAAAACCAAACTAACACTTTCATGGACCTCTCTACATCTCTCAGACTTACAAAACTACATTCATTTTTCCGACTTCTCATATATTTCTGGGAGGCAGCCAGTACATTTGAAATGATGTTGTTGCATGATGCTGGCAGACGGTGATCGGAAACTTTCTTCTGGACAATCTGTTCGATGTAGGAAAGCTCAGTTAAATCACTCAACTGGCCAAAGTCCCACACCAAAGACACCATACTTGGAGGCAGAGGGTGAACTCTGTACACCAGCTGCCTCAAAGGGACTTTGCCGAGTCGGTCTTCAGTTTCATTTGCCTTCACTCGGTACCCCAGTCCTGCACGTTCCAAACGTTCCACCATTTCAAGTGAGTGTTTCCTGTACGGATTGCAGGCAGCTATTATTTTTAGGCCACTTTCTGGCCTTAGACGTTCTCCTTTCATTGTTTGGTCACACAGAATTTCCTTGATGGCAAAAATGGCCTCTGTGGTGTTGGCTTCATCAAAGAACAAAATGGTGTCAAGGTTGTGCAGCTGCTGATTTTTGTGGGCAAGAACCTCAGCCTCCCGCACCTTTCTATAGATCATTTCTGCTGTGGTTCCACCATGTACTTTAACAAGAACCATGTTCTCTACTGGTCTTTCCTCTCTTTGCAAAGTACAGAGGAAACGGACCAGTCTGGTTTTTCCACAGCCAGTCTCACCCATGATCACAACTGGAATCCCACATCGGAACCTCATGTGTATGGCCAACATCTTCATCACATTGTCTGCAGTGAGCTCATAGGTTGGGTCTGGATCAAAGTTTCTGTCCATGATTCCTCTGGTTGCACCAACAACACAAGAAATCCTTTTGATTTTGTCTGACCGGGGCAGCTGGTCAAAGTCCTCAGTAAGTGAAATCCTTTGCCGTTGCAAGCCATTGAAAAGTTCCAGTGACATTACGCTCTCTATGAGAACCTTATTGCTGTGAGGATCAACTGCCCTGAGTGTGTTTCGCCTTTCACACATCTGCACATTAAAGCCAAGGAAAGACATTGAAGAATGGTCAGCGTTGAAGAAAATGTATGGATGTGATTCATTCTCCCATCGTTTTCGAATTGACAGGCGAGTAAGAAGGTCGTCTTCTAGATTGCTTTCGATGTGAAGAGTGGGACTTTCATCAGATGTGTTTAGAGACGGTGAGGCAAAATCTCTTGCCATGTGAATCATAAACTTTACAATGAAGTCCTTAAAGCCTGGCAGATGGTCAGCAAGAAAGTCTGGATCACAGAAAACAGAGACTTCACAGTCTTTCAGCTGCACATTGAGGAACCAGGAGAAGTTCTTCAGTTCACCCCAAGATGGATTTTCCATGCCACAGTGAAGCAGCAAGAGACGAAGGCAGTCTCTGGGATTCCCAACTTTGGATCCTTTCTGATAGTAAAATCGATCCAGACGCTGATTCTGGAAGTAGAGTCTTAAGTATTGATAGGGCCTTTGAATTCCCTCGCTGAAAAACTCCTGTTCGTCTACAAGGGGATCAAATCTGTTGTGCCCAATGAGCCTTGGACTGCCCAACAGCTGCATAACTTCTTTTGGAGCTTTGCAATGAATGGTGGGCAGAATTTCCAGAAGTCCGACCCTCACCTAAAGAATCAAATTGATGACATAAATAAATAATATGCAATGGTCTATGTTAAAAGGACAAAAACATTGAATAGATCTGAAACACATATTTTGCAAATGAAACTGCAAATTTGATTCTGTAATTATTAGAGATACGCTGATCCGATATTAATATTTGTATTGGTTCCGAAATTGAAAAATAATTCTAGATCGGATTCTAGATTGAATATTGGCGACAATGTGCTCAATCTAATCCAAGATGTATTCCTAGTAATTATATAACAGCATTTAAGTTTATAGTCTATGACAGAAATGTTCTGCAGGAACAGGCTTCAGATTGCATCTATTGCAAGATACTAAATACAATTTCTACCTCTGTTGCCTGGTTTTGATGGTATGTGATTGCTTTCAGAACTTCCACTGTGATCAGATGAGCCTTATTCTTTCTCCACAACATGCCATGGCTGTCGCTCAAACAGCCCAGAACCAACAGACGGAACAGAAGCTCCTCCAAACCTGAGCGAACCTGAAAAAAGTTGGATTCTTGTGGACTTTCAGCCAACAACAAAACGAGCTGTCTGACTGTGTAAAATATGGCTACTCACGCCAGCTGAGTCGATATGAAGGAGAACAGGGTCCTGCTCTCTGAGCTGGGACAGTCTCTCTGTCAGAGTAATAACCAACGAGTCAACGTCCACGCTCGCCTCAATCAGACGGATCCTCACATGTTTTGCTCTTGGAGATTTCTGCTGGAACTTCTCAAACAAACGCTTCACGTAAAGGGACTTTCCTGTCATGTGGAAAAAACTGATGTCAATATATTTTTTATTAACCCTTTTAACTGAAGCTTTTTCACTCCTGGAAGCAGAAAGAAAACATTGCTCACCAACTGCAGGGCGTACAGATGACACCATCCAGACAGAGAGCTGATCTGGAGAAACCAGTGCGACTGGGACTTGGGACAAGGTGCTTAAAGTGAAGTGATGATGAAGGTATTTTCTAGCACTCTGCTCTGTTAGATTCACGCCAGTTTGCACTTTGTAGTTGCTGAAGTAAGAAGGGACACATCTGTGCTGGTGCACAACAGGACTGACTATCACCAAACGATAATGCGGGCTGGCACTTCTCTCTAGACCTTCGTAGAGCTCCACCAAGGCTTCGCTGGCTTCATATCCTAGCACACCAGGATTAACCAGAGAATAGATCTTCTGACAATTTTCTCTAGAGACTTGACAGAGAGCTCTGCGCAGAAAGATCTCCACCTCTTCTCTGGCGGTTTGCTCCCTGCAGACCAGGACCTCGTCAGAAGATGGCAGAGGTTGCTCTGGACTCTCCATGTAAAAAGACAGAGTGGTGGTGAAAACTTCAGCGCTCGGACAGAGGACAAGGTTTGGCTTCCCCGTCTGGAGTCCCGGTGGGAGATTCCTGATCATGTGGAGTGGATTTGTTTCAGACAAGCACTCCAGGAGCTGAGCAAGGGTCAGGATGTCCAGGGACTCCTCAAGATACTGGGACATGTTTCCATTGAACCGCCTCCAGAGATTATCAAGCTTGCCCTCATTTACATCATCATCTTCTTCTTCATCTGTTGAAAACTGCATTAAATCATGATCCTCTTCCAGGTCTTCTTCTGCATGCTTGGATGCAGCTGCTGTGACGTCCATGATAGCTTCACAAAACTCCTCTTCATCGTCAGAGGATTCATCATCCTGTGAGCTCATGCTCACTGCGTTTGTGTAAGCAACCCTAACATCATTCACCGTGCACTGAGGCTTTATGGGAAAAAGCAGGTGCCACAGCTGCTGAGGAACCGACGTCTGACGTTGACACACCTTGTGTATCCAGTGGCACAGGTACACCAGCTGCTCTGAGGTGAAGTGGTTCAACAAACTGAACCTGGAACGCGTCTCACCGATGAAGGCGCACCATTCTTTGTGGCATAAATCCATCGACTGAGCCAGTTTCCGCAGCTGCTCTGTCACCTCTCCGCTGTACAGCGTCTGCTCGCCGCTGAGGGACAGGAAGGTGATGCTGATGCACGGCTGCTGCTGTGGGCAGCAGTGGACTTCAGCAGACCAGTCCCTGAAGAGCATGTTGCCAGATGTTTGCATTTGAAGCAGGATCGATCCAACTCTCTGAACTCCCTGGAAAACCTGAAAAACACAACATTTTGTGTAGAAACGTCATAAACATTGGACAGACGTGTGGAAATACACCATTTACATTTTCAAAAAGTAAGTAAAAGTAATATGGAAATAATTAAAGCTTCATTTTTCTTATTTGTAATCTTGGAGGTGTCATATCATACACATATTTCATACTATAAGCAAACATGTTTTCTTTACATTTCAATTTGTGGAACACAATAAATACAATTTTGTTGTCTAAAAAAAATACAAAATTGCTTTTTGGAGGAAAATATTTGTTTAGAGTAATCAAGTGATGAATACATGCATCACATTGATATGACTGAGTTGAACATGTTATGTTGGTCTGAACTAATTAAATCAAAATGTAATAATTAATTTAAAACAAGCAGAAAATAGATCAGTTTGTGTTTTATTGATTTTATTCACTAGTGAAGATCTAATTGTAACGCTGAAAGTCTCTTACCTCTGTGAATCTGTTGACCTGTTCTCTGCCGTGTTCCCCTTTAGACGACATCAGCATTAGTTTGTTCTGAAGCTCTAGCAGATCTTCAAGCTTGTAGCTTTTCACCTCCTTTCCTGCTTTTACTGTCACCAGAACCATATTTTGTAGACATCTCTGAAAATGGATCAAATCAGTCAGAAAATGTCTCAAATCCAGCTTGAAAGGGTTTTAACTAGGACTGGCCCTTTACCTTCTCTGCTTTTTCACTAGACCAGCTGATGTGATAAACTCCATGTGTGTTGATGGAGGAAGCGAGTGAGAGCGAAGACTGCTCCACAGAGCCGTGCGTCTCCTTCAGAGCCTTCAGCCAGCTTAGCAATCGAGTCGACTCTCTCTGAAAGACAAATCCAGTACCGTCAACATTACAGCTAACCCCGAACATGAACTTAACCAGCCTGTTTCCAGTGCTGTGCAAAAGT
This sequence comes from Xiphophorus couchianus, assembly GCF_001444195.1. Taxonomy (NCBI): domain Eukaryota; kingdom Metazoa; phylum Chordata; class Actinopteri; order Cyprinodontiformes; family Poeciliidae; genus Xiphophorus; species Xiphophorus couchianus. Next base: position 11,671,628 of record NC_040237.1, on the reverse strand, counting down.
TTCAAACCAACCCCATTTATGTCCATTTTAAACCTGTCATCAGAGACTTTTATGGATATGCTTTTAAAGAAGATTAAATGAAGATTTTTTTTGTTTTGTTTACTTTTTTTAATCTCTGCGAAGTTGGCTGCTATGTCAAGATGCTATGCTAGTTGTTTTCTTTAGCTCACTTTTCCAATCAAATACTTTCAGAACAATAACTTTAATTAAAGGTGACCGAGTATGCTTCTTTTAACAGGTTAGGATAGGCCTATACAAAACATGTTCATTACATTTTTGTACAAAATCCTTCTCGGATAATGAGATTTCAGTTTGCTCAGCTTGACCTCCTTTCAGAATGAGCTGTTTTAGGGCCTTTGGTTACTTTAAGTCCAAATAAGCTGCCATATTCCCCAACTCAACGCTAACACTCGCATGTGAAAATGACTACAAACAGATGTGCAAGAACACAACTGTACATCTTTGAAAAGCATACGTAGCGCGTCCTGCACAGCCAACAAGAATGCAGCAAGTGGTTTCTGGAAGCTTAGTTGACAACAAAACACTTGTTTTTTTCCAGCAGCCTTTGTACAAATCAGTTTGCCAAATGTCCTGGAACTCAGCTTTGGTTGCTAGGTGATGGACAGGGCTTTGGAGGGATTGCTAGGTAACCCCTCCAAAGCCCGTCAAATGTGACTTAACAACTTGGAAGTTTTTGAAACAGCTCATTTTCCAGATACCAAACAACCTAAAGTTACTACCACAAAACCGGCGGGTGTTTGTGAAGCAATGAGAATTTTGCATAATGGACCTCTTTAAAAAAACAACAGACTTTACAAATTGCTAAAGAAAATTAAGATCTGTGAAGTGAAAATCTAACAAGATTTGGATCAAGAAGTGACTCGGTCGAAAAAAGTATCTCAGTACCAGCTTGTCAGGGAGCTTCTCGTCTCTGCTCTGGGCGTCCCACACCTGCTGAGCACACGCCATGAACTCCTGGAAGCCGGTCTGAGGGGAGAGGGAGTAGAGCAGGGGGCCGTATCCCATCACCGCATCATGAAAGCAGGCCACCTGGTCAATCTCCGTGTCGTTTTCTCCAGCAGATATCGAAGCTAGCTCAACATAAACTTTGACATCGCTCATCGCTGGAAAATGGACACAACAGAGAGAAGTACCACTTATAGTTGCTTCTTGCAGGATTAGTCTGAAAAATGTCCGAAATTGTGTTTGTTATGGTGTCAACCTACTTCTGAGGTTCTCTCTGACCCAGCTGATCAGATGTTGGCTGTTAAGAAACTCTACCAAACATGCAGTGTGTTCCCTGGTGACGGCAGAGAGCTGCTGCCTGGCATGAGACATGTCGTCAGTGAGAGACTTCAGGACCCGCTCCTTAAAGCTGTCTTCATCCTGAAGAGGAGGCAAGGATATAAATGAGTCACTTAACTGCAAACCTCCATTTGTTGAGTAAAAAAACTATACAAAATTACGATGGCTGACTTCATTTTGGTGTAACAGACAGTTGTAAAACATTAAAAGCAAACTAAACCATACACACCAAATAAGGCCTTGCATGTAAATTTTCACTACATAAACATTAAAACCATCAATCTTTAAAAATGGCACAGTAGAGTATTAAAAGTGAAAATGCCGATATATGTTTCTAGGATAAATGACGACAAAAACAGGTTAGCCTTAAATAACCATAAAAAACATTCATTAATATGCAGGATTTCAAAACGAGGCTCCAAATGTAAAAGATAATAAACTATTTTGCAAGGTTTGTATACATTCTTATTCAAGAAATTTCCAGACTGAATTTAGACAATAATTACAAATTTATAGCAGATTGTTTTTTAGACAGCAAAAGTGAAGCAGGGATTAAAAAAAAATCTATAGTTGATGTTCAGACCTGGGAAGTGGTTGGATTTAGTCTCCAACATTTCCTAAAGGTTTGGGAGTCTTGTTTTTGTTTAATGAAACCATAAAACTTTGACAGTTTGTTCTATAGGTTAAACTTTATATTTAATGAACCTCTTATTGAAAGAACTGGGATCTCTGATTGCAAAACAAAACAAAAAAAATCAACACAGCAAATTTATAGTTAAATTTCATGTGGAGCATTTGGTTTGTTACCAGTTGCCTGAGGGAGCTAATTTCGCTGAAGTTTCCGGAAAGCCCCATCCTCTGGGCGATTCTCAGGACTGCGCTGGCTGCAGCCGCTGCATCGTGCAGCTGCCTGTACTCCTGGATCTGACGCAGCCTCGTCTGGACCCAGTTCTTCTCAGCTGTGACTCCTCCTGCTGTAGAAATGACCTCTGACATGAGATCCAGCTCCTTCTCCAGCAGCTTTCCATCCCCCTGATCACCAGAGTCCTCTAGCATCTGGTCGAGCTTCCTAAACCTGATGTTTGCCACAGCGATGCTGACTCCAAGGTGTAAGAACTCCTCCAGCAGAGGCGTCCAGATGCTCTCAGAGATCTGAGTTAGAGTCAGCTGAACAGGAGGCGAGGCGGGGAATCTCGATGCCGCTACGGATGCTGCTCGTTTGACCCACGAGGAAAGAATCAGGTTGCTGTGATGCAGTTTGTGCATCTCTGAGGACATTTTCAAGACATTCATACTGATTTTATACCACAGGACTGGAGGAGGACCAATATTCTGCAGCTTTCTTTTTGCATCAATGACCTGAACAAGCACCAGTTTGTTCAGACTCACAGCATGGAGGTCTGTGCTGTGCTGTGCTTCGAGAGTCGACACCTCAGGAACTGATGAATTATAAGAAACACAATGTTAAAAGTTGAATTAAAGATGACAATAACATACGAATGATGAGACATGATTTACTGACCTGTGATGCTTTCCGTAGCCTTTGCCAACATCTTTATCAGTGTATCTATCTCCTGTCTCCGCTGCATGAAAGCATTCAGGTCCTTCTCTCTCTGAGTCAAAATGTCAGCATCTGCTGAAGACGTCTCAGAGTTGGTGTTCTTCTTGTCTGTGGAAGAGATTTTTCCCGAATTAATATTCTGTTTGGACGAAAGTTTAATTTGCCATTTACTGACAGACGCTTACATTGCTGGTAAAGTCGCTTGAACTGCTCTCGGTATTTCAGACACGTCTGCAAGTCTCCCAGAGACACACTTCCTTCAAGCAAGGACGCCACCAGAAGATGGACAGCTTCCACACAGCTGTGGACAACCTGTCCTGCCGTGTCGTCCACCTGGATTAATTTCCAAGTACCTTAGAAACAAAACGACGAGGTTACTGTAAAAAACATGACGACGCAGAGCGTAAAACATTGACAAAAAATAAAAGAAAATGTTGTGCGATTCAAGTAAATGTCCCACAGTTGGAGAGCAGGAAGTTCACAGCTGACTGAGGATCCAGCAGCTGGACCACCATGTTGTCTCTGAACCGGGCTGCAGACTCGACCACAACAGCAGACTTGACTCTAGGAGGAAGATCTTTCACCTTTGAGGTCAGACTTCTCATCAAGTCTCCTTCTTTTCCTCTCTGTGAACAGAATGAATATGACTTAACCACTGTTAAAGTGTCTAACTTTTATAATAAATGTGTTTTTTTTTCATATTTGTTAAAACTGTCACTTTGTTGTGAGCTTCTCTTCCTCCCTCTGCTCCCTGTATGCAGAAATACACCTCTTGATCAAAAGCAACCAATCAGAGCCAGCAGGAGCGTCTTAGTGTTGTCAATCACGTTTGTGTACACATCGCTCACACTCTCCCTGTTGCTCTCTGCTCCACTACAGCTGGTTCACCACAAAGGAGCCTGCAATGAATGCTAAGGCTAGTTAGCATGGTCAACGATGAAGGTATATTAGCAGTTTTTCTGGAAGTTGTTTCTCCACCATTAGCACACTTAGCAGCATGTACACGAGGTTGATTGACTGTGCTAAGACCCTCCTCGTGCCTCTGATTGGTTGTTTCTAACAAGGAGTGGCGCGTTTCTGCACATCACATAGCAGCTCAAGTTTATCTTTTCACAGATTAACTGTCTCATATACTCTTACGACATAGCGGAAGTTTTAACAAATATGAAAAAAACTGATTTTTAAAATAAAAGTTACGCACTGTGGTTTTAAATAGTGTTACATAAACAAACAGTTACTTTGTGCAGGGTAAATGTAAATGTCTAAAAGACCCAGCAAACTGGGCCTGTGGTCTGTTTCACTTTCTGCCTTCAGGTGGAAGATAACGGATAATAAAACAGGAACAAACATCTCTGTTTGTTCCTGTTTTAAATACAGGTTTAAATACAGTTTTTACCCAAAGAAAGTTACTGAACAGAATAACTATTGCAAATGGCTGTTCTCTAATTTAGTGGGAATTGTGCAGTAAGCAAAAGCTGTTGGGATGTCTGAATGCCCCTTATGTCCTAATTATACTTTTTAATTATTTGCCTGTATTATGTAACTTTTAAAAGAAAACATTTTGCTGTACTTTATTCAATATTTCTGTCATTTTCCAAGGAAAAACAAATATTTGCAGCTCCACAAACTGAATAAATCACGATTGATCTCTATCCAGTTCCATACCTGACAGATAGTCTTGATGGCCGAGTGAAACATCTCGTGGAAACAGTTCTGGACAACATGGTGGCTTTTGCCCAAAGCAGCCGCATGTGAATCCAGGCACCAGATCAGCACTTTATCCTCATCGCTGACCTGCACAGAGAGACAACTCAGGTGAGCAAACTGTTCTCATTTTAGATAGTAAAGAGCATTTCCCCACTGTGGACATGCTTACCTCATTTATCCTCTTCTTCAGATCTTTCTGAAGCCGTGTCGCCCAGTTAGAGGAAACGTCTTCAGAAAAATATTCGACCTTCAGCAGCGCGTCCCACAGCTGCTCAATTAGCACAGAAATGATGATTCAGATAAATAAACAGGTTCAGCAATGTGAAAATGAGTTTACTCTAAACATTAAATTGTATGGAAGCAGTTAAATATGCCCTCGTATTTTTACCCATTAATTTTATTTTGTCTGTCATAGAAATAAACTATTTCTAAACTTTTTACTTTATTTACTTTTTACAGTTATTTAATGTGTAATTGGTGAGGTTATAATTATCTTACAAATAAAGTATTGGACTAACTGCTTGCTAATTTACAGACCCAGTTCCTGGCTGTGGTTTTCCATTACAAAAGAAGAAAATTAATTACATTTATTTATGTGGAATGGATGTTGGATAATGGAAAATACTGAAACTGTTTTGATTTAGTAAAGATTATATTTTCAAGTGTACAAAAGGAAAAAAATGAGCTAAAATCAGTTCTTTAAAGTTGTCAGCGCGATATCCTGTAATAACGTTTAGTTGAGGTTATAAACATCTGTCCCATTATCTGCCTGAGTTTTCTACATTTATTGATTTTCAGATGTGTTTTTGAAAATAGCCTGAAGTTCCATTATTAATTTATCCAGAAAGTATGTGTAAGAAAAAAAGTATCTCGTTTTGTTCATTTTAGGTGCTTTACAAAATCTGATTGTAAAGAAATCAGTCAAATATCCGATCAGTGCCAGTTTACAGTCTTTAATATTCAAATTTCTAAATATTTAATTGTAACAAAATAATATATCACTATTGTAATTTTGATCAGCTATATACCTCAATTTCCTTTGGATAGATGAGTGTTTTTGTAGATACAAGTGGTTTCTGCAGCAGTTCATCTCTCCACTCACTGATCCGCTGCTGCACAGCAAGCAACTTCTCCACAACTCTCTGCTTAGACGCCTCTTCACCTTCTTCAGACTAAACCAGAGGGAATTAATCACAGTTAGAAGATTGGCACTTAGGAGGAAATACAAGTAAAATATGGATACCTCTCCTCCCAGCTTCATCTCGAGTATCTCAGCCAGTTTCAGCACCAGCTGGAGGGACTGGACCACCGTTTGGTACCATGGAACAATCCGGGCGATCTCACATGTGCACTTCAACACACCGATGCTGCTCTCAAATGCTGACTGCAGGCTCCCAGATTTAGCCAGTCTAATAACAGAAACAAAAATAAATTTACACACAATCCAGGGTTATAAAACCTGAGGGTCTGATGAATATTTCTGTACCTGTCCTTCTGTTTATCTGCCTCCATGAGGATATGGCTCAAAGATTTATCAGCCAGCTGCATGCAGACAAGATTATCAAGCAAAGATTAGAAATATACAATTTCACCATCAAGGCTCAAATTTTATATTTTCTTCCTACCTTCACATTTACTTCACATTGTTTGAGATCCATTTTCTCTCTACGTGTTCGCAGCCGGTACAACAGACTCTGGATCAGGTGTTCTGCTCCAACTCCAGTCAGGCGGGAAAATTCAGGAAGATCATCAAACGGGATCAGAGCCAACCAGCTCGTCAAGAGCAGAGGCATCTCTGCTGCAACTGCTGGTAAGTTTTTCTGGATCAATGAGAGCATTTTCCTGCAACAGAGCAGAATATGTCAAAAGAGATCAAGAAAAGAAATATAGTTAACGTGGATCTGACAAAAGGACTCACCTCCTTTTGTCAGAGTAGGACGTCACGTTTTCTCTGAATCTGATAAAGCCGATGTCTTTAAGTCCTGACCAGTCGTCCTCTTCAACATTTGGACCCACTTTAGTGGCATCAGCTCCCGGCTGTCTGAGCCTGAAGAGCAGAGGAGGGAGAAGAACGAGCTCCGCCAGAGCCTGCTGGGCACAGAGGTTCATCAAACCCGTCACCGTGCTGAAGGACGAAATAATTGGATAAACAATATTAGTTCACTAATTAATAAATCAAAAATAGCAACATTTATCATCTTTCCAAAAGTGTAAAAAGAAAAATGTTACTGCTTTCCAAATGTTTAAATATTACACAAACAAAACTTACAACTGAGGATTTCCTAATGAAGCGCTCAGCTCCTCCAGGCTCTTTGTGTCCATCGCGGCCTCTGAGGTCACCAGCAGACACAACTCTGCCCAGCCTTTCACTCCCAGGTTGATGCTACGGCGTCTTGCAACCATGAAGACAGACAGACCCAGAAGCAGAGGACTGGAGCTCCTGCATTTTTCTGGCAATTTCTCCTTTGGCTCTCCTTTTAAAATCTGCACCAAAGTCTCTGAAATCAGCTCTGGTGCCTGCAGATACAAATGTTTGTTACTGATGGAATGTTAGAAGTACAAACTATAATATTTTATGCTTTTTTCTGCAGAGCTGACCTTGACTAATGGGGGTTTGGAATAGTCCTGGTATGAAATTCGACCTTGAGCTAAAATGAAACTCCATGTAAAATGCATCAACTGCTCACACAATGTCGTAGTGCTTTGTGTGTTTGATGGAGTCCATTTCTGGAAGATGCGGTTCAGAAGAGTTGATGCTGAAGTCTGCCACGCATCGGAAATTTCATCGCCTCTAGATTTCTTCAACCCAAACAACTGTAGGCCAGTTTTCAAAACATTACGTCCATCATCGCGGCAGATGAAGCCTTCATAAAGGTGCATTTCTAGGTAAACACACAGAGATCTGCCATTAGTTTATATGAATCCACTAACATCAACATGAATAATTTATTTTGGTTACATCAAGTTTCTGTGTTTACCTTTTATTGTTGTGTCCACTGGAATTTGAAGAGTTCGATAGGCTGCTCCAATAACTTCCTTGTTTCGTTGTTTAACACCGTACCAGTATGTCACCTGGAGACCTCTGGTCAGTGTGTTTTCCTCAACAGAGAGTTGTGCTTCTACAAGGTAGCCTTCCTGCTTCAAACCACTGAACGTAAAACATTTCAGGTTTCAGTTCAAGTTGTATTACACAATCCCATGACACTGGCATCAAACATAATTATTATGTTTCTGCAAGTACTTAGTTTGCCATAAAAATAACAATGTGTCATCAGATAAGTTCTCTTTCACTTGACAAAAGTTGGAGACAGCAAATTGTCAATATAAACAAATGTATCAGCAGTATGTATCTTTCTGGATTAAGAAGAAAGAGTAAATTTCTAGAACTCCACAATTTTTACGTGGTTGCTCTTAAGTATGCAAGGGGATGAGCAAATGATTTACAAAACAGGGAAGCTAAAGCCTGAACTTACAACCTAAGTCAAGTCAAGTTTATTTGTGCAGCAAAAGGCACCTCAAAGTGCTTTGCATCATAAAGACATCATACAGTCACCAGTTTAAGAAGCAAGCAATAAATATTACATTTTGTCAAATGCCATCAACAAAATCATCAAGTAAATACACTTTAAAGGTTGGTTGAGTAGTCAATAGTTTTATGTGGTTCGCAACAAGTAAACAAGCAGAAAAGATTGTTGCAGTGATTTTGATTGCAAAGCAGCTAAGTGATCCTTGAAATAGCAGTAAAATTGTTCAGGCAAACTAGGAGGTTTCTGTAATGCTAAGGGGAACTGCCCAAAAACCTAAAAGCTAAAAAGATGATAAGGTGTAGATTAACATCTAAAAATCTACAGTAAATACCTGTAATTATGGGGAAAACTGCAACTCTTAATCTTAATCTGTAAATGTTACTGTTCATTTCAGCTGCAGAATGTTAAAAATTATACATTTGTTGAACTATCACCATGTCATGACAGTGCAGTATGAGACAGATAATCTGTGTAAAAATTGAGCTCCTCTGCCTTCTCCCAGTGCTAACAAGACTGACACGAGATTGTCAATCGCCATCTTGTGTGGCACAGATCATCCTCACATCCTCTCCTATCCCGCTCTGTGCTACGCTGCAGCTAGCATGTTGTGAATGTCAGGCTAGTTAGAATGGGCACCAATGACAGAAGCTAAATAGTTTTCCTGCTACGATAAGTTATTTCTCTACTATAGCACATTTAGCAGCGAGTACATGAGGATGAATGACAACGCTAAAACCCACCGCCTGGATCTGATTGGTTGTTTTTGAGTGGTGTGTTTCTTCAGATGCCAATAGCAGCACAAGGAGGAGGTGAAGAAGCTGATCTTTTTACAGATTATCTGTCTCATAATATGTAAAAGACATATTCTTCATAAAAGTTACATACTGCAGCTTTAATACTAGATCAAAGTCTAACATGCGAATCAGGTCTGTGCATCATTGAGAATAATACTCACACAAAATGTGTTATTTTAAAGGGCAAATTCCCTCCTCCTTCAAAATACATTAGGAGTGTGTCGTGTTCTTGGTTGAATCTGAACCTCTTGTCCAGAACAGCGTAGATGTGCAGTGTGATCATGGGAACTCCAGGAGAAGGCCTGACTGGGCTCCTATCCCTGTGAAGAAAAAAATAGTTTATTTTTACTTTTTAGGCTCAGCATCAAAGATGAACAAAGCTGCTGAATTCAGCCACACCTTGTGCTTAGAGGTTGGTCAGCGGCTTTTTTTGAGGCCGTCAAACTGGACTGTTTCTCTCCTCCTCCCCCACCAGAGACCGCTGTGGCGTATGACTTTGGTTGGCCGTCTTTATCAGACTGAGATGTTGCTGCTTCAGCAGAAGAGCCTCCAGGTTGATCGTTCTCATTTTTAGCCATTGACTCTGCTGTGCTGCCTTTGACTGGATCGTCTTTTGGGCCCGGAGTAGTGCTGCTTTGCTGCAGCTCGGGTTCAGTCTCTGCAGGACCAGCAGTGGCTGGTTGAATGTCTTTACGCTGCGCGTCATCTTGTTTTGAATCAAGGAAGTCTGTCTGTGTTTCCTGGTCCTTCTGAAACACAACTGCAGTCTGTGTGAATTTATCTCTGCCTTTATGTGTTTTTGTTTGTGTCTGAGCTTCCACCATCTGTGCATCTTTCTGGGATTTTTCAGCATTTTCTTCTTTTTGCATGTTTTGTCCAGCCTGGAGAGACTGTTCTTTGACAAACAAGCCTTCCTCAGTTTGGGTACTTGTGGTCTCACCTGCCTTATTCTCATCTTTTTCTGTGCTTTTGCTTTTCACATCTGAGAAGCCCTTTTTTCTCCCCTGGGATTTTTCAGCATTTTCTTCTTTTGGCAGGCTTTCCCCAGCCTGGAGAGACTGTTCTGTCACAGCCAAGCCTTCCTCGGTTTGGCTACTTGTGTTCTCAACAACCTCATTCTCATCTTTTTCTGCAATTTCACATTTTAAATTTGAGACTGTCTTTTTTCTCCTCTGATGTCTTCTTTGTCTTTTTTTCTTTTCCTGAATATTCTTGGCGGGATTTACAGATTCGTGTTGCTGAAATATACATTTAAATGGCTTTAAATAGTTCTTATATGCAGAAAAATAACAGAATAAACACATATTACATCTGCAGTTCTACCTCAGTTCTCCTTCGGGGTCTTTTGGTTGCAACATCATCATTTTTTCTGGATTTCTCCTCTGATTCAGCAGTGCTGTGGAGGTTTGCTGCCCCGTCCGCCATCTGTGGGGACGACTTTCCACGGACAGCCTCCCTTACTCTGATATCTACACCATAGAAAAGTTAAATGTCTGCATCTACTCATTATGGGTATGAAAGTGATATTATTTTGGTCCTTTAATAATACATTGGAACCATCCTTTTCCAGACTCTTTTAAATATGACCTCAACATGCAGCTACCCACACTGACCAGAAAAACACCTTCTGGAGAAAATCTGGTCTGACGAGTTGGACAATGTTTGAATTGAGGAGACTTTTAAACCTAATCAAGCCTGATTCATGCTGGATTCATGCTTTTTGATGCCTAATAATAATATGCAGATTCTCAGCAACTTACTTTAAGACATTTAACCAATCTGTGATGACATATGCACAAATTTGAGCCTGCAATTATAACCCTACAGTGGACTAGATGAAATTCATGATAAATTTAAACCTAATTATTGTTTCTGATGTTGACTTCACCGCAGAATGAAAAGTAGGTTTATTACTTTACTAAAGGTCAGAAAAGTTAATAACAAATGTGTGCATGTAGGGTGAACTGTGATTCTGAATTAACTGTAAAAAAATGAGATCATTTGGTTTAAAGGTTATTGATTTAAGTCGTAATTCAAAGTCTTTGACAAACTCCATCACAGCTCTAAATGGAAAATATTTAAGATAATGATTAAGACTTATTTTCCACCCATAATTAATGATAACCTGCTTTACTTGAATAAAAAACAGAAAATGATACTCATAACTTTACAGCCACATAATGAGTATTGAACCGTTTATGCAGAAACTATAAAAACTCCAGACTTTAAAGTTTGTTATTTAAGCTATAGCTAAATGCTAGTGTTGACTTTTCGTGACAATGTTTTAAAGTTAAACACAAACTGACATAGGATGTTTACCATCAATGCTGTCTGTCGTTTTATTAGTAATACAACCAAATATGAGACTAAATAAAAACTATATCAGATTTAAAGTCATATTTTGCTTACCTGTCAGCCGCAGGTCGAGCATAAACAGAAATGCTCTGTGATCGTTTATTGCAGACTCTAAGGTCAAGGGAAGGGACGGTCCGCAAATGTGTCGTCTGTCCTAGAAACGGGTCATTTTCTCCACCCGTCACTTCATAAGTTTACTTAAGATAAACCAGTTTAATACAACAACACTTGTTTACAACAAATTATACTAGTGTATGGATAAATTGGGCGATAATGCCTAGCTTTACGTGATTTTCTGTTGTTGTTTGATACGGGATTTTCTGACAGTCCCTAGAACACTTGAACGTCTCTTCAGTTTCGTTTCTGCTTTGGTCTCGTCGAAGAAGAAACTTAGGATGTTTTGAAGTTTTCAATTTCGATTTTCGCAAGAAAAACTGATAAATTACCGGCTATCTTGCTTTTTACGGCATTGTCTATCAGTTTTATATTTTAAAACTTTTCTATTCAAGTCAAATACAAACACGATGTAGAAAATTCTTAAAGAAAGAATATCAGAAACTAACTTTATTTATTTATTAACAAAAACAGACGTCTGGGAATAGCCAGTTTACAAGTTCTTAAAAGCATGCTTTTTTCCCCCAAAATTAAACAAAATCCCACAGAAAAAAGATATATGCCTATATATATATATATATATATATTTTTTTTTTTTTTTTTTTTTTTTTTTTTTTTTTTAAAGAAATATCACATTTTTAATGACTCTCAAAGATAAACAAAACAAGAGGAAAGTATCATATATTCCTCAAAGTAGGGGAACATTATCTATCCACTTCAAGAAAATAAGTAAATAATGTACTCAAAAAAATATCAAAGTAAATCAACATAAATCCATAGTATTAAAGTTTTTAATCTTATATCCAAGTAGAATTTGACAATTCACATAATTCTAAATTAAAATTTATGTTGCATTTATGACACCCTATAAAATCATATAAGGTCACAAATTCTAAATAGTCTAATAAAACAGAAGAAGTGATTATTTAAAACTTTTTGTGAAATGTAATTTTTATAATTACATTTCCAGTGAGGAAGAAATTATAACACAACATAATTTATCCCCCATAACTTGTGTTAAATGACAGTCTTTTCACATCAGGTACATGTTAAAGATTTTGAAGTTTATCCTCCACACTGTGGATCTGAGAGTGATCACTATGGTGAGATCTTAAGAGCTGTCTGAGGACTTTTGAAAGAAGATAATATCAACTTATGAGTCTGAATTTAGTCTGTAAGTAGAGGGAGTTCAAAACATCTGCCAGCTTCCCTAAGTCTGGTCAAAGAAGCAAGTTGATCCAGAAAGCAGACCACAATATGCTAAAGGAAGCAAACTCTCATGTCAGATGATATGAAAGTGATTGTACAAGAAACCTCTACTCTCAAAGAAAAGTCTAAAAACCTGAATGAAGTTTGCTAGACCAAAATTATACTGTTTGGCCAGGTGGAGGTAAAATAAAATTTTTGGGACACCAGAAGAGACGCCATATCTGATGTACTCTAATTACAGCATTTACAAAAACAACCTCATACCAAATGAGAAGCAGGCGGTGGTGTCATGGTTTGGAGATGTTTCTCTGCAGTACATGACCAATTCACCATCTTAATGAATTCTACCATGAATCAAGGGACGCTTGAAGATAATGTGAGACGAAAGAACAAATTAAAAAAGATGGATGACTTGAAACCCCAAACATCTCAGAGCTGATGAGGAGGAGTGAGGTAAACGTTCCTCAGACCTCAATAAAAAAGGTTATTTCACTCAAAGGGAGTAAGACTAGGGTGAAGTTAGCCCTTTTTTTTGACTTGTTAAAGAAGTCAACAAATCTTTGCAGTTCACCTGTAATAACATCATATAAATAATAAAATTGCAGATCAATCTGTGAATATTAGTTTATAAAGGACAGAATAATTAATGCAACACAGACTCACAGCTACAAAGACTAAGAAAACTCAATGACCATGAAAATAATTAAGGTTAAGAAACTGCTGAAATAGTTTCTCATTGGTAAACTGCACCTCTGAAGTGAACATTTTGATGTCATCATTGCTGTGAGCCAACGGGTTTCTGGATTCTGCGAACTACGACCCTGCTCCTCCTCCCAGCAGGTCGGCCTGCTCCTTTTGCTGCACCCTCCTCTCTTGTCCACCATCTGGGCGTTTGCAGATCTTTACTTTGCGCTGCAGGTTTCCTTCCGGACCGAGCATCGTCCACGAACGACTCAACGTCTCCAAACCTGGCAGTGAGCCCGACGAGACGCTCCTTCAGGGAGTTGAACTCTTTGTAGAGATCTCCCAGAGCTTCTGACAGCGGCTGAATCCTGCAGGAACGCAAACAGGTTTATCCCTCTAGACACAATTAAAGTAAAATCTACCACCGCTTAGAGATTATAAGCAAATGAACAGACCAGTAAAATATAGCAGAGTTAAACTTAAACAGACAGCTATAAAATATTTGGCAGATTTTCCCACGTATAGCTGCCTAAACAACATCACAACCCAAAAGAGTGGATCTCTACATTTGAACTCTGGCAATGGCTGAATGTTATCATTTAAAGAGCTCACAGATGGTTTTCTTTGAAATCTGGAACTTTTCTTTGGATTTATTCTTTTTTGTGGAGAAGAAAAGAGGATGTGTTAAATGTCAGACCTAATAAAAAAATTCTACTTATAGTAGATGAAGAGTTTGTGAACTGCTGAGACTAAAAGATGAATGATCCCACAGCAGATCATCAGCTGTGTGTGGGAACTAAATCCTGCCTTCTATCCATCAAATTGTCATTTTAGAGAGATTCAGCTTATGAAGTTGGGTAAAACAATTATTGTGATAGCTTGATAATCATTTTAAAAAATTATAATTAAATTGTGTATCAGAGTTTAGTAGATAACAAACAAGGTACATGATTAAAAAATGTTTAGAAAAGCAACTTAAAGCCACCAGAAAACCTGGAGAACTTTTGATCAAGACTAAAAGATTAGGAGAGAATATGCTTGTTTGGAAGGAAAATACACATAAACAAGAACTGAACTTTTGCACAGTCCAGCTAAAGTAGCCACAAAGCTTGGAGCTTCCTGACCTTCCGTAGTCGGGCAGCACGGTGTTGTGGTCATGCAGCAGCAGATCTTTGACCTGCGTCATGATGGCGTATTTCCAGTTGTCTAGAACCAGCGTGAGGTTTGCACATCCTTTGCTGTTCGTCTTCTCAGCTGCAGGTCAACAAATCAATGAGACAAATTTCATTGAACTGTTTGTGTTAGAGTCTCAGAAATAAAACTCAAATAGGAGAAATTCTCTGAATGTTTTTCTTGGTTTTAGACTTGCTTTTTTTTTTTTTTTTTTTTTTTTTTTTTTTTACAAAATCCAGGTAGAGTAGCAGCAGTTTTATACATTATTCAAAAACTCTCATTACCTTGAGAAATAATGAGATTTGGTTATATACATAAAAACAGGCTTTAATGCTGAAAAATGATCAAATGTTACAAGCCATACATGTCATACAAATAGAACAGAAACAGAGTCACATTCACCGTCCAGCGCTGGGCCACACTTAGCAAACCTTATGGAGGGAACCAAGTGAGGTAAAGACTGTAGAGCAAGTTTAGTTTTTTATTCTTCTTTGCAATCTGTACCCTCGCTAAAGGGTAGTCTAATCAGTTTCAGTTTATTTATGCAGACACACATAAACATGGTAATGTAGGCTGCAGCGTGTGCGTGTAAGTAGTTAAAAGAGGCTAAAAGAGACAGAGGGAAAGATAGAACCTACAACAATATACTACAAATATACAACAATATCCTACAAAGAGCAGTAAAATAAAAACAAAAATAACAACAAATGACCAACTCATGCTGTCAGCCACTGCAAGTGTTTTTAAAAGAAATCTACAAACAGAAACCAGCTCCTTAATTTCATAACTTAGTAAAAGTTCAGACCGAGATGAGAAATAAGATTTAAGGCATCATAGTAAATACAGAAATATTTATCCCACTAATTTAAAGCTATTTTCATTCAACTAAAAAGTTATTTTTTATGGTAAATGAGACAGGTATCTCTTAAAAACAAAACAAAACAAAAAGAACATCAGATTTTTTTTAAATGTGGTTTTTGTGGGCATTACAGCAACAAAACTTGTTTACCAGCTTATTGCATGTTTCACTTCTATTTCAATGATTTATCTTTGCCATCATCCTAACTTAGCTGCCTTCATTGATTCTTTTTCAGATTCAAGTTGCCACTCTAAAACATTACTTCAAACCATAATCTGCCAGGGTTACAAACAATCAAGCATATTAGACAGCAGTTCAGATAATTATCAAGGACATCAAAATGTTTAAAACCAATCATAACGAATATTTGAAAAACAGGAATTAATCTGTAAAAATATGCAGTGGTATGCTTCTTTTCTGTCATCAGATGTGTTATCAGATTTTTCAGTAAAACATTTTTTTTAATTATGGACTTGCCTTCATCGCCGTGATCCAGTCCTGGTTTCTGTTTCTGAGCGACTGCCAGAGTCACGGACAAGACGAGCAAAACTCCAGCCGACTTCATTCCTGTTTGAAACAAAACCTCCTTTAATTTCTGATCATGAAAGCATCAGTCTCAGAGTTTAAAGTCAGTGTAGAAAACCCACTGGAACAATGCCGTGGTCATAAAGAAAACACCTGTTTTATATCTGGGAAGGAGGGAGGACCTTCAGTCTCCTCCCCTCCGTCAGAAGGAGCTTCATGTGGGAGTTTCTGGTGGAACTGTTTGAAGTTTCAGGTCAACATTCCTGTTCTTCATCTGTTGCACATCTGCAGATCAATTATAATAAATATTCTAAGAGTTAAACACAGCAAATTGATCCTCTGTCCCATTTCGACTGAGAATTTAGCATTGGGCGCTTGATTCATTAGAAAACAGATTATATTTAGTAGATGTTGACTTTTAGAGAACTTGACACACAGGCAGTGATTTACTGCTGTAGCAGTTCTGCTTTAAAGCTTTTCTTCTGGTGAATGAATTCCTGGCTGCAGGAATTTGCTCCCATTCAGACAAAACAGCAAAACAACGACAGCAGACGATGAACGACGAGGTCTGGAGCCAATATTTCATTCAGAATCAAGCCAGTTGAAGCTGGATGAAACACGCTCAGTGATTCATTGATGTTTTTTTAAACTGGGTGTTAAATCAGTAAGACCCTCCCTGGCAAAAAAAATAAACAAGTTAAGGAACTGAGGAGAAACTGATTTAGATATAATCTGGTAGTAGACCAGTGATGATACATAGTAAGAGTATTCCATTCCCTTTAACCTTTTGCATTTTATCATGTTGTAACATCCAACTTCAATATGTTTTTTTTTCACTTTATATGCAGGAACAAACACAAAGTAGAGAATTACTGCAAACTTACAGTTACTGTAAAGAAAATGATACTTTCCAAAAACAAGATGAGAAAGGTTTGGTCCAGTTTATTCTGATACCAGCTGCCTTCATAACTCAACCAAATAGAGTCTAGCTGTGTGTAATTTAACAACAGTAGGACGGGTAAAACGATGAATGGAGATAAATACAGTTCAGTTCTGGTAGAAAACCAGTGGAGGCTGCAAAAGACTTGAGGTAAAGGTTTACCTTCCAGCAGGCGAAGACCCTAAACATGCAGTCAGAGCTGCAGCAGAACGGTTTGGATCAGCGGTGTCCAAACATCGATGTGTCTCTGCTCCAGCCGAATAACTTCCTCATTATGTCATCAACCTCTGCAGATGCCTGCTAATGTGCAGCAGAGCATCTAAAATATGCGGGACATCGACTCTTGAGGACTAGAGTTAGCCAGCCCTGGTTAAGACTGAAGCATATGATGTGTTAGAATGGCCCAGTCAAAGTACAGAACAAAGCCCGATTGAGGATATGGAGCAAAGTTTGAAAAGAAGCTGAATATTTGTGAGAAAACATTTTTTTAAATACCATCCATAAAATAGATTAGTGGCTATAAAATGGCAAATGTTGAATCCTTGCCATGTTTCTGAAGGATAAAGTATCTAAATTGTTTTAGTGGCGTACAGGGAAGTCAAAGGGAAGAAGTATTTTTCTAGGACAGAATTGGAAACAAAGGGTAGAAGCTTGTAAATTCCCTCACAAATATTTTGTCAGGTAACATTTTTATCATCACCATATAATATGTGGTGCTTACTGAGTGTGTATTATGTGTATATTGTTGGATATTAGTTAATCAATTACCATTCCAACATTTCGAATGTGTAGTTTAATAAGTGCCGTTTGTCTTCTCAAAGCAAATAGAGTAATATTTCTTTAAGGTTCATTGTGACAAGAACAAAAACAAGACAGTGTTGTATAGCTTGATGTACTCTGATGTAGTACCCGGGTTTCCCCCAGTTGTATTATAAGCCTGGCGGGCCACCAGGCTTTACTTGTGTCCCCACCATGCTTAACATTGCTCATTTATTTATGTATTCTTTTTAGTGTTTGCATTTTTAAGACTTTATAGTTGGTGTTCAGATATTAATCTTCCAATAACACATAATTATCAAGTGATATTTTCAAATTTCCTGTCAACTTTAAAAAATTTTTAGTTCAAAAACAAAGAACCGCTGGATGAATGACTGCCTAGCGCCCCAACTACCGGGCTTAGCACGTTTCCTGAGGGAGACCTTGAGTACCATAGAGATAACATAAATGTACTCTGATTTCAACAGAAACTTCTTTAAAGCTGTTATTTTCCAAGTTCTATATGTTTGTATTAAAATAAATTAATTATGATCAATTGAGACGCATTTAAACAGATTTGCTTTTACATTTTTGTTCTTCCTCACCAAGCCTAAATAAAAGAAAAGATGAACAACACTCCTGATTGTGTTCTTTGTTTCTTTTATTGTTTTGCTTCAAATCCAAGTCAACAGCATACAATTTTCAGGGTCCTCGGTCAGCTCAGTGGAAAGTGAGGACGGGCTGCAGCTCCAAGAGCTTGCTTGCTCAGCAAACAGCCCCCAGATTAATACAAAAGGAAAAAGGTCAGAGCCGCCCCTTAGTGTGACATCAGAGCAATCACACCAAATTAAATCCACACGAGGGGGCAAAAGGAGCAAAAAGCATCAAACTAATCTAAAACTATAAGTATTCTCTTAATTGATGAGGGCAAGTTTACAGAGAAGCCCACATCTGATAAATTAGTAAACATGAGCCGCTCGTGACTCGCCCTCTGGACTAGAGAGGTTCACTGAAAACGTTCCCAGGTTGGATCATCACTGCAGTGACGCAGCACACATTCATGAACGAAAATCAAACTAACCTGAAAATCGTGGAGAAAAAAGGGACTGAGTGAGATTCTGGATGCTTCTGCTAGTTTAGCACTGCTGTGATCTGATTGTTTGTCAGTAAATACTCCATCTAATCTTCTCTTTGTTATTTTACAGAGGCACTTTTTAACTCCACACATATTGTTTACCCTTTAAATGGCTTTAAAGAACAGATGGACACCAAAATGTTGCAGTTCCGCTGAATGTGAGCCTGAAACGCTCAGAGCACCTGTGGCCAACTTTAAAAAAAAAAAGAAGAAAAAAAAAAGAAAATCATCTCACTCATATTGGTCCCAATGTTATTAGTCCTGTAGGAAAAAGAAACTAATTTCAATCGACCCAAATGCCCAAACTGAATATGTTAAAAAGAGTTAGCCATGATACTTTTAAAAGAGAATTAGTCTGTCTACTGAATTTGCTTTTAATCTGATGTTCACTGCAAAAACACAAAATCTTACCAAGTATTTCTGGTCCATTTTCTAGTGCAAATATCTCAGTAAACTAAAAATAAGATAAAACTAACTTACAAGTAACTTTTTAGCACAGTATCGGAGTTTGTCTTAAATAAATAATGCTTTAATATTTATGAAAAACTACTAGTTATATGACAGTGGAACAAGACATTTTGACTTAAGGAAAAAATGTCTTATTTCACTTACAACTAGCACTTTTTAATCAACCTTAAGGAATTATTGACTGGAAACAAGCTCATATTTCTTGCTGAGAAGTTACTTTTTAGTTTTATGCTATTTCAAGTGTACCAAGTGTTTGCACTAGAAACTACATCAAAAATACTTCGTAAGATTTTGTGCTTTTGCAGTTTAATTTGTTGCACTTCCTCAATCAGATATTTTAATATGTCTGAGCAGGAGAAGCAAAAGTAGATTGAATAAATTCACCATTTAAACATTTGCTTTACCTGGTAGAAGTTAAAATGTCAGCCGAGGAAAAGTTTAGGTTTTCTTTAGAGAAGCATCTTTTGATAGCTCTGACGTATAACTGATTGAGAGGCCTTTTGGTGCCATTTAATGTTTTAATTTTATGGTTTGATTTCCCGGCAGTCTCCTGAAGGTTTGTTGTTGGAAGAAGACTCTGTAGCTTTCAAACGCCGGTGTTTCTTGACCATCACGATCCATCTTGTAAATTTACACCCGAGACAATAGTTTCAGGTCTTCCCTCCTCTGGAGGAAAGTCTTTGAAGTCTCTGTGATGGTTAGAAACCCTCAGGGGTCAATCAGAGGAACAGGGGTCACATTCAGCACCAGCTGGAGCATAAAAGCAAAGAAGAGGAGGAGGCTCTAATAGGGAGGTGAGCACCAGTTGTTTCTAGAGCACCCCATAGCATATGGAAATGAAATTAGAACAACCGATTGAATAAGCTACATCTTCTGCTGCTCAAGTTCAAAACCAATACATTTAAAATGAACCGGATCTGCCTTCTGCAATCATGGGAGGCTGCTTCTTTAAACTGGGGACTAAATTTAACACAAAAAAATTATAAAACTCTGAGCTGTAAACTGGGGTTTACCCAGCAGCTCAGAGCCTGATGAGGTCGGAGCTTTGAGGAGTGATTGTACTGTAAAGGGCTTTCCAGAGACCAAGAGCTGTAAAAGTATCCGATCAGAAGAATCAAAGTTTAAGTTACACGCTACTATCTGGTAATAAAAAAAGAAACTCAATTAAATAACAGCATCATCCATCAAAGGTATTTATACACAGCAAGATTTTCCAGAAGTCACTGTGAGAGCAAAAAGAGGGTAAGGGGGGGCATTGATGTGAAGAAAGATCTGAAAGTTGGGGTCTTTGCTGTCCTCCTGAGTCACAGCAGGTTTTATTTGAGTTATGAGGGGAAATATTTAACAGTTTAGGCCCAAAACAGATGAGAGCTGCTGAAAAGAAGGATAATAACAAACAAGATTAAATCATGTCTGGTTCAATTTTTCTTTTTTTCAGATTTGTGGATTTAAACAAGTGCATCCTTCTGCGCCTTCAGCAACCAGGGGAAGACCGAGGCGTCACTGCGAGTTGGACAAAATAACGAAGGAGGGGTCTGAATCTTGCAACTGGATCTGGTGAAGTTAGGACGTTCAGGGTGGAAGTTCTGTGGAGGGTCTTAACTGCGGGGCAGGCTGCAGATTTCACAGTGCTCTGTGCCGGGCTGGTTCATGAAGGTGCAGTGGAGGCAGGACCACATGGCTGAGGAGGACGCCGGCGCCGCGGGGCCACCCATGGCTTCGTAACCCAGAGAGCTGGACGGCTGCCCGCCCACCGTGCCTGAGGAGGGCAGGAACAGGTTACCATGACGATACCATGGCGCAGAGTTTGCAGGGCATCAATGAGTAAGCGTCAATTGAATTTTAAGCCAGGAAAAGTAACGTTTATAAAAATATGCCGAGTACAAAGATAATTATACAGCAACAATTTAAACTGTAATAATGTTGCAGTAGTTATAGAGTTTGCACACTTTTCCCAACGTAAACTTCAAGCACTTTCAAGGTAAGTTTTCAAACCTTTCCAGCACCACACTTTAGAAATAAAATAATACAAATGATCTAAAAAAAACCAAAAACCGACAGTTTCAATTCACTATTATATGGTATCATCCATCACTGTTACTAGTCTTGTGATAGTATCTACATTCTACAGCAGGGACAAGGTAAGATTAAAATATAGTAACATTTTATGTTTTAAAACGTCTCTCTACATTGTTAAAGATCAAAACAAACTTAATCAAAAATCCCCTGATTTCTATAATGTTACTTAATGTATAAATTTAAGATAACCTTTTATTTAATTGAGCCAGTAGGAATTAAATGCTTAAACTCAATATGGAAAGAAAGTCATACACAAAATAAAATCTCAAAAAAAATCTACTTGCTACGTTTTCTAGAATTTATAAAAATAGAAATAATTTTGATAATTGCTACTGACCTAAAAGCAAGACAAGTTTAGTCTGATTTAACTTCAGACAGCAGGACAAAAATGTGTCTGTCTTTTCATTAGGCGTATGTAAAGATTTGGTTTCAACTATAAATAACGTTGACCAAATTTATATGCTAGTTTTAGTGAAACTATAGGTTACACTTTATAACAAAAATGTGCAGTTTGAATAATAAGCACTTTCAAGGACTTTATACAGAAACCAAACACTTTCCAAACCTTGAAAACACTTAATTGAAACTTAAACATTTTTAAGAGATTTCAAGCCATATGAACAGTGAATTTAACATTAAAAAAAAGAATGAGTAGAAGAGAAAAGAAACATATTTAGTAAATGTTAATGCAACTTACTGCAAAGCTGCTCTATGGTGGCCCACTGCTCAGACTTCTTCCAGGTCTGTGCCAGCTCCTCATTGGACGTCTTCACTGCGTCCAGAAGAAGGCCAATACTGTCCTGCAATAAAGATAAAAGAAACTCATCTCCAGTGATTCAGAACACCAGAAAAAAGAGTTTTATGTTCTTCTCTTTGAGTTTCCAACAGGAAATGCAAATGTGATAAAACGTTTTACTGCATGTTTTCCAAAAGTTTTTCCAAATTACCCCAAAGATGCTAATGGGGTTTATTTCCAGATGCGACGAAAATCTGGCTTCAACCAAGCCCCACGTCACAAAATAAAAACAGCTAGAAAACGGGAAGAGTGACTGGGCTTTGGAGCATCGACTCACCCTCAGAGGCATGACTTCGTTGGTGACGAGGAAGAGGAGCAGATGGAAGTCTGACACGATATCCAGGAATGACGCGGAGGAGCACTGGGACAGGTACGTGGCTAAACTGTGAAAATCCTGCAAGCAAACATTCAAATTCACTAAGAAATTTCCTTCTAGGGCTTTTGAACCTTTCATGAGATGAAGTCACCAGACATCAGAACTGGCTGAGAAAGCAGAAAGCACTCACTTGTGTCTCTCCAAGGATGTCGCGGTTTTCAATTGGGAAGCGTTGTGTGGAGGTGAAGGTGTACTGAGGGTCCTTTGGGAAAGTTGTGGTTATCTAAAGAAAATATGTTTATTTAAACCATGTCAAAGACATGCAGTAATACACATAAAACAATAACACAAACACAAAGTGAGAAACAGAAAAGTGTCAAACTCACATCTATGATAAGGTACTCAACAGGAAGAGGTCGCGCTAGAAACGTGACATCGTTCCCAAATTTATCTTTGTCCTGTTGGGGGGGGGAGAGGGGGAGAGATATAAACGGAAACAAATTTACCATCTAAAATAAAACAAATCCTACCGCGTCTTCTGCAGTGGTTTGCTTGGCACCAATCGATGAGTCTCACCTTGTAGAAGACGTCTGGAACGTACTGCTCAGGGCTGGACTCCTTGGCGTAGCCAAGCTCAGGAGCGTCTTTGCAGGGCAGCAGACACTCGTCTCTCACCAGAGCCATGCACTGATTGGACACCTGGTAACCTTCAAAGTGGACCTGATTATCTGGACCACCTGCACACAGAACATGCATATAAAGAAAGGTCAATATTTTCAGAAGTGCTACCAAACATTTGTAATTCTCCTTACTCAAAACCACAAGATTCAAATTTCCTCAAAGCCAGTTTTATACAACAATTTTTTTAATACAAGCAAAAAACACCAGACCAAAGCCAACATGTTGCAAAAAAGTTGTTCACTCTTCTGTCTAAAAGAGCTTTTCAGCTGTAACTTAGTAAAAAAAAAAAAGGTTTTGGATACAGAAAAAGAAGAAAATGTATACACATTGTATTACTATACACAAAATCTAGGTAATTATCACAATGCAGGTTTGTTCCCAGGGGTTCATTCAAACAGACGAGAGGAGCTCGCTGCTGGCTCTGGACTAAGTTTATTCTGCATGTTTGAGTTAATTCTTTATTCTTTATCCATGAACAAAACACTGTAGTTCAAAGCTGTTGAAGGTTGATTTCCACTGGGGAAAGTAATTTGTTATTTTAAATTACTGTGCTCTTTTCAGGACATTTATTACAACTTTAACTTTCTGTGAACCATCAATCGTTAGCTTAGGAAAGGATCGGCTAAGCGAGTTTATAAAGCAAAACAGAGTAAGACTAAAAATGTGCCAAATACGTGAAACAATCGGAGCCAACTTTCAGCTTTTCTCAGCATAAAGGAGTAGCTAAAAGAGAGCAAATGGAAAATGCTGCAGAGGGAGAAGTGACTCCAAAAGATAACAAAGTTACTCCACAGAAGGTTTAGAAATGTTTCTAAAAAAAAAAAAAATTTGAAAATTGATCTGCTCTGCTTGTTGAGTCATATCTAACAAGAAGAGTAAGAAACTGGGATGAGTAGTTTACATTTACACCATTTTCAAGGCCATCAACATCAGTACTAAATGGTGAAATCATATTGCGTAAAATGATAAATAACAATCCATCTCTGACTGACCTAGCTTTAACGTTTCTATAACCTGTAATTAATTAGCAGCAATCCACATATTAAATTTTTTGTCATACTTAAATATCACAAAGTTGAAAAAAAATGGTAGGATTTATATATTATTTACCACTATTTAAAGGAAAAGTTAAGACGATGAATAAAAATAATCTAACCTGTCGCAACAACGGTCACAAACTTGGATCCAAAGTACCCGTCTCGAGACAACCTGCAGGGGTTTGAGTATTGGTTCTGGAAATATCCAGACATGATGCACTCCTCAGCACTCAGGTAAAAGGAGTCCTGTCAGATGTATGAGAACATTTTGATCAAACAGGAATACAGCAGCATCAGTCAGACACTCAGACCACCTTTAACTTGGGCCCATTCTCACCTGGTTTCTTGTGTAGCGGACAGTTCCTATCCTTGTGTCCTCAGACAACAGATCAGTGAAGATCCAGCCCACCTACGAAACACAGAGGAAAAACTGTAACATTTCCTTTGTTTTGGTAAACTAAACTAACAAAAGATATTAAGGTATGAAAATAATCACATTTCTGTTTCATTTTGACCAATATGTTACCAAACCATTCTCAATGTGTAGGTTCACAAACATGAAAAACTGACTCAAGTTATTGACGCAGACAAAAAACATCCACAGCTTCAGTCTATTAAGCTGCATAAAAATCCCTCATCCTCAGTGCATAAATTTAACTCACATTGTGTGCAGGAACTCTGAAATACAAAGGAGATACATGTTGCAACTGCAGCTTCCCAACACATCATCAGGTTTACTGTTTGGAGGAATAAGCATGTGATTCAGCAGGCTAAACTCTTCACTGTTTGAGACATCTTAACCCATTTAGAGAAAGCATAAAGGTGCCTTGAGCTCTGAGAGCAACACTTTCAGACACAGACCTGCTGCAGGAAAAACACACCCACCTTGCAGAGCCCCAGTTTGGCAGCGATTTCATCTACAGCTGCAGCTTTGGGATCCTCCAACAGTTCCAAACTGTTCTGGGTCGCACTCTGAAACGAAACAAAACAAAAGCAAAGTTAAACCTACTGAAAGGCAAATTAATATAATATGTAAGATTTATTGGGTGAGACTTTCACCTGTGGGGGCTCATAGATGGCCGCCACCTCAGCTCTGATGCCCAGCGGGATGTCTGTGTGCTCGGTGTACCGGCCGTATAGGTAGCCCATCCTCTGACTGCCTGTTTTCCTCCAGAAGTCCAGGAATCGGTCGGCGATGGTGTGGTTCTCAAACATGATGTTGTCTACATGTCTGTATTTCTGGAACAGACATTCAGAGAAGAGAGAATTGCTTTAAGGGCTGCATGTGGACTAGGGTTTAAATATCTGCCTAACATTATTTTAGAGCCTCTCGAAGGTTGGACCTAGTTTTATAATCTCTGAAGTGATGCCATCTTTATACACCCCTCACACTATTGTGTATCTGCCCTGCGTTTATTGGGAATTGGAAGATGCTCTCCAGTATCAGCTTTCTATTTGCCAAACACTAACACACGCAATCTGATCTTCAGTTATATCAGGCTTGTTTTGGTTGGGTGTGGTTTTTATTTCTGTTTTATTTATTGTTTTTTTGTTGTTGTGTTTTACTTTAAAATACCTTCCAGTTCCAGTGTGAAGGGCTCTGGGCAAAATCAAAAGTTTATTAGTCTTTAACATAGCAAACGTGCACTATTATGCCATCATCTATGTGTTACTTGAAAATGGTTTCAAAACAACAATATTATCATTTACTGAAACAATTTCTGGGACAATTTACCATCCAGTAAAATTTGTTACTGACAAATTTTACTGGATTACTCATGATTTTTTATGTGTCACAACTGTTACTGTATTTGATGCGTTGTTTGCAAACATTTAGATTTAACTAAACTTATAAGATTATTAAGCATCAGGTAACGAAAAGACCTGATCAAGACATCCAATAATGTGATCCCTTTGGCACTGGGTGGGGTGGCACACCTGTCTGTTCAGAGTGATGGCACTGGGCTGGCACTTGGTGCAGATCCCCTCAGGCCAGGGAGGATGACCCTCACATCCCGACTTTATCTTACAGCTGATGTTCTCCAAAGCTGCAAACTTCCCTCTGCGGGAAATCAGGACAGAGTTGGTCTCTCAAGTGGAGATCATGAACATTTCTGCTGGTAAAATGAAAAAAACAACAAACTTCTCACTTGTCAGCGCCACCGGTCAGCTTGCGAAGGTACGCGTGGAATGACATGTGCTTCACCGGTGGGTCGAGGTGGTTCAGGTAGTCTTCATCAAAAGGCTGGAAACACAGAGACCGCATCCTTCAGGATTAGTCATGTTAACACTTGATCCCATCAGGTTCAGGGAACTGATATAGAATGAAATTACCTCTAGCGGTACACAGTGCACACATTTTCCAAGGGCACCATGACGACATCTGAAAGAAGAATCAGGATTTATGAATTTTCTCCATTTCTGATTTTTGGTTTTAATCAGAGGTGCCCAAAGTGGATCCTCCAGGGCCGGCATCCTGCATGTTTTAGTTCTCTCCCTAGTTTAACGCACCTGGATCCAATGATGGCTCGTTAGAAGGCCTAAGAAGAACACTGACATGCTGAAAAGGTTGTTGGTACCACCAGCGAGAGAACTAAAACCTGCAGGATGCCGGCCCTCGAGGACCCACTTTGGGCACCCCTGGTTTAGATATTCGCAGCCGGTCGGCTTTCGGTCTTACAGCTGTGGGTCTTTGTTCCTGTAGATCTTGCCGTCTTGTTTGGCCAGATACTGATCAATCTGATCCTCCTGTACCTGTGGTGCCGAGGAGGACCGAGGGATCAACGAGGACGAAGACGAGGACGAAAAAGAGGACGAGATGGATGGCAGGGATGACGATGTGTGTGGGGTCGCCGTGTCCATTACCTCCCCTGAAGAAGAAGAGGAGGACGCAGAGGGGAACAGAAACAACATGTCCCCATGCCTGTAGTAAAAAAGGGATTAAACTTTGAAAGTGGTGAAGCATAAAAAAACCCAGCAGCATTTTAAAACATTTTCCACAACATTCACAAATGTAATTTCATGATAAACAGTTGGTTCCTGTACTTTTTTACTAACATAAAAATATAATAAAAGTAAAGTTTATCTGAAGATTACCATATAAACTCTACAAAACTTTTAGAAAAGGAAACTAAATAGTTTCCTTTTTGTTATCTCAATGTGCCAAACTCATGCTCATAAAATAGCCAGACCATTTTCATTTGGTTTAACTGCTACATTTTTAACTTTCTATTTATTCACGTGAACTCTGTTAGTTCTTGAAACCAAATGTATACTGATTGCGCTGTTTTCTTCTGTAAAACAATTCAGAAGAAAAACAATCGTCAAATTTGTTAATGGTGGCATTTTAGAGGAGAAATCTTTCCATAACTTGAGCTGAACTGAGAAACGCAAACTCTCGCGATCTTTAGTTTCCATGAACTTACTTGATCTTTAGCAGGTTGAGGGATTTGTTCTGAGACAGAACCTCTCCGGTCTTGTTGCGGTTTATATAAACTGAGAACCCGTTGGAATTGAACCCAAACTCTTTGGCCACCTGTGGGAGACAATATCTGTTATTACATACACATAAAATGTTCACATTCTTGATGTCTCACTTTCTAAAACACAGGTATCAAACTCATTTTCATTTTCGCCACATCAAGAGCATGAATGACTCAAAGGGCCGGATGTGGCAGAATGTATTGATAAACCTACCCATTAATCTGTTAAAATATTAATAAATAACCATTCCTTAATTTGATTAGTACTTCTTAAAGTTAGAGAATATTGAAAATCTTTTCACACTGATGTAATTTGGCAGAATGCAGATAAAAACAGCTCTGATTTCACTGATGATAAAACAATATTTAAAACCTAAATGTTATCTTCAGGGTTCTACGGAGGCAGGCTTCTAGAAAGGGGTCTGGAAACCAAGAATCCTGACCCACAAGTATCTCTTTGAACCTACCACAACGGCTCTTAATACTTTTATGCACCTTGTAATGATATAGGATCAACGAATGTTTAAAATGTAGCTGCAATAACAAGGTTTTTCCTTCTTTATTGTGCAATAATTGCATTTAATTGAACGTTATTACATTGAATTTTTGTTTTTTAGGTTTTAAATTAGGAGGGGTTTTTCCCACAACATCTTCCACAAATATCGAGATCTCACAGAAAAAAAAATTACTCAACCTTTTTTTAGATAAGATAAGATTTATTTGTCATTGTCATCAACAGATTACAACGAGATTGAGATTTGCTCGACTCGAGTTAAGATGCAGGTTATGTGTATATACGTAATATACCAAGATAAAGAAATGAATAGTACAAAATGAGAAATAAACTTAGACATCACATTTTACTTTAATTTAAAACCCCAAAAAAGAAATAAAGTGTTTCTTTAAAAAATTACAACAAAATTATATATTTATCTATATCTTTTTCACCCAACATTTTCTGGAAAACCTTGTTGCTGACTCTTGTTCTACAGTCTAGAGGGCCACATAAAAACATATGTTGTGCCAGATTTGGCCCCCGGGCTTTGAGTTTGACACGTTCTACGTGTTTTCCGAACATTAATAAATCATTCCACTAGTTCTGTAAAGACTAAACATCAGCCACTCATTCAAAGCAGATTAGCAGAGAGCTTCCTGGGATGAGAGCCACTCAGCTGGTTAATAGTCGCTCCGCTCTGACCTAATTAAACTACAGGAAGCTCAGAGCGCAGGAGGGCCTGCTGTATATCCCATTACAGGTAGAACAGCAGAAAGTCAGGCGGAGGCCGACTGGATGATGATTATTTAGGAATGACTGAAGTCTGACAGCTGATGAACCTTTGACACTAAACCTTTTCTAAAAATCTAAAAATCATTTCAAGAAACACCCAAATTGACACTTTAAACTGTTCTAACATGTATTATGAGTTAATTAGAAGCTTTCACAATCAATTTGAATATCTTTACAAGAAAGTGTGCAAGGGGTTCAGTAGATGTCAAAGCTGCAGAACTGACACTGTCTCTGCTCTGCTTCACATTCACAGGTTCGGTTTTGTTTTATCTGGCAGCTGATCGGCAGAAATTGAAACCCGTTCCTCCCATCGATCTGAACGCTACACCGTCCTGCTGCATCCCAGATACATGCATTTTTGATCAGGCGCTGCAGCAACGCTCTCCAACATCTTGATCTATTTTAGGTTTTACGAAACTAACGCTTCAAATGCAGCTATAATTATTCAACTTGGTGCTTTTGAGAGAAGTTTAAAAAAAGGAAAATGAGAAACAAGCAAACCCAGATTCAGGGCCAAATAAGTCATGTCTGAGTCATGTCTTAGCTAAAAAAAAAAAAAAAAGCAAGAAAGAAAAAAAAAAAAGCCTGTCCAACCACTGTGATGAAGTGTGGAAATATTCAGCACACAGAGTGGAAATTTTTCCCCACAAGGTACTTGTCAGTACTGGAAGCCTGTAGAGCTCAGAGGAGCAGTGCAGGACAGACCTGCTACGAGGCTTCCTGCTTTAAGAAAAAAAACAACAAAAAAAACAACAAGCGAATACAAAAAATACCAGAAAAGAAAACAAGTGGAGTTTCTTCAATACTTTTTCTTTGTGGGGTTTTATCTTTGTGATAAAAATGAAATCTGTGTTTGCAAAAGACAATCAAAAAAGTAATTTGTGCAAGGATCACACCCGTTTACCATCTATTGAGGTTTTTAATTTTATCCA
Source organism: Xiphophorus couchianus (assembly GCF_001444195.1). Classification (NCBI taxonomy): domain Eukaryota; kingdom Metazoa; phylum Chordata; class Actinopteri; order Cyprinodontiformes; family Poeciliidae; genus Xiphophorus; species Xiphophorus couchianus. The sequence continues at coordinate 11,641,905 of NC_040237.1, read as the reverse complement.
ATCGCTAACATTTACCAGTGACATATGCATTACGCCAGTTTGATGCTATTAAAGCTTACAGAAAACTGCCTGCGCTGTAAACAACCATCCTCCACTGTGAAGAGAGAGAAGTGCCGAGCCGAACAAGGCTGCCGTTAACGTTAAATCAATATTTGAGAGCGGGGCCAACACAGACTTAGCAGCTTCGTTCACTTTCTCTGCTGGCATTGCTAAAACTACAGACAGATTACAATTCCAAAGCAACGCAAAACAAATCTACGTCATTGTTCAAAACTTCTTCTGTTTCCAGTTGGAATTCTACCAGCGAAATTCACTACAATGTGAGAAAGTTCAGACGGAGCAGTGAAGGCAGATGAGAATCAAGTAGAATTGCGTGGGAAAGTCAAGGCCAGGCTACACGAGATCTGACTCTGTTGCTTACGTTATCGCCACCCGCTTTCTTAAGAAGGCTGAAAGCAACAGTCTCATCTGACAAAATAAACATTTGTTTACATTTCCAGCTAAACACAATCTGTTTGGATTAATGTTTCATACTGTGGGTTTAAAAAAAAAATCTTAAAAAGCTGGTTGCATCCTGTCACCAGGCTTTAGATCTTCGATTTGTCTTCCTTTAAACCCGACTATCATGTTAGAGACGGATTTGAGTAAAACAAAAAGAGAACAGTTGCTGTAAGTTTTCCCGACAAAATCCTCAAATCCTAACAAATCTTGTTAGCATTTTTCATATTTATGTAACATAACTGTAAAGAGATCGTGCTTGGCCTTTTCATCCTTGGAGAACTTCTTTAAGAATCGCCTTCTTAGTGCAAAAGTAACATAATAAGGTTCGATTATTTGTTATAAATTCAATTACACACATGGGAATAACAGCTCTATAACAAGCTGATGAACATAACTTTTTAAATCATCCATCCATCCATTTTCTAACACCCTTGTCCCTAGTGGGGTCAGGAGGTGCTAGTGCCTATCTCCAGCTACGTTCCAGGCGGGAGGCGGGGTACACCCTGGACAGGTCGCCAGTCTGTCACAGGGCAACACAGAGACAGACAGGACAAACAACCATGCACACACACACTCATACCTAGGGAGAATTTAGAGAGACCAATTAACCTGACCGTCATGTTGTGGACTGTGGGAGGAAGCCGGAGTACCCGGAGAGAACTCAAGCATGCACAGGGAGAACATGCAAACTGTGCAGAAAGACCCCGGGCCGGGAATCGACCCCAGGACGTTCTTGCTGCAAGACAACAGCTCTACCAACTGCGCCACTGTGCAGCCCACTTTTCTTTTCTTTTAACTTTTTAAATTATATAGTTTAGAATACTTTTGCAGGTGTCGGTTCATGACGACGTCGGAGATGATTCATCACTGCTATGACCACCGACGATTCAACATGATTTTTTTTTTAACCATCTACTCACAGTAAAATGTGACTATATGATCCCAATAAGTAATACCTATCAGCAGGAAGTTTCTCAGTTTCTATGATTTGATCAGTGGTTATAATCTGTCATATTTTGGCCCAAACATTACTCAGACCCACAATCTGCAAATAAACTGTAATACAAATCCAGAATTTTCTGTTCATCTCACTAAATAAATAACCAAAATGCTTTAACTGATGTACGACGGTAGAGTTAATGAAACTGAAATAGTTTATCAACCAGAATGAGCTGGTGAAAAGATGAACATTTTGCTTGGTTTTCTCTTTGTGTAGACAAACTGCTGTGTGATGCTGTGTGCTGTTGCATGTTAATGCTAAATACCTAGGTTTAAAATAGAAAACTCCCCTTTTAAAGCCAATGAAATTATCCATCATGCCTCTAGGTGATATGTGCATTGTGTAAATCAGCTGTGCTCCTGCCCCACTTGTTGCTGTGAAGTGGAACCTAAAGAACGTCCACCCATTACTATCAATGAGGTCATGCTTAGAAACAAAACTATATTGCTTGTATGTCCGCTAAGAAAACAGCTGCAAATAGCCCCGTTTATTAATTGTGTAATATCAGCTTTTTACACTCTGTATTATTTAATAAAGAGCAGAAAAGCTAAATGCTACTAACTATGCTTACTTAAATCTTAATAAACGTAGCAAGTGTTCACTCTTGTGTTCAGGTCTACGTTTTGAATCAAACAAATATTACAACAGCAACCCTGCTAAAAGTTGGATTCTTTTGCAGCAAAAGGAGTAATTGTAGTTTATGCTATAAATAAATGCAGTTTGGTTGACTGGAAAGAAATGGAGGGTGGTTTAAAATCACACTGGCTTCATGTAAATGAGTAGAAACAAATAAGGGCTCATCTCTTTTTTGACTTGGAAGAGTAGAGCACACTACACATGTGATTGTTTTATATCTGCACTCTGTACCTTTTTCAGAAAAGTAGCCGCTGTCTCCCTCTTGGTGGAAGGGATTTTCTTCATCCCATCTGGGGACTGCACCCTGATTATCTGCATAATCAAACATAGAGGTTAATTCACTTATTGGTGCAATGTTGACTTTTAGAAAGCATCTGCAATTGTTTATGAACTAAAGCCCCCCCATGTCAGTTTGTCTCCCCTTGGTCGCCAATAAAGCATAGACTTTTCTCCCCCTCACTACACTGGAGTCACAACATTTGCACAATGACAGTGCAAAAAAAATGGCGTTAATACTACTAATGGCCATGAAACCACATGTTTGTCACAAACACGATATTGTCCTTAAATTTCACTACTTCTGTTTCTGCTCATCTGCGCTGGCTTAATTTAAACCAACAGATCAGTTAGCCTCTTCTAAATCCACAAGCAGATTCCTGCTAATGTACAACTAAAGGGGCTAAATACATAAAACTGTGACTCGTGTGTTTCTATTATATATATATATATATATATCAGTCTTTGAAGTTTTCATATAAACAGCGGTCATTTCTTTTACTCGGATGTACTAAGAGGAGCTAAGTTTAGGCAGTGAGTTGAGCAGGCCGCAGCCACTCTGTGCTAAGGTTAGCTGACGAAGCTAATTCTGCTGCCTCATCGCTCCGGACTCTAGCCGTTAAACGCACCAAGCCGTCCAGATACTTACAATGTTATCGCCCATGACGCCCGACTCGGAGCTCCAGGTGGACACCGCTGCGCTGCGACACGGTTACTGCAAAAGTCACGAAGCGTCACTGAATAGCAGTCAGCGAAACTCCATCACAGAGCTCAAACACCGGTGTTACACACATAAGTGCCCGACGGTTTACGCCAAAACACAGCGTAGCTACGCTTCAGCCGCATACGATGCCGCCATCTTGAGCAGGGCAAGTTAGGGCAGTTTGATGACCTGCTAAATAGTCAGGCCATCATATTTGAACGTACATTATTTGTTTCTACTGTAATTAATGTAAAAGTGGAACATTTCTACACCTTTTCATGTCAAAAGTTTATGCTTTCCTGAGTCAAACTAAGTGCCTTTTTAGTCCATTCTTTAACCAAGATAATCTATTATTTTAATAAAGGAAAAAGTCTCAAAATATATTGAGTGTTTATTTAAAAAAACATAAAACCATTTAAATAATTAAAATATATGACATTACAAATTAGCTATGGGATCAAAATCACGCTGAACTCTTCGAACTAATTACTTATCAGACCATCGAAAAAATTCTAATAAAATACTTTTTTCCCCTCACTAATCCATAATTTGAAAGGCAATGTTTTATTTTAAAAAAATGAAATGTCTCCAAAAATGTTGTGTTTATAACACAGTACAACGACGTCACACGTCACCCATAAAGCATCGCGAGAACATCCGCCATATTGTTGGAAATGCAAACCTGTAAACACAAAAGGCTTGTCTGAAGAAAACTCCAAAAAATTAGTGCTATGAAGACAATTCACGTCAAAACGGTATAAGAAATGAAGCATGGCAAAGTTAAGCAGTGCAGATGGATAAAAAGAAGCACGACGGCAAATGATTGAAAAGAAAATTTCCTTCTCCAGGTGAGTCTGCAGATACAATCACGCCGACTGGCTCAGCCAGAAGTCATTAAGCTTCTCTTCATGAATCATGTGTTTGAATGCACTGTCCGCAATTTTAGATGATGCATGTTTTCTTTTAAGCTTACTAAAGTGTTAGAATGGGGTGAAGAGGTTTATTTCTTCCTGTTCGTAATGTCCCAACAGCTCCCCTCTCTGATCAAAAATGTAAGGCAATAAATTATTTAAACTGAACACAGAATAGCTGAACAAACAAAAAGCATATCTCAAGTTATTATCATGTCACATATAGTTAGGTAAATAATAAAAATTTAAATTAGAATATAATTATTAAGAGAAATTGTTGCCCTTTTTAATGCTCATAATCTTTACTCACATTCACACCAGCCTTTAAAAACACCCAACCCACCAACCTTCTTGAGATCAAGAAATAAGATAAAAATGTAATTTGTTTTCACAATAACAAGTTTCATTTAAAGTTTACCTGACTCTGGATTAAAATCTCACTTTTCATCCCGTTGAACAGGTAAAAGAAGATGGCTGACGCACAGTGTGATAACAGTGGAATCTCAAAGTCAGCGGAGAGAGCGTCTGTGTTTGGCGAAGAAAACACCAGATCTTCACATGAAGGTGACTATCTTCTGTCTGAGTTGAGCAGAAATTTGTAAAAGAAAAGCAAACTTCCACTGAATGAACACCTGGAGGCTAAATGTCCAGTAATTTGTCAAAAGAGCTACAGTTATTCCAAGAAACATCAGCCATTGTTAACTAGCGAAGACAAAGAAACCATAATTATCTGGAAATATTTGTTTCTAAGAAACATGCAATGCCTTACACTTATGGGTTCCTCAATGGACTCCTCCAGTATGTGTAAAAAAGCCTAAAAATAATAATTATTTTTATTTTGTTTTGGCAAATAAAATATTAGATGAAATCCATGAGGTTGTAGCAATCAGAGAGAAGACGATTTATATTTTTACCCACTAGTTAGTTGCCAAAGTAATGTCAAACTCTTTTTTAAGCCTTTTCTGTTGTATTGTAGAACTAGGCTTTAAACTTGGAAAAAAATAAATGTATATAATTGCAAATTTTCTGCAGAAACCTGTTTGGGTGAGGATGGGCCTTAAGTTGGGTTTTCCTTGGGGTCCAGGAGAGTAAAAATAAGCAGTTGCAGAGATGAGGTGTTATGTAAATTTGAATATTTGTAAGCTAGCTCGCTGTATGAATGCCATGCAGCAAAACGGGAAGAGCTGCAGATTCTGAAAGCAATTTGTATGCATTTATTTTTCCAGAGAGCTGTTTGTCTGAATAAAACCAAAGAATCACTCCTCTTTTAACTCTGTGACTGTTCCTCTTCTTCCACTTCAGCAGGACTAAACTTTCGTATCTTAAACACAACATTCAAATTCAGTCACTCATTGTTGATTTAAGCAGTTTATTGTTATTACAACATAAATATTTCTGTCATTGCAAAATCCCAGTTGATCCTCAAATCCATGTGTCTCCTGAAGGGGATCAGCAGATGTTGGTGGTTAAGGAAGAAGTTCCTGATCTGTGGAGCTCTAGTTTGGACCAGCAGAATCCAATGCTGTTCCAGGTGAAGTGTGAAGACTGGAAAAAGTTTAATGATCCGGATAGAGAGCTGCTTATTGAGCAGAAAGAGCCCGACAACACCGATTTTAAATTCACTGTTGTTAAGGTGAAGATTGAAGAGGACGATGAGAACCTTCTCTCATCAGAGCGTCAACACATCAAATCGGAAGACAACAGGAAGGCAGAATCTCCACCCAGCTGCTCACCTGAACAGATGGGAACAGGAACTGGCAGAGAGGACAGCAGAGGACCAGAAGCAGACAGAAATACTGAGTGGTTAAATCCAAACACTGACAAAAATGCTTCCACCTCTTCAGAGACTGAAGTCAGTGGTGAGGATGATGATGATGATGATGATGATGATGGATGTGATGATACTCCGTCAGGTTCTGGATCGGAACAGGAAGACAGTGACGAAGACTGGGAGGAGACCAGGACACATCAGCGAGGAGGAAAGTCCTCCAGTTACTTGGATGATGCAAACCTTTCTAAAACAGAGCAAAATTCAGATTCACAAAAAGTCCTCAATGAGAATAAAGTGTTTGTGTGTGACGATTGTGGTAAACCATTTTACTATCTGTATCACCTCAAGCGTCACATGGCCCACCACAAAGGAGAGAAACCATTTCAATGTGACGAATGTGGTAAAAAGTTCACTTTGAGGGGAAATCTGAACCAACACTTGACGATTCATAATGGAGAAAAACCTTTTGCCTGCAACCTCTGCGACAGACGCTTCAGACTGAGCAGCCTTCTTCAATCACACGTAGTAACACATGTAGGGGTGAAAGCCTTTACCTGCCAGCATTGTGGAGAAAGATTTACTCGAGAGGGAGCTCTGAAGAGACATGTTGTACGGCACACCAGCGTGAAACCATTTGCTTGTACTATATGCGATAAACAATTCTACAGAAAGCCCGATTTAAAGTGTCACATGCCAATTCACTCGAGAGAACAGAGAGTCAGCTCTGCACCGAGGAACTTTGCTTGTGACGAATGTGGAAAAAGATTTATCCACAAGTGCCATGTAACAAGACACATGATCACCCACACTAGAGAAAAAAACTTCAGCTGTGACGTTTGTGGTTTGATGTTTAAGTGGCAGAGCGCTTTAAAGAGACACGAAAAGAAATTTCACAACCAGTAGAAACTGCTCAGATATCTTGGCTCATTAATGTGTTTATTAGGACGAGTTTAATTGTGGGAATCTTGTCGCTGAGTGATAATATCATTGCTAAATTACCTCCAGTGTATGCCGTACTTTTTACTCATTTGATATTTATCCAAGTCTAAGTATGGAAAGAATGAAAATAATTATGGGAAATTGAGTACAATTATTAATTAGACCGTAGACTTATTCTTATACAAAGAACAAAATCTGTAGAATCAGTAGAAATCAATGGCTTCTTGCTTTATTTGTCTTTAAGAAGTATTCTTTGTCTTTGAATAGAAACATCTCGATTTAAATAGTAAACAAAGATATTAATTGATTTGCTTGTGAAGGATGTTATTCATTTATTTGACTAGGTTTTACCCTAAATAATGTCTCTTCCTTTAGTTGTTCTCATAAGACTTTAGGATTAAGCCACATTGTTTAAAAAACCTGAAGGATATCAAAACCTTTTGACATCATTGTTATTGCAGAAGGAGGTCCTTGAAACATGCAGAATAAGTGATTACAGGTCATTGGGCAAGAAATTATGAAATATTTTCTAAATGGTTTCTTACATTATGTGTTGAATGCAGTGGTAACTTTGTTTTTCTTTGTTTACACACAAATAGGTGATAATCTGTCACATGATTTAATTAGAAGTTTAAGTCTGTACCTAAAAATATGAGGACAAACACTGTGCCTGAAACTATAATAATTAATAAAGCCTTTTATAGGACTTTTGTTGTGTGTGCTTATTGAGTCGTTGTTTCTCCTCAGAGGTTCAATTAAATTCAGTTTCAGTGGTAATTCACAACAAATGTAATCTCAAGACACCACAAAAGACCGATCCAATTTAAATCCAGAAGTGATATGAATTCAAATTAAAAAAGACTTTATTGATCACAAAGGAAAGTTAAATAAATTAATATAAATCCAATCACATGAAGAGTTTTAAATTGAATTTTGGACATTTTGGTTGGATCTCAGTTATAATGCAAAGTCAGCTGACAGCGTTAGTTTATTTTTTATCCTGGAGGCTAAGTTAATTAAATAAGTGACAAGTAAGTCAGTCGCTTCATATTTTCTTCACTCAAGATGTAGCCGACCAGAATCAGGATGGGAATCACCTACAATGTTGTTTGTGGGCTTGACATTTTTTTCTCAGTCAGATTTTGTGACTTTCTAAAACGCATTTAAATTTATATAAACTTCCAACTGACAGCTGTCACAGTTTTACCAACTTAAAAAAATATATACTATTGCTAATATCAGAAGCCACTCTTGTCACACTAGTTTAAAGTATCTGACTGGGAGTAATCATCTTTTTCTTTTTTTTTTTTACCTCACCCTGAGTTGATTTACCTTCATAATAGAGCGCTATAATTTTTTCTTTGTTTCAATTAACAATTCACTGTTTCATGTCAATCAGCCAGCTTTGGCAGCTAATTATTGTTTTAGCAACAGACCCAGTTGTGCTATATATCTTGTGCTTTTGGTTATTTTTAAACACACCTTAGAGTCTAATTTCAGATTTTTATCAACACAGGGGAGGTCTTTTTTTTTTAACTTAATTTAAAATTAGATGCACAATTTTCTACAATACCTTGTAGAAAAAAACCTAGAGTATGTTTGACAAATTCATAATGTTGAACGTTTAAGAAGAATACATAAAACTATTTTAGTCTCCAATGTTTTTAGTTAGAAAGTAAAATTGACTTCATTCTTTTTCTTTAACTTTAAACAAAGTAAGCACAAACAAGTAAGGCAGTTACAATAGTGCAACTCTGTAGAGGGCATAGTAGAGCCAGATTTCAAATGGAAATACAAAATAATATTGATAAAGAAAAAAAAATAAAGTAAGAACTAAAATAGCAACAAGGGGATTCATATGTTAGGAATAATATACATCGGTAGGCAATCCCATTAATAATTCAGTAAGGTATTCATATGATTCAATACATTTCAGAGATTTCAAATATAACTGGAATTCAGATTTAAATTTTTTTTTAAACTGGTGATGATCTCAGCAGTCTTTGTTTATGAATAAAGTATTTTGCCAAACAAAATAATAGGAGCAGTGTATATATACACTGCTCCTATTATTGAGCTCCTATTATTTTTTGAGCAGTGTATATATACACTGCTCAAAAAAATAAAGGGAACACTTAAACAGGTGTTTCACACTTAAAGTGTTCCCTTTATTTTTTTGAGCAGTATATATATATATATATATATATATATATATATATATAACCATTAATCTATTATCTTACATATTTATCCTGGTGGGGTTGCAAGAGGTGTTGGTGACTATTTCCAGCAATCAGCAGGTGAGAGATGGGATACAAACAAGACAAACAACCATGCACACACAGACTGTGGGAGGAAGCCGGAATACCTGGAGAGATCCCACACATGCACAGGGAGAGTACGTTTGGATTGGTGTTCGCGACGGTGATTGAGAGTAGCATATCAATCTTTTTTTATATAGATACTAGTTAAATAATTTCATTTGAATTATTTTATTGTGAAAATGTAATGTTTGAAAGCGGAAATTGTCATCCGAGTCTGCGCTTTACTCGTCATTCATTGGTTAGTAAGTAGGAAGATACTGAATGTAAAAAGGAAAACTTGACTGGGCAGGTCCAGACAGAAAAAACGTCTTATTGTTTGTTGTGAATGTCTCAGTCTGTCTCTCAGAAAGTCTTCACGAAAACCCTTCCTCAACATTTATTTTTAAATCGCCGGTTATCTGTAGCTTCCTATACAGAATGTATTTAGCCTTTATTGGCAAAGTGGCTGAACTGTTAGCCACCGTGGAGCTAACCCAGCTAATAGTAGGGAGTTAATCAGTGTTTCCAACGTGAAAGCCTGCAGAAGTTCATGGTTTAGAGCTACACATTACGAGTTTGTGACACTGTGTGAGGAAAGACCACGCCGTCTGCGGACACCTCCTCTAACACCGTTGTTAGAGGAGGTGAGGATCGAGAGACTGGAGAAAGTTAGAAAGTGGACCCAGAACTATTGACCAAGGTATGAGACTCTACACTGCAGCTTCAGCTCTGCTGCAGTTTATATTTTCTCTTAATATAATCCACTTAATCAGATGCTGATTGGTGTCTGATTCCAGTAGAAAAACTGAAGATCCGGGTTCTATGGCTGAAACTTTGACCTAGGCTGAAGACAAATATTGCGTAAAATCCCAGGTGGAGTGAGGATGACTGAGATGATGAAGGTTGAAGCAGATGAACCTGGAGGGTTCAGCTTGGAGCCTCCCATACCTGCAGCATCCACATCAGAACTGGAGGGGGAAACGCAAGACAGCAAGGATCTCAGTAAGTTTTCTATGATTAAAAAGCAGCTGTTGAATTGTGGTAAAGAGTATAAACGAACATCAAATCCCCAGCCAATATAATAAAATAAATCTAGTTATTGCATCAGTCAATTCACCACAGGCAGAGTACATTCTGAACAGGTTCATCATGGGTCCTTTTCCATAATCTAACATCAGATATGATTTCTAACCACTTTGTCAGCAAAATAAATTGAAGTTTAATTTTGGCTGTGTTTGTTTAAATAAGAGGATGGAATATAAAGCATACCAGTGGGGAAAAAAATCAAACAACAGTTAAGAAGAAGAAAAAAAAAACAAAATTATGCATACAGCACTGACATTTCAGATACATTTTCAATGACCATATATATATATATATATATATATATATATATATATACAGTATATATTAATCTATTATCTTACATATTTATCCTGGTGGGGTTGCAAGAGGTGCTGGTGTCTATTTCCAGCAATCAGCAGGTGAGAGATGGGATACAAACAAGGACTGCAGGCTACATTGTGTAGGAGGAGATGCAGAGAACTCACTGGCACTTACCACATTACAATTTGAATAAAACCACTTCGTTTCATGCCTTTGTTGAAAATTAGTGTTGAATAATTGCTTGTGGTATAAAATTTTCAGATAATTGCATTTATTAAAAAAACAAACAAACAAACAAAAAAACTTTCCAAACCGTTTTGGACCTAACTAAGTGTTCCCCTTGTTAAATCATGAATTAACTGTGATTAACCTCGTTGTTTGAATCGCTGTGTTCAGTTTCAGGAAACACACACAGGCCTGATTACTGCCAGATTTGTAGAAAGAGAAATCGCTTGCTCAGGGCCTGTCTGGCAACATGTAGCACAATGCATCATGTCCCAGTCTGAAAAAATTCATAAGCGGATAAGACACAAAGTCACTGACATCTTTGAGTCTGGAACAGCTTAAAAAGCCATTTCTAAGACTTTGGGACTCCAGGGAACCAGAGAGAAAACATGGAAAAGTGGTTAAGCTTCCCTTGAGAGACCGGCCAAACATAATTACTTCAAGACCACACTGATTACTCATCCAGTACCTCACAAAAAACCCAGAACAGCAGTTATAAGATTATAGGCCTGTCTTACCTCACTTAAAGTCAGAGTTCATGATTCGTCATTAAGAAAGACAGTGGGTAAATCCTTAACAGAGTTCTAAGAGAAGATCCACTCTTCACAAAAACAAAGAGTTAATGGCTGGCCTCACAGTGAACAAACAATGTGTATTTTTAAGATTTCCAAGCCTTTTGCGAAAGGTTTCTTTGAACTGAGACAAAAAGGGGAAATTTTAAAACTAATAGAGCTGTTACAGATTATCGCAAATGCTTAATGCCAGTTGTTCCCAAGTGTGGCACAACCAGTTATTAGATCTTGAGGGCAGCCTAGAGATCAAGATAATTTTTGGCAGATTTTGGATAAGCTGTCTGCTTTTTTTTCCTCAGCAGTGATTTTTACTCTGGCACTCTCCATTGGATAATTTTTTTTTCTTTTATTAACTCACAGACTTGACCTTGAAACAATTGAGGCCTGACATGCTTTAGATGTTTTTCTGGCCTCTCGGATGAGTCATCACTGCGCTCCAGGAGCAATTACGGTAGGCCAGCCTTTCCAGGGAAGGTTCACTGCTGTCGCATGTTTTCTCCATTCTTGGATAACGGCTCTCACTGTGGTTCAGTGGAGTCTTACAAATAGCTTTTTACCCTTTTCCAGACTGATAAGAAATAATCAACGTTTTTTTCTCATGTACTCCAGGGTTTCTTTAGATTTGGATATGTGTTGCTTTTTGATATTTATTTTAGGCTACATAGAGCCATCAAACAGGTTTTTGAATTTTGGTCCTGCAGATCTGGTAATAATCAGGCCTGGGCGTGGTTAAAGAAACTGAACTCAGCTTTCCAAACATTGTGGTTAGCTGGTTTCCAAGGTTAGCTGGTCCCCCCTCCCCTCACACACACACACGCACACACTGTGAGCAAAAGCTGTTTTTGTGACAATTATTATAAAAGCGGAATAAAATCTTATTTTATTCCACATGTTTGATGCCTATTTAGATCAAGAACAGAACCACTGATGAAAATTTGTCTTTTGGATAAATAGTTCATTACATATCTGAGCAAACCTGCCTTTGTTAATAAATGCAGATACTTTTCTCCATTGTTTCATAGTTTGCAGGCAGTTACTGTCAGTGTGTGTTTCTTTGCTCCCAGTCCAGACGGTGGTGATAAAAGAAGAGTTTGTTCATGACTGGAGCTCCAGTTCTGACCAACAGGATTCAGAGACACTTGACATAAAGGAGGAAGAGGAAGAACTGTGGATCAGCCAGGAGGAAGAGCAACTTGTCGTGAAGGTTGAAGATGTAGAAAAATCCCAGTTGTGTGAACTTGATGGAATCAAACCTCTTGCCGACAGAGAGACAGTAGCTCCAACCAGCAGCTCTGCTGATCTGTTGGAAACGGATCCTGATGGAGATGACTGTGGAGGAGCAGACGCAGACTGGAGCCCAGAACCTTTTTGTTCTTTTCAACAAAGTGACATGACTGTTCACAAAAGAGGTAAAAGGTCTAAACTGTGTTCTGGCCTTATGGCTCAGATTGAAGTCCATGCAGGAGAGAAGCCTTTTGGCTGTGTTTTTTGTGGCAAGAGATTCAAGCATAAAACGTCGGTTAAATTACACACGATGACTCACACTGGAATAAGAGAACATAGCTGTGATCTTTGTGGTAAAGGATTCAAAGAAAAACGTTTTCTTCAGACGCATATGAGACTCCACACTGGAGAGAAGCCGTTTGCATGTAATGTTTGTGATAGAAGGTTTCATGCAAAGAAGTTTCTTAAAACTCACCTGGTGGTTCATTCAGAAGAAAAACCCTTTTCCTGTGATATTTGTGGTACAAGATTTAAGATAAAGGAATGTCTTAAAAAGCACATTAGAATCCACACAACAGATAGACCATTTGTTTGTGGTGTTTGCAATAAACGGTTTTCATTACAAGAGACACTAAAGAGTCACATGCGTGTTCATACAGGAGAGAAGCCGTTTATTTGTAGTGTTTGCAGCAAAGGCTTTTCACGAAAAGAAAGTCTAAAAGGGCACATGCGTGTTCATACAGGAGAGAAACCATTTATTTGTAGTGTTTGTGATAAAGGATTTTCACGACAAGTCTACCTGAGAAAGCATGTGATGGTTCACACGGCACCATTTAGCTGTAGTGATTGTGATAAACTTTTTGTGGATGAAATACAGTTAAAGCGACATGTGAGGCTCCACACAGAGGAGAGGCCATTTGGTTGTGAAGTCTGTAAAAGCAGGTTTAATCAAAAGCGTCATCTTGAAAATCACATGAAAGGCCATTCAGGAGAAAAACCGTTTGTTTGTAGTCTTTGCAGTAAAGCATTTTCACAACAGGTATCTCTCAATAGACACATGCGTGTTCACACAAAAGAGAAACCATTTGTGTGTAGCGTTTGCAGTAAAGCGTTTTCACAACAAGGAAACCTAAAGAGACATATGAGTGTTCACGAGGGCTGCGACTTGATTCAGACATGATTTAGTTTTTAGAATTATTGACTAATGTGGGAATATATTCTGAATAATTTCTGGTAGCACACCTACTCCTCTCTTTACCAGTGCATATTTGACACAACTCCCTCCACTCTGAAAAGCATTGAATTTCTTGCTCATATAAAGTCTTTTGATTCTGAAAACGTTGGCTTATGGGATGAATTGGCACTTTATAAATAAACTGAATCAAACTCTCCAGCTGCCTTTAAGCCTTATTTAATTGTGTTTGTGGAGGTTCTGCCCCCCTATGGACCTTTCCACACCAGTGGGCCTTAAATGGGGATAAGTCTTTATATATTATTTAACCCAAGCTCTGTGACAGGAGACTCCTGCTGTATATACTAAATAAATGTATTTATAAATGTTTTTGCCTTTCCAATATTTTGTATATTGGTAATATTTTTCTACTTTTTTGTCAAGATTTTGAGAGCAAAGGAGTTTGAAAGTAATAGATATGAATATCCAGTTAAAAGCAAGTGTTACTTGTATAAAACTGAAAGTGGAACTTTGTTACCAGACACTTGCTGGGTGAGTTTTCTTTTTTATTTTATTTGAATAGACCCTTTAAGAATCATCCTCTAAAAGTAAATTAAAATATTACTGTAATCTCTTGGTTGTAACTCTCGAGGTATGCCTGGGTTATTAATTTGTGAACATTTCACTAACAGTCAACAGTTTTGCTAATGTTTGAAGCTTCTGCATGTCTTTCACTCCTAAATTAATGGTGAATTAATTATGTTTTTCACTCATTTGTTGTTAAAGTTACATTTTTATGGTGCTGCAGATCAATGAAGTCCTACCATTGATATTTTTCTGTCCTTCTTGTTTTGTTATTACGTCGATTTTTGGAGAAATGTTTAACAACTTACCACTAAACCTTCCCATACTAAAGTGTAAAGACGTTTTTGTGTATGTGTCTGTCTGTACTTGTATATACAACACATACAGGACCAATTTCACAATACAACAAAGGGTGCTCATTTGTGGAAAGTGAGGACTTTTTCCTGGTTTGGTGCTAGGAAGAGACAAGACTTGGGGAGGATTACTGTGTAAGGCATAAATGCAGTTACTAAAATAAATGGAAGTCAATACAAAACCCTCAGTTTGCATAGATGTACAAGTGTGTTTGTGTGATCTGTACTAAAAGTATATGCTGTATAGTAGTACAAATCAAGCAGTAAAAATGTGTTTAAAACCTATTTAATAAATATATATGAAAGCTGCCTTTTAAACTGCATTGTGTTATTTTTTTTAATACGTATAACCAAAGTGCTGTACAAAAATAAGACAAATTAAAGACATAAGACTCTAATTTAACATAAAACATTCATGAAATAAAGATAAAGCTTAGTGTTTATAAGCTGGACCTATTTTTACTGTAAGGTGACTTACCCTTTCTTATAAACTGATGCAATATAAATGACAACTAATTAAATATTTATGTTTATGTTTAGAACAATTACAAATGGTAATTTAATAACTAATTTTATTAAGATTTGTTTAATTCTGAAAACCTGATAATTGTAAGAGGAAGTAGTTTTTTTGAATCGGAGCTTTACTTGTCACTCATTGGTCAGCATGGAGAAAGTAACCGGATGTGACGACGCTACATTTGTAGGCTGCTTCCTAACTGAAGAAAAGCTTTTTCAGTTCTACATAAAATTAGTGCGTAACTGAGGTTGTACACTCTTGACTCGGCCGTTTTTATGAGGATTTCAGTTCTGCTTTAAACCACTGCTATCATTTACCCAGCATTTTCTTTACAGAATATAATTAGCCTTCAATAGCAAAGCGACGTGACTTTTTCCAGCGGGGAGCTAACGCGGCTAACAGTGGAGACCTAATCTATTTTTTTTTTACGTCAAAGCTTTTAATGTCCATTATTTAGTGCAAGGAGACCAGTTACAGAGTGGACCCAGCACTACCGATCAAGGTATCGGACTCTGCTCTGCAGCATCGCTACAGCTCTGCTACGGTTCGCATTTTTTTATCAATACACTTTATTTGATCAGATTCTGATTTGTGTCTTGTTCCAGTTTCAGGTTCTATGGCTGGAACCTTGACCCAGTTGAAGATGTGAAGGCTGCAAACAAGAATTTTGAAAAGAAAAATCCAGAGTAAGCAAATGCTGACTATAACGGTACCGTAAATAATTTAAAAATGATTTCCACATTAGAGAGGTAGATTTACCTAAAGGCGCGATGACTAATGTCCCTGAATGCAGTGCAATGGTGTAAATATTGGTTTGGTGTAGAAAAGTTTTAACTTAATATTCACGTATTGTGCTTCCACGGGAAAATGTTAAATGTACTGTTATTTAAATATGGCAGGTGTTTAAATAACATTGGCTTTTTACAAAAACAGCTTCACATTTCTGGAAGTACCTCCAGCTGTGTCCTGAAGAACATTTTAGTAGGTTTCTGGTTAAGATACTCTTTACAGACAAAGAAACTTGTAGAAGTTGAAATATTAACATCTTAAGTATTAGAAATGTAACTAGCATTTAGTGATGCAATAAGCCTCAACATGTAATTAGCTTTAATAAAAAAAAATGTTTTACCAGTCACACAAATTTGTTGTAGATGAGATTTTCATACAGCTATCAGTAAAGGTTCAATTATCAATCCAATGTATTGAAATATAATAAAAAATGAATAAGTCTGCGAGGTTTCAGTTCACCTGCCAGCCTAACTTATTAGCTGGTCTCATGCTGCCATCTAGTGGTTATAGACACTTTCTGCAGCATGCTTATCTTTTTGTTTTAATGTCAAACCTGGCCGTTGCCTTCCTATGCAATGCCACTTGAAGAAAAAAGTCTTGCTTTCAGGTTTTGGATGAAGGAAATGGCATAATACAAGGGGATGGGTTTACTGATATCTTTACACTACGACATATCTTAAAAGAAAAAGTGTTTCTCCTACTTCCTTCTGTTAAAATTTCAAGACTTTTGTGATATTTTACTTGTAAATGAACCAGAAGTAATTCTAAATGTCCATGTGTTTGTCAGTGTTCCCTGTCCACCAGAACTTCAGTTTGGACCAGCACACACTAGAACTTCTCCAGATAAAGGAGGAACAGGAGGAACTGTGGATCACTCACACAAGAGGGCAACCTACTGTGAAGGGGGAAGATGATGAGAAACCTCAGTTGTCAGAGCTTCATCACATTAAAACTGAAGACAATAGAGAGACTGAAGCTTCAGCCAGCAGCTCAGCTGAACTGATGAAAACAGAACTTGGAGAGGAGTGTGGGGGACCAGAACCATATTCGAAATGCTGCCTTGAGTTAAAAACTGATGAAATTACTTCGGATTCTTCTGTGACTGATATCACTGATGATGATGATGATTGGCACGGTCCTTTGTCAGGTTCTGATCCTAACACAGGATCAGAACCCCACTATAAGGATCAGAGTCTCAATATTCAGAAGACCACAAAACCCCAGTCAGAGTCTGCTAAAACATTTGTCTCCAAGTTGCCTCTCCAGGAAGGAAAAAGCTCTTCCCTCTGTTTGGTTAACCAGAAATGTCCTGGAGTCAAAGAAAACATGGATTCTCCACCAGTACATGGGAGTTACAAATGGTTTTGTTGTGATGTTTGTGGAATACATTTTACCAAAAAGGGAAATCTGGAGAAACACATGATGGTTCACAAACAAGAAAAAACATTTACCTGTGAAGAATGCGGTAAAAACTTCAAACGACATTTACAGCTTACTGTTCACCTTAAAATTCACAGAGGTGAGAAGCCTTATCATTGTGATTTTTGCAGTAAAGGGTTTATAGTAAACAGTGCTCTGCAAGCACACAAGAGGCTCCACTTAGGAGAGAAGCCATTTGGCTGTGATGTTTGTGGTAAAACCTTTCATTTAAAGAGGATTCTGAAAATGCACATGAAGGTGCACTCGGTGGAGAAACCATTTCATTGTACAATGTGTGAAAAACGATTCAAATGTCCGTATATTCTGAAAAAGCACATGAGCCTTCACTCTGGACTGAAGCCATTTGTTTGTGGTGTTTGTAGTAAAGCATTTTCACAAGAAGAAACTCTAAAAACACACATGGTTGTTCACACTACAGAAAAACCATTTCCGTGTGATATTTGTGGAAAAAGTTTTAAATATATGTCCTATGCTCGAAAACACAAACTGTTTCACAGTGGTGAGAGCGGACATAGCTGTGATATTTGTGGTAAAACGTTTGTTTTAAAGCCTGCGCTCAAGGCGCACTTGAGGAGTCACACTGGGGAGAAACCATTCTCCTGTGATGATTGTGGAAGACAGTTTCATGTTAAGGCAAACCTTAAACAGCACATGAGGGTCCACACAGGCGAGAGGCCATTTGCCTGTGATGTTTGTTGTAAAACATTTAGTAGAAAGACCCATCTTACAGTGCACACACGGATACACTCGGGAGAAAAACCATTTTTCTGTAACATTTGTGAAGAAAAATTTCGATTTCAGCACAATCTCAAAACACACATGAGGGTCCACACAGGCGAAAGGCCTTATGTTTGTAGCGTTTGCTGTAGAGGATTTTCACGACAAGAGCATCTAAACAAACACATTGCTATTCACACAGCGGAATAAGTTTAGTTTTTGTCATTGTGGTCAAAATCTTATCGGTGTGAAAATAGCTCCTTAGATTGTTGGTTAAAATTGCAGGAAATCTCTAACTAAAAACTTATTTATGCAGGAAAAATTATAAATATCTGATTAGCATAGTAAAGGGGTTTCTACAGGTGGTCATATTTAAGCAAACTAAAGACAGCCAGACTTTGTATAAGAAGGCTTATAAGAAATATAATTTAGCCATTTATTATTGTACTGTTTTAAACATTAACATTCAACATAGGTTGCATGTGGGCAAAAAAAAAATCTGATTTGGGTTGCATTTACCTGTTGTGTGAAATTGGCCTCAGATGTCTAAAAAGCACCTCACTGATGTTATTTCAACTACAGGGGCTAGGATTATTTAGGGGTTAAAGGTCTAAACCTTTCCTCTGTTAGACAAACACTTTTTTGTTCATCTTGTTTTAATGAGTAAAACAAGGTTAAATTTAGTTGTTTACCTATAATTAAATTACATTCTTTTCCAGGGATTAAAAAATTTGATTTTAATGCGTACATCTATTTCTATCTAAAGTAACATTTAATAGCCTTCAGCTTAATATTTTCACAACTGTATATATTATTAGTGCGTTCTTTCGGTGGGATTTGTATGTGGGATAATGGAGACATGATTGGTGAACTGGTGCATCTGTGTTAATCCAAATGTAGCACCATAGATTCAGCTCTACAAATTGATAAGATTTCATCCAGCTTCATAGTAAGGTCTGTTGGTTATCATGACTCACAAACCTGCAGGTTATAAATTTAGTCAGTCTTTTAAATATCAGCTTCAAATCTAAGTCTTCTTCAGTGCATAACAAGGTGCTATTGAAGTAATTTATTCCTTTAAATCAAATGTGTTGGAGCAGAAACATTTGAATCATGCATAGCAGAGTGTCCTAGTGTTTCTGAGTAGGTGGAGGTTTTGCTCCTTTGAGAATATTTTACCATTTTACTCCAGTGAAGCAGATAGGAAATGAGTCTTCATTTCGATCTTTAAATCTGAAATGAATATATATGAATAGCAAATAAAAAATGTTTGTTCTGTATGGTAATGCAATGTGTATCTCTGTTTCAATACATTAGTTGTAGAGGAACATGAGTGTCATTGTTAAAATGAAGTAAACAATGTCAGAAATATTTTCAGGCTTTTCAAAGCTTATGTATTGAGTTCGACTCAAGCCTTTTTATAAATTGCATGTTTAACTTTTTTCATAGTGGATTCAAAATTTGCTTCAATCTGTACAGCAGGGGTGTCCAAACTTTTTGCAAAGAGTGCCAGATTTGATCAAGTGAAGATGCCCGGGGGCCAATAGTTTGTTCGGACATTTTTTAACTACAAAAGTTTCACACACCGTTATAAAACAATTTTCATTGTCACAATTATCTTTATTTTTCAAATGACAAAAAACCCCCAAATATAAGCCACTCAGGCAGATGAGAATAACTCTAAAAACCCAAATTCTGCCTTTCTTTCATATCTGGAGAGTCAGATAACATTGAACAAACTGTATGAAATACCTTAAATTTACATGAGTTTAAAAATATCTTTGCCTCAAGAACATTTTAAACAGGAGTTATAAGTAATGCAAAGTTGTCTGTTATTACTAAATCTTAAAACAAGTGAATTTTGCTCGTCATTTACTATATCTTTCAGAAAGTAATAGTTTGTATCACATCTACAGGTTCATAACCAAATCTTACTCAAGAGTTTAATAAAATTAAGTGCCATAAATGTTCGATTGGCTCTTCACTGCTGATAGTGACAGACGTTGCCGTTCAAAATACTCAGTTTCATGTCCTCAACTCTCAGAGCCACACTGTTACTCCCAGGCAAACATTTTTCTCAAATTCTTGCTTCTTCTCAGGGCAAAATGTTCTCCACCATTTTCATAACAGTCTTTGATAAATGTACCTTCAGTAAAAGGTTTGCCATGTTTAGCTATTAACATTAACTTCGTAGATTGCTTTGGTGGTATTTTCTTTTGACTCACAGGCCCGCGTGAAGAATCGCTGTTGTGATGCCAGTGCAGCTTGGAGCTGCTTCACTTTTTCAGCACGGTCACTTCCTGTTAGCTTGTTATATGTGTTAGCATGTTTAGTCTGGTAGTGTCCTTTTATGTCAAAATCCTTAAACAAGGCAACCGTCTCACAAATTAGACAAGCACAATTGCCTTGATTTTCAGTGAAGAAGTATTATAATTCCCATCTCTCTTGAAAGCGGCGGCCCTCACTGTAAACTTGTTTTCTTTGCAGTGGCCATGGCAGAAATGAGTGGAGAGCGGTTCGCTGCACGGAGGCAGAGACTGATAGTATTAAAGTGGTGCTGCCACCATTTGGTGAAAGGAGGAATTACAGTTTCAAGTTTTATGATTTATTTATTCTGTTTCACAGTGGAGGCGGGCCATAAATAATACATTATAAGACCAAACCTGCGGGCCGTATGAAATCTGACCGCGGGCCGTGATTGGCCCCCGGGCCGGACTTTGGACATGCCTGCTGTACAGTGATATCAACCAAATTTTAAAATGTTTAAAGTTCTGTGATAAAACAATTTGGGTGAATTAGAGACATCATCTTGTTAATGTACCATTTAATTTTCTGTCAAGCTATTAAGGTTGCCTACCATTAAAGGATTTAGTAAAAGGTTTCTCACTTTGACTCATCTGTTGTTTCAGATTTTAGCCACATCCTAAGATTTATTTATTTATTTGTAGACACATTGGAAAACTCCTTAAGCAAAATAAAGTTTAAATTAATGCCACTGAAAAAAGCCCATCAGATACAAAGTAATACAAAAAGAATAATCACAAACATCTGAAATTGTGATTTAGTAAGAACAATATATTAAAACTATACAGTGACATCTACTTGTCAAAATTAATATACTGATCACAAAATCTTCTCATTCGTGACTAAGTAGAGTTCCAATGAATTATTTGTTTTGCTTTATTTTTTTGAATGTTGACAGGGATTTTTTGGGGGGTACGAGTCAACATAATGATATGATTTAATTTTATTACATAATTGTTGATTTGAAGACATCCAGTTGTGATAATGTTGTTCCATCAATTTTTTAAAAGATGGGTATTGGGTCAAATATTTGCCTAATTTCTAACAGATTCCTGTTCATCCTCTTTCAATAAACATGAATAACTCCTGAGCTCATTAATCCATGAACAATTAGTTATTTTTTCACTCTACAGCTATGCTAATACCTTAAAGCCCCGATCTCACAATGATGCTGCACTGTTTAAATTATCAGGTGCTTCTCCAAATAACATTATTCTGACAAGTTTCGAATAGTTGATGCTTTAGATTTGTTTTAAAAAGACAATAATATGGAGAAATATGAACAGAAATTAAGGTTGCCAAAGGCTGGTGGTGTAACAGGGGGGAGGCAGATAAGCTCACAGCTTATATTTCTAGGAGGGACCAAGCAATTAAAAGTTAATGTTTGAGTAATAAAAGACATCAAACATATTTATTCAATATGTTATAAAAACTGCAACAGATTTATCCATGTTCTGATTTTTTTCTCAGTGACAACTCATCACTGCTTTCAGTTCATGGGGGTGAATTATTTCTCTGAATTAATAATGAAAAAAATAAAAATAAAATCTGAAATAACACCTTTCAACCAAAATTCACAGGAAGAGGGTCACAATGTGCAGTTCAGGTACTTTCCGTTTTCATGGGGCACTGAAAGGGCGGGTTAAGTGAGCTGAATGGCACTTTGATGAAATGGATAGTGGACCATTTGTACACCCTGTTGTTTTGATTTAAAATGCATGAATAGAAAAAACATACTTAGTTACTCTTGATGCTGTTTACTGGGAAAAATTTCCCAGTAAATGTGTCTACTGATTTGCATAAATCCTCGATATCTTGTATACTTACTTCCATTTAAACAGTGAGAACGTCTTAAAAAAATAAATGTATTAATAGAAAAAAAAGCATTCACGTTATTTTATTCTGAAAAGGCTCATCTTTGAAAGGGGAAGTGCCCTTTCCGAAACTTGTCTTTCATTGGTCAGCGAGGAGGAAGTGTGCGGATCTAACATTGTTAGCTCGAATGGCTAGGTCCCGACAGAAAAACATATTTACGTTTTGTGAAAAAAAAAAAATACAAACAAACAAAAACCACGTCTGTTGATTATTTTTGAGACAAGGTTACAGCCTTCGTGAGGATGTATCTACTGCACATGTTTTCTGGGTTTTGGTTAACACTATTTACGGTCCGAATTCAACAATACAATAATGTAATTAGCCTTTATTAGCAAACTGAATGGACCGTGAGCCACCGTGGAGCTAAAGCAGCTAACAGTAGAGTCTTCATCAGTGTTTCCAACAAGGGTTATGGTGGCCCAGCAGAGGACAGAGAGACTGAGGAAAGTTACAGAGAACTACTGACCAAGGTATCGGACTCTCTGCACTGTAGCATCGCTTCATCTCTGCTACACTGTATATTTTATGTTAATACACTTTATATTGTCATATACTGATTTGTGTCTGATTCCAGTTCCAGGCAGCAGAAAACATAAGATTCAAATTATAAGACTGAAACCTTGAATGAGTAAAACATGTGTGGACGAGTATTGTGAAAAGGAGAATCCCAGGTGGAGCGAGGATGACTGAGATGATGAAGGTTGAAGCAGATGAACCGGGAGGGTTCGGCTTGGAGCTCCCTATACCTGCAGCATCCACATCAGAACTGGAGGAAATACAAGACAGCAAATATCTCAGTAAGTGACACACATTGGTTTGTCTGGATTGGATCAAATTACCTGTCTGTAAGTTCAAAGGGTCTGTTGGATTGGAAAGTATCAGACCAGTAGTCATTCCTCTTTACATCAAAATCTAATTAAATCTGTTTTGTTCTTTTCAGCAGAAGAAAGGTATGACACATCCACGCACTGACTTGTTCTAATGATTTGTTCAGTTCTTGGATGGGTGTGTGATCAACTGGTGACATTGTAATTTGGAGCTGTACATGGTCTGCATATTTGTTGTAACCTGAGCCAGCAGGAGGAGGGTTTCCCCCCATAAAACTCACTAAGCCCAGTGGTAGGAGAGCTAAAGCATTCATCCAGTGACCTACTGTATTTTTGAGTTAGAAAATGTTTAAATTTGACAGAATTTTGAAAATATGACTATATAATTATGTTTTATTGGAATACCTAAACACCAAACATTAAGTCTCAAAAAAGGGGCTAACATAAAACAGAAAATACTATTAAAATAAATATAATTTTTTTGCACTTCAGTTGTTTTGTCCTAATTATCTAAAATTGCTTATTTTTATGTATGATTTGTCATTTTATTTACTGAAGTTGCAGCACCTATACCAGTAAATACAGACAGTGGTTCTGGTGAATAAAAAAACGACACCTAACTTCAGTCTCCCTGTATGTTCACATACTGACCATACTATGTAGCCATTGTGCTTCCACCAAAGACACTCTAAAACCAATCTTTGCTATCACTGTTAGTGGTTTACAAAAAAACCTAGAGTAAATAAAGAAACAATGCTTAGCATAGTGGGAGTGCAAGTAAAGCCTGGTGGCCTGCCAGGCTTACGATATACTTTGGGAAACCCTGTGTCTGTTAGGTATAGGGGTTGCTCTGATGAGAAATATTCTCTCATAAAACAGTTGCATTTATGTTTAGCTTGCGGATATATTAATCAGTTTAAGTCAAGTTTTAATTGAATAAATTAGAAAAAAAATATCCTCAGAGTTTAATAAAGCAAAAGCTTTTTTTATTTTGAAAATTAAAGTTAATAGATTTTTGACATTTTCAGCAACCGTTAATGTCTGTATGTCTGTCAGTTTTACCTGTCTATCAGACAATGGTGATTAAAGAAGAGGTTCCTGGTGATTGGAGCTCCAATTTGGACCAACAAAATCCACAATCCCCCTGCATAAAGAAGGAAGAAGAAGAACTGTGGATCAGTAAGGAGGAAGAGCATCTTTCTGTGAAGACTGAAAATGAAGAGAAGCCTCTGTTATTAGAGCTTCATCAGATTGAAACTGAATATTATAGAGAGACAGAAGCTCCAACCAGCAGCTTAGCTGAACAAATGGAAATACAATCTGAAGAAGAGGACTGCATAAGACCAGAATCAGACAAGAATCCAGAATGTTCCTCTGGAGAAAATAAAATAACAGTTCACAAAAGAGGTAAACGATTCAAACTGTGTTCCAAATCTATGGCTCAGATTGAAATCCATGGTGGAGAGAAGCCATTTGGTTGCAGTATATGTGGCAAAAGATTTAAAAGTAAGAATCATGTTAGATTACACATCATGACTCACACTGGAAACAGAGAACATAGCTGTGATCTATGTGGTAAAGGATTTTTAGTGAAAGGTCATCTTCACACTCACATGAGACTCCACACTGGAGAAAGACCATTTGCCTGTGACGACTGTGGTAAACGATTTCGAGCAAAGACAAATCTTAAAACTCACATGAAGGTCCATTCTAGAGACAAGCCCTTTTCTTGTGATGTTTGTGGAACAAAATTTAAGAGAAAAGAAACACTTACAAAACACATTTGGATCCACTCCACAGAAAAACCCTTTATCTGTAATGTTTGCAAAAGAGGATTTTCACGACAAAAGAGTCTAAAAAGTCACATGTATCTTCACACAGGAGAGAAACCGTTTATTTGTAGTATTTGTAGTAAAGGATTTGCAGTACAGGAGAATCTAAAGAGTCACATGTGCGTTCACACTGGTGAGAAACCATTTATTTGTGGTGTTTGCAGTAAAGGATTTCGTCGACATGGAGATCTAAAGAGACACATGCGTGTTCATACAGGAGAGAAGCCGTTTATTTGTACAGTCTGCAGTAAAGGATTTTCACAACAAATTCATTTAAAGAGCCATATGCTCGTTCACACTGGGGAGAAACTATTTATTTGTAGTTTTTGCAGTAAAGGATTTTCACAACCAGAAACTTTAAGGAGACATATGCGTGTTCATACAGGAGAGAAAGAGTTTATTTGTAATATTTGTAGTAAAGGATTTTCACTAAAACAACATCTTAAAAACCACATGGAGGTTCACACTGCACCATTTAGCTGTAGTGATTGTGGAAAACGTTTTGTTAGGGAAATCCAGTTACAGCGACATGTGAGACTCCACTCAGATGAGAGACCTTTTGGTTGTGATGTCTGTAAGAGCAGATTCAACCAAAAGTGTCAACTTGAAAATCACATGAGAGTCCATTCAGGAGAGAAACCGTTTGTGTGTGAGGTTTGCAGCAAAGCGTTTTCACAACAAGGAAATCTGAAGAAACACATGGGTGTTCATGAGGGCTGTAATTAAATATTTTAACATTTGACTAGTCTGCCAATATTATATATATATATATATATATATATATATATATCATAAGTTCAAATATATTATTTATTATATATATTATTTATATATATATATCATTTGGATAGTACTATCCATTTGCAGAAAGTGCAAATGGATAGTACTGATTACTATTTGTAGCCTCTAATTCTTCTCCTATTGCCTCCACTTTATTGCATACATTTTTATACTGTATTCCTATGAATACAATATTTTAGGATCTCCATTTTGACAGTTAAGTTTTTTAAGTTTGATTAAACTGGAACTTGTCCCCATTTGATTAAAGGCTTTTCTTTGTTATTGGTCATACAAATATATATAAGAAAACCCGTTTTCAATAAGTTGAAATATGGCTTCCAATGAGGCTTGTTTGTGAGATTAAAGTACATTTTGAAAGCAGCATTGAACATGTATTAAACATACTTTTTATTAAGCCTACTTTCTGTATGAAAAATGTGTTTTAATTAGTCTGATGTATAATTCTAATCTTAAATGTCAGGTTTTCATTAGCTGTAAGTGGAAAATCATCATAGTTAACAAAAACGAAGGCTTGAAAACAATCTGTGTAGTTGCTATATATGGGTTTCATTTGTAATATTGAGTTATTGAAATAAATTAACTTTTCAATAATATTGAAATTTATTAAATGTCTCTGTAAGTAAAGAATAAAGGAAATAAAACAAAACTAAACTCTTAAAGTTAATTTCTGTATGAAGTAAAATAAATGTTTTATTTACATTATTAACATTCTGATCCCGACCCCACTAGGGACGAGGGTGTTAGAAAATGGATGGATGGATGGATGGACATTTTGACAAGGTTATCCCTTAACCTTGTCAAAATGTTTGTCTCTTAAAGGATTTTGATTTTATTTAAGTCTGAGGAAAAAAGAGGGAATGTATCCTCTCTGGCAGTGTGGCTCTGAAAACTGTTCTCTGAGTGTCGAGGTGAGGCCCGACAGATTTACTATCACAAGTGGAACAGTGAGGCTTTGCTATAATGCCACACTTGATATATAAAACTTTATTAGAAATTATTTGGGGTGTTTTTTGGATATAATGGACAAGAAGGTGGAAAAGAAAGAAGGAAAAATAATAATAAAGTGAAAAGGCGGGGCAAAAAAATTTAAAGGGAAAGACAGAGAGAAAGGTTAAAGAGCTATTTAGACTTAGACTTAGACTTACTTAGACTTAGACTGACTTTATTGTCATTTTGCATGCACAGGGTGTATACAGAACGAAATTTCGTTGCATACGGCTCAGGACAATGTTTTGAGCTTTCAATGTTGTGAGGTTACTCCAGAATAAAATAAAATACAGTATAAAATATGAATATAAATATAGAATATAAAGTGCAGGAATGACAGTAAAATATAAGTTATTTAGCTCTGTACATGTGCAAGGTATAAAGTGGAGACCAGATTTTAAGTGCAGTCCAGTTAAGAGTTCAGCAGTCTGATGGCAAGTGGGAAAAAGCTGTTTCAGAACCAGGTGGGCCTGCACCGGATGCTGCGGAACCTCTTTCCAGAGGGCAGCAGGGAGAACAGTCCATGGTGGGGGTGTGAGGGGTCACTGATGATGTTTCGGCCTCAGGACACGCAGCGCTGGGATGAAATGTCCTGAATGGAGGGAAGGGGGGCCCCGATGATCCTCTCTGCTGTCCGCACCACTCTCCTCACGTTCTTCCAGTCGGAGGCGCTGCAGCTTCCACACCACACAGAACAACTGCAAAGTGAGAAACTGGACTTTTATTGAAATAACTTATGGAGATATGTTACATGAACTTATGGATGTAGGTCACAAATATGAAAACAAAGAGCTGCCACCACACTGACAGAAAAACAGATGTATCGTGTCAACTTTTGACTTGGTAATTATTTATTGGTAATTAATTGCCAATAAATAATTATTATTTATTGGTAAATAATAATTTGTTTTGTTATATTATCTAATGTAACAAAACAAAATATGTGTTAACTATATTTGAATAATATAACAAAACATTTCATGTTCTTACAAAATAAAACTTGTAAGACCTGAAAATGTATTGTGCCTCTCTTCTATTTGACCTTCATAAACGTATGGGGACCCAATTTCAGAATCCTGTTCAGTCATCTATATTTTATACAGTTTATGGTCAGCACCTGTCAGGAATTTATGAGAGCTTCAGACTCCAAGAGCTGAAAGAGGCATTAGAGAAACTAAGGGCCACAGAGATAACTGCCACAGTCTGACCCAGGAGTCTTTATACAAGATATCATGAGCAATACACAACTAATATTCAGCTACTTAATTTCACAGTTGGGAGATAATACTGATAGCTTGTTGTAAACAAGCTGTGTCCAATAGTTTATAAAAAAAAACAGTCAGT